>NC_057737.1:23537961-23585491 GCF_004010195.1 Chiloscyllium plagiosum | reverse complement strand
CGCCCCCTCCCCCAAGTCCCTCCTCCCTACCTTTTATCTTAGTCTGCTGGACACACTTTCCTCATTCCTGAAGGAGGGCACATGCCCGAAACGTCAATTCTCCTGCTCCTTGGATGCTGCCTGACCTGCTGCGCCTTTCCAGCAACACATTTTCAGCTCTGATCTCCAGCATCTGCAGTCCTCACTTTCCCCCAAAAAACAAGTAAAATTGCTGAATTCCAGAGATGAGGCAGGAATGACTTCACTTGACATAAAGGCCGTACTGGTCTGTACATGACAACAAGAAGTCCTGGCTAAATTGAAGTCAGTTGGAAAACTCACCACTCATACCTATTATACCTCACACAAAGGTTGGAGTTATTAGGCAGCAATCACCCCAGGATATCACTGTGGTTCCTCGGAGAAGTGTCCTAGGCCTAAACACCTCCAACCATTGTATCAATGATCTTCCCTTCATGTAAGGTTTGAAGTAGGGATTTTTAAAATTTGATTTATTAAATTTGATTTATGATTGTATGCATGTTATGACAAAATACAATGAAAAGTGTTGTATATTGTCACCACTCTCTGAGCTATCATGCAAAATATTCAGTTCCATTTGCAAATTCTCCTATAAAAGTAGTCAGTGCCTGCATGTAGCATGATCTGAATGACATGCAGACTTGGAATGGTAAGTAGCAAGTAATATACATAAACATGTGCACTGGGAGCAGTGGGGTGCAGTGGTGCTGTCACTGGACTAGTAATCAAGAGACCCAGGCTAATGTTTTGGCAAAATGGTTCAAATCCCACCATGGCAGCTGGTGGGTCTTAAATTCAATTCATAAATCTTTAATGAAAAGCAAGTCAACAAATGTTGACTGTTGGAAATCCCATACGGTTCACTAATGTTCTTTCAAGAATAAAATCTGCTCTCTTTGCTCAGTTTACTTTATATGTTCAGAACCACTGCCATGTGAGTGACTCTTAATTGCCCCTCTGAATTAACCTCACAAGCCACTTAGTTCAGAAGCCACTGGGATATGGTGACAAATACTGGACTTGTCAGCAAAAGCTACAAAAGGAATTTCAAGCAACAATGAAAAAGACACTGACCATCTCCAACAAGAAAAGGTTTAGCTATCTTCCTTTGATTTTAAGGGCATAACTATCACCAAATGTGTTACCAGCAATATCTTCAGAACCAGAAACTTAACTGCGCCCCCCCACCCTCCCAAAAAATATTGTGGCAACAAAAAGTATGCTAAAGGCTCTTTATTCTAGAGTGATTAGCTCACCTCCTGAGTCTTCAAAACCTGTCCACCACCAACAAGGCACAAGCCAGGATTGTGCTACAACACTTTCCACTCACCTGGATGGATGTAGCTGTAATAACACAATAGAAACTCGAGATCACCCAGGAGCATCACCCCATGCACTAATCTTAAACATTTCCCCCCACCTCCAATAACCATGTACTGTGGCAACAGTAAGTATTAATTACAAGACACATTGGAGCAACTCACCAAATCTTCTTGAACAGCAACTTTCAAATATGAGATGTCTAACATCTTGAAGAGCAAGGACAATGGATGTGAGAAAACACTACCGTCTGTGAGTTCCCCTCCAAATTTCTCACAGCTCTATTGCTGTTCCAATTTTTGATTGCAGTCCAAGTCCTGGAAATCTCTCCCTAAGAGCACTGTGGATGTACTGACACCACATGGACCCCAGTAGGTCAAGAACACCGCTCTCCACCACCTTCTCAAGTGCAGGTAGGGATGGGCAATATATGCTGGTGTGGCTAATGATGTCAACATCCAGTGAGTGAAAAACCTGACAAAGAATGAATCTGTCTTCATTTTATTCCCCCAGAGCTAGTGCTAACCTAGTGCTGTGTATTGTTTACTTAAAGCTCAGCAACAGTCAAGCTCAGCCTGGATTTTCTGAAATAATGAACACTGAGACATTCCCCGTGTTTATTTGATGTGAGTTTGAACAAAATGTCATCATCCTGCAAAATTACTGTGAAGGAACCGGAGCAGTGATAACATTACTTGCCCACAAAGTAATGGAAGTTAAACCATATTTACCATTTGTATTTCAAAGAGTCCATTTTCATGCTGTATGACTCTATGCACCTAATAAATATATTTATTCAGTGTAACACAGTAATTATTATATTAATATCAATAATTAAAAGATTATCTTGCTTCAAGGGGCATATATAGCTAATTTATTATCTATCACTCGTATTTTTCTTGTATGTACATGTTGATGAATGAATAGTTAGACAGCCTCAATCCAGTTGGACATCTGTATCTGCTTTAGCATGTTGCAGCACGGCAGCTGGAAACAAAGGGCCTCTGGTGAGGGATAATGGCAATTTTTGAATTCTGATGATTCTGCTAAAATTGTCAGTATTTTCTGCGACCTGGCTGATAGAGTGTGGCAAACCCCAGTTCCACAAAGCTGCAGGTGGTGACCTTGGGGAACAGCATCCAGCAATTGGGAGTGAGGGAGCTGCAGATGGTGGCTCATGAGAGGGAGAGAGTGGTTGTGATTGGCAGACAGGAGATGAGAGGCTTCCTTAAGAATGCATTCCCAATCCTTCTAGTCCACAGGGTGTGTTGTAAAAAAAAACTTTGCGTTTGAAACTGTAACTTGTGCTTTTGTTTCACTGCTGAATTTATGAGCTCTGGACTAACCCAAACAGCAAGTGTTTTTTTTAATCACTCTACAATCCTGCTTTAAATGTATTAATGAGGTGTCCCACCTCTTACAGGTAGTTCTCTTGCTTTGAGGAGCTATTGCAACCATAAAAATGGTAATAGCTAAGTCCATAGGTTTTGAACGAATTCCCTGATGTAATATTTTTAATCCTCTCCCGTAATTAAATATGGACCAAAACAAACAATTACCTTTATTAAATTTAAATTGAAATGAAATGATGGAACTTGTCACCAGACAACATGAAGCAAAATAATGATCACGGATCAGCGAGCATCAGATCAGGTCATTAAGCTTTGAATCAGTACTATATTCATTTTGCTATGGCAACAGATCTTCAAAATCAACAAGGAAGACAATAAATTTGGACACTTAAAATAAAATGAATGAGAGCAAGAATCAAACTGAACTGAATCCGACAAGCACGAAGCTAGGAGAGTGAAAGAATCAAGTATTTATCAGGAGTACGCCCAGGTTCAGAAACAAAGTGCAATTATTCACATTTTAGGTTTGTTTCTTTAATTAATTTGCTTTCCACCATTTGGCAATCTCCACCCAAACAAATTAAATGCTGATGAAAGTAAGACCAAAAACAACCCTGCTGTTTGAGAGAATAGCTTCTCTTCAGTCTTGGGGTGAAATTAATAAAGAGGTGTAATTGGGTGACACTGTCTCAGTCACCCTAAATTAAATATCTCAGCAAACTCTGTGGGATATCAGAGGTGTCAGCCTGCTGCACATCTCTGCAAAATATGCTTCTGACTTTTTCCGCATTAAATTATCACTTTAAAAAAAGATGTGGCATGAACATAACAGATAATGTGGCTCAGTTGGGCCCCATGTATCTGAATATTTGCTTAGAGATCTGTGTCTGGGAGAGATGAGCAGAATATAACGGCTCAGCAGGAGCATAATGACGTAAATGCTAAGAATGGGTAGCCAACAAGATGCTAGCTGTAGTTGTGCTGTGCATACAGATTGGAAATATTGCCTTCCTTTGCCTTTCACTGTAAATCCCTCCTCCCAACAAAAGTGAAATATGACCTTTGAAATACATTTATCACTAAAAGTGGTGAGGTTTCTTTTGTAAGTTTATGTCCTAGTTTTGTTAACTTTGTTGAAGAAATTCTGAGTATATATGTTTGTATGTAAAATGATGTAAACCTAAGTTGACCGGTTAAGATCTTCCAACCGACTTTAAGCAGATTTCTGAATAATATCACATATGCAAAAACATACGTGAGGTTCAAATCTCGTAAATACATCACCAGTTATAGACTTTCAATGGAATGTGTTGTGCATTGGTGAATGCAAGATGTTAAAAGGCAGAATGTACAATGCCAAAATCCCTGCTCTTGTTTTGACCTTAAGCTTTTGAACCCTATCTCGCCTGAATGAGATGTTCATGCTGCTGAATACTAAACTCACAAGCATGGATTCTAATAAGTGGACTAGGCTTGTTCAATATTTTAAGTATTCAGCCATCAGCTGCAGCCTTTTCTATTTATACTTTATTCTGGAAGTGCAATGAATACAAATTTCAGCCATTTTAGTGACTTGTGTTTTTTTTCAGATCTCTTAGTACCTGTAGGACATCGTTCGGAATAGAATTGAGAAAATGTCATAATAATTGTGTAAATTACAACCATTATCATCAGATACCAGTGGGCACAAACTGTTGCATGTTTGGTACTTTTTTTTGCAATGTGATGTCCCAAAACAGTACAATGTCTAACTGTGGCTGCATCTTAATATTTTCTTAAAGGGGCTGGGCAATATTATAGTTTGTATTCAGCAAAATAATTATTTATGATTCAATTTATATTGTGCTGTGTCCACTCAGCATACAAAAAGTGCATTACGGTGAAATGCATAAGGTAGAACAAATGTTTCGCTTTTTTCACATTGACTTTCAGTGAAGTTTCTTTTGGATGGCATTATTGCAATAGGTGATTTTTTTTTTGTTTGGTAGTTATTGCAGATTTAGAACAATGGTATATTGGATATACATTGCAGTACATTGATTAAATATGAAACACTTCTAAATGGGACATGAGCCAAGAATTTCTTGCAACGTATGAACGGCAAAATATGCCATGATGTCCAACCTCTTGTGTAGAATGATTTTGTCTTTGAAAACTTCCTTTAAAATGCCCTAATCAAACAATTTGAATTTAATGACATCAAAAACCTCCAAAGCAGTCAGTCATTTTACCACATCTGTATTAATGAGCGATATCACCCGATCAATACTGAAATGACCAGATCATAAATAATTTTGCTTTATTACTTTGAAAATAGTATGAACTTTAGAAATAATAGGTCCTCTGTTCAGTTTTCAGAAACCATCCAAGTTACAATTTTGTTTGAGCCATTTATTTCGGATGCAATGATCATACTGTAAAATACCTATACAGTGCTAGGGTTATCGGTAAGAATGGGCTGATTTTATTCCCTGAAGAAAATTAAGAAACAAAATGAGTATTTACAGCAGGTGTTTCTTGGTCACCAGTCCTGAGACTTGCTTTTAATTCCAGGCTTTTAAGATTGAATTCATGTTCCTCCGTCTGTCATGGTGGGATTTGAAGCCATGTACTGAGAGCTTGGGCTGTGGGGGTTGCCAGTCCAGTGCGTCACTGCCTCCTACCTAATCCTGTGAGAAATCACGCCATATGCAACAAACTCAGTTTGCTACTTCTGATATTCATGAATATATTTTACTTTGGTGAACAAGGCTGTTTAATGTATGCTTTGAGAGTAGAGTGCTCGATGTTGCTCATAGCTGTGGTGGCAGCTTGCAAGAAGCCAGTGGTAAAAAAGTTCAGAATTTTAGTAGAGGGCGGATCTTGGTCATGCTGTGCTAGTTTCAGGGTACAACACAACTTAATTACTGCCATCTTATAAAATCAAAATCATCTTATCCAGTTCCAGATAGTGAGCTCGGTAAAGTTATTTTTTCCTTATGAACTCTCCTGGGAGAGTAGAGGATCCTGAGAACAGATTTCCTTCTTGTCAGAGTTGGAGCTGTTTTTCTTCTTCTTTCTAGAGCAGGATTATCAGATGGACCCACATGAAGAAACAATTATTGAGCCACACGACATGAACAGTTCAGGACTCAAAGGAGCAACAACAACTGCCTCCAGATCAGAAAACAAAACCTGCAAGCTACAGGACAACTAACGTCTCCAAAATCTTTACCTCATTGATGAAGCATTTTAAATTATTACCTCAAAGAATGGAAGAAAGACAGAGTGCTATTTAAACAGCGTCTTTCACAACCTTGGTTCATCCCCAAAAGCCAATGATATATTTCTAAGGTGCAGCTACTGTTGTGATGGAAACATGGCAGCCAACTTGCACACAGCAAGCTCCTACAAATAGGCGGCAATCTGTGTCTTTCTCTCATGGTGTTATTCGAAGGAGGAAGTTTTCCCAGGTTACCAGGGGAAGAGCACCTTTCTCAGTACTTGTACTGCTCGTAATTGATGGGCACCAATATAAACTGATGTGAGGTTGTGAGGTCCATAAATGTGCTGGCGTTGCAGTGATGTCTTTTCTTTGTGAGGTTCCTGGTCATTTCACAAGAGACCACTAATACTAGATCACGAGAGAATCAATACTAATGTTTCTGGAAACATTTGACTAACTCTAAACACATTGGTAAATGGATGGGAAGGATGGATATTTTGTTTCTTACCCAGTATTAAAATACAAACATGCAGCTGAAAAGGTGAAGGTCAGCCTGTCAAACGTTTGATGTTTTTGAAAGATAAAAGGTGTGATATCAATGTGAGTTCTTTATTGTAGTTGATTTTACTGCAATGGAAGGTGTGGTATATTCTCAGATAACCACTCCTGATACCTCATAGTATTTGGCACATCTACCCATATGTCAAAAAGTGTGGAGCTGGAAAAGCACAGCATCCGAGGAACAAGAGAGTCGATGATTCGGGCATAAGCCCTTCATCAGGAATTAGGTGGGGGTGGAAGGAAGCTGAGATGTAAATAGGAGGGTGGGGGGGAAAATGGCTTGGAAGGCGATAAGTAGATGCAGGTGGGGCGGGTGATCATGATAGGTCAGAGTGGAGGGTAGAGCGGATTAGGTGGGAAAGAAAATGGAAAGGTAGGACAGTTCAAGAGGGTGGTGTCACGTTGGAGGGTTGAATCTGGGATGAGGTGGGGGCAGGGGAGATGAGGAAGCTGGTGAAATCCACGTGGATGCCGTGTGGTTTGAAAGTCCCAAGGCAGAAGATGAGGCATTCTTCCTCCAGTCGTCAGGTGGCTAGAATTTGGCGGTGGAGGAGGCCTGGGACTCACGTGTCCTTGGCGGAGTGGGAGGGGGAGTTGAAGTGGTCGGCCACAGGATGTTGGGGTCATTTGGTGCATCTATTCCAGAGGTGTTCTCTGAAATGTTCTGCGAATTGGCGTATGTCTCCCCAATGTGGAGGGGACAACATTGAGAACAACGGACACAATAGGTGAAATGTTTGGATGCCATAGGAACTGGCTAAGGACAGTTGTGATAGTTCAGTCCCTTGTCAATCCTCTCTTGTCTTTGCTTTATCTTGGTCCTATCTCATGATTATCAGGAGAGGATACACCCCTGTACGCTGTCTACCAAAAAGGCTTTGTTCTGAGCTAACATAATGGCAACAATGGTGTTTAGTCAGGCATAATTGCTAGGACCTTAGGGAGCTGGTACAGATATATCTGCTCCCTCCTAAAGCTGAAGTAGAACATCTTGACCCTACCCACAGACTGTGTCTGACATCAGTACAATGGGAGCCAATATAGCAAGAATATTAACCCATCAGAAGCATGATTTTATACAACAAAGGATTTTCAGTTGCCTTTGTAATATTAATTTCCCTATCCCAGTTCTGCATGTGATTTTTATTTAAGTGTATTTTAGAGGCAGAACTAAATTGGAGGAAATAAAGAAAATAAGACCATTGCAGAAATCAACGTTGAAGGAAGTTTTGTAAGATCAGAGTGCTAGCTTCAGTTTATGAAAGTGAACCCTGATCAAAATATAGCCGAAACAAGATCAAAATGAGTCTATGTGGGCAATATTTAATAGAATGGGAACCATGGGGTGGAAGAACACTTAAAAGCTGCCATTCTCAGTTATTTAAGGATAGAGCAGAGAGGCAGTTAGCTCTTGCATGAGATGGATATAAGAATGGATGATAGATATTAGATCAGCAGGATTTAACTGACTCGGGGAACTATTGGATCTTGCCTCTAGCAGAAGTGAAACAGAGAGAAAAGAAGCAGCATTCATCACAAGTCACTTGAATTCGAGATTGTGATAACAGTCGGGAGCTCGGGCATAATTGGAATAACCTACTCCTAGTTTATCATGATTACACTATACCTGTAGTAGGAAATAAAATAAAAAGGCATAGGAATAAAACAGACATTTCAGAAATGTGTGACCTTATATGACAGAAAAGCTGGAAAGAAAAAGAATTATGTTAATGTACAGAAAAATCACCTTGTTAAATATCTTGAATGAAGGCCGTAGACTTTTAATTTTTATGAAGTATCTAAATTAGAATCATAGAATCCCTACAGCGTGGAAACAGGCCCTTTGGCCTAACAAGTCCACATTGACCCTCTGAAGAGTAAACCACTCACACTCATTCCCCTACCATCTGATATTTATCCTGACTAATGCACCTAACCTACTCATCCCTGAACACTATGAGGAATTTAGCATGGCCAATTCACCTAACTTGCACATCTTTGGATTGTGGGAGGAAACTCATGGAGACACTGGGAGAATGTGAAAACTCCAACCAGACTATCGCCTGAGGCTGGAATCAAACCCGGGTCCCTGGTGCTATGAGGCAGCAGTGCTAACCACTGAGCCACCGTGCCACCCTTAGAAAGGGGAAATCTGTTTCGCAGCATTTAAATGCCTCAACTTGATACAAGAAGTATAACCTTCCACAGTCAAGCCAAACAGATATCAGAAAATAGAAACCCAATTTGTTTGAGTTATACCATAAAATTTGTGAGTGATTTAGCGGAGTTAATTAAAGTTGCACTTTCAAAAGGCAGACCTAGTTTGTTCCCAATTCTTACTGGCCTTCTGAATTTGAAGCACTTGGATGCATCCAGTTTATGTTGGGCTGGTTGGATAATAAAGCGTTTTCCATGAAGAGTAGGATGGAATAGGTACTAGTTTCACTGGACTGTGCCCTGCATTGCAGAGATGTCTGAAAAGTGTCTTGGATCAGGCAGGTTTTCAGGCATGCCTGGCAGCTATCTAAAACAGGTTGAGTATGTTAATGAAGATAATATTTATTGCCTGTTTTACACACACAAAAATGTTTAATATGAAAACTGGCTAAATTATAACTGGCGCAGTAGGTGCTCTTCACATACAGGGGTTAAAACAAATTTGAAATCTACTTGCATATGATTGGCTGATTTGGAAGAGACCATGTTTAACATGGCCATCTCTAAGCCAGAAGCACCAGGTTCAAGACCCACTGTGGGATCTGTGGGTCAAGGAAGGTGCATTCATAATGCAGTGAAATAGGTTGAGCATTAACTTTTAAATCCTTTCAATGTGTTACCACAGCAGGCAATAAGTGTGGGAGAGATACTAAACAAAAGAACTGTGGAAACTGCAAGTCAGAAATAAAAACAGAAATGGGTGGAGAAACTCAGCAGGTCTGGAAGCACCTATGGAGAGAAAGCAGATTGCGTGTTTTGGATCCTTGTGACCCTTCTTCAGCACAAACTACAAACAAATTAGTACAAGGAGTAGCTCAGTGGATAGCACTGCTGCCTCACAGCACCAGGGTCCCAGGTTCGATTCCAGCCTAGGGCGACTGTCTGCATGGAGTTTGCACATTCTCCCCATGTCTGTGTGGGTTTGCTCTGGTTTCCTCCTAGAGTCCAAAGATGTGCAGTTCAGGTGAACTGGCCATGGTAAATTGCCCATAGTGTTATGTGCATTAGTCAAAGGAAAAAGGGTCATGGGTGGGTTACTCTTCGGAGGGTCGGTTTGGGCTGAAGGGCCTGTTTCCACACTGTAGGGAATCTAGTCTAAATGCAGATTTCAAATATTTTGGAAGCATAATATCTGCAGATGGAAGATGTAACAAAGAAATAAGAACAAAGGTAGAAATGGGAAAGAATATATCATTGCTAAACAGATGAACAAAAAACAAAATAATGACTTGTGAAGAAGTTGTTTTGAGGTGTTGTTGTGGACCTGCAACTTGGAAGGAGGAGGCTGACTTGTGAAATAGTTTTGAAATGTGGGCTCAGAGGAGAATGAACAGTATCCATTGATCAGAAAGAGTAACAAGTGCTCTGGGAAGTGCATGAACAAAGAATTTTGTTGTAGGTAATAGGAAAAGGCCGAGAGACTGAGTAGGGTGTACCTTAAGAAGAAACAGACTTGTAAAAGATGAGGGAGGATAGGTTCAAGGAAGAAGAGGAAAGAAGGTAATTTCAGTTCTGGATGGCTTGAAATTTGATGGAAGTTATCGGCAAATGTAATGATTGGCACAGGATCGACATGGACTTATGGAGGTTTATAAAACCATGAGCAACATAGAGAGGCTGAATAGCAAAGGTTTTTTCCCTAAGGTAAGGGAATTCAAAATTAGAGGCCATATGTTACAGTGAGAGGAGGAAGATTTAAAAGGAACCTGGGTGGCAACTATTTCACACAGAGGGTGGTTCTCATTGTGGAATGAACTGCTGAAGGAAGAGTAGATGCACGTACAGTTATAACATTGAAAAGACATTTGGGCAGCTACGTGAATAAGAAGGGTTTGGAGGGATATGAGCACAATGCAGGCAGTTGGGACAAGTTTAGTTTGGGAATCTTGTTAGGCATGGACAAGTTGGACCACTGTGTCTGTTTTTGTGCTATATGATTCTATGACTTCATGAGCCAAAGACCTGCCTATGGATAAAGCACACATGATAATAATGACAATGAAGTAATTGGAGACAAGTAAATGAAGGTGGCAACAAAATAACAGCTGCATAGTGGCTCAGTGGTTAGCACTGCTGCCTTATAACACCAGGGACCTGGGTTCAATTCCAGCCCTGGGCGACAATCAAAGTGGAATTTGCACATTCTCCCTCTGTCTGTGGGGGTTTCCTCTGGGTGCTCCAGTTTCCTTCTATAGTCCAGTGGGGTGCAGGTTAGGTGGATTGGTCATGCTGAGATTGTCTCATGTCCAGGTGTGTGTAAGTCAGGTGGGAAATATAGGATCACCGGGAGTGGAAGATGCTGGGTCTGGGTGGGATGCTCTTTGAAGGGCCGGAGATGAAAAGCAACCTTTTTCACACTGTAGGGATTATAGGATTCTAGTTGTAATGAAATGCCAGATAGGATTGTCCTGAGGGGACCAGACCAGTTCTACGCAGGTTTTTCTTTAAGGGATACAGTTGACAAGAAACTGTGATTGTGAAGGTAATGAAAGAATGACATGTACATGAGTCAGGAGGAGCAGGGATGGGTCTGAGGGTTGTGATAGGTTGCAACCCCACCTTGCTGTCACTCACCTGGGGGTTTCTGCTGGTGAAGCAGTGGCCCAAAATTGATGTTTTGGAAATTGACACACTGCATCTGGAGATGTAGAACTCTTGGAAGGTCCCGTTTAGGGTGAGCCTAAATCCACTTTGCTTGGGTGTGTGTTCTGTTGGCTATGTGCATGACAACAGACCAGAGCCTCGTGAAATGCAAAACCAATTGAATAAGTGAACTAGATATCTCTAGACTGCTGTTCAGCTGTAACTCCTTACCTCCCTTGAAGTAGGACCAGTTTCCTTTAAGGAGTCCTGGCTCTTTGTTCCACAGGTTGGTAAAGATGACTTGCTTTGTATTAGCTCTATTGGTGGAAGCCTGTTGCTTCCTGGAGAAAGGTTTACGAGCCTGAAAATCATGAGGGGCAATTGCTTGCCAAGAGCTGACCTTAACCTTGTGCCAGATTTAATTACTTTGTGCAAAAATGTTGCGCTTTCAAGTAGTAATTTAAATGAGAACAAGAAGAGGACTTGCATTTTGCTGACTTCAAGCAAACATTGGGACTGATGTGCATCATACCCACTGAGACAGAGAGCAGCTGTTTTAACACTCAGTTCATTTGTCAGAATGACAGTGCTGAGCCTTTCCAGGAACTACTGGATCAGCCAAGAAAGCAGATTTGTGACTAGGTCACATGAGCAAAGTATTACAGTCCTTCTTGATGCAGCAGTGACTACCATTGATGTAATTTACTGTCTCTTTAAAAATAGAATATAAGTCACAAAGCGAAATGGCTGCCTTTATCTCTGACTCTATTTAGCCTGGCATGTTTAATAGGCTGTCTTTAGTTTACCCTTGGACTGCTTCACACAGTAAATCAAGCAGAACATTGCAATCACTTCCCACAAAAGTTCCTTACAATAGGAAAAAAGGAATTGCTCACAGGTCAAATGGAAATATAAAAAGGGAATTGCTGAAGGGGTTGGTATCATTGACACTTGTCCAGGATTGTGTCAAATCATGTAGAGTTTAAACTCAGGGTTTATTGTAGAGTGAGCGGTAGAATTGTGGTGTCCTTCCTGTGTCCATTGGAATTTCAATGGATTGGAGTGGCCTAACCATACACTTTACACTGATGGTGAATTAGTCCTGTTACCTCAGGTCTTCATTTTCCCATGTCAAAATAACTCCAGAATGGAATTCTTCAAGTCAATCAACTCTTAAAGTGAGCTCACAAGTGGGCAGACTTCCTTCTTTTGAAAGCTTATAGAAAATGAATAGAAACATAAAATTCTATTATAATTCTAGTTACGCTTTATTTGTTCTAAATGTGTTCCTATTTTACTGTGCATCTGCAATCAGTGGACAGCAAATCATATTGCCAAATTTACCCCATTTCTCACCAGCTTCTCCAACTAATCCCCCTAGTCTGTTGTGTTGTGTTTGTCAAAGATGTCCTGAGGCAATGCCATTAGGTCCCTTCTCATATCTTCCCTGACTCTGCTATGGAATTTTACACAGCCAGTCATGCCATTTCCTTCAGTACTTTATCTCGAGAGGTGGAGAAGCCGGTGTTGGACTGGGGTGGGCAATATTAAAAATCACACAACACCAGGTTATAGTCCAACAGGTTTATTTGGAAGCACTAGCTTTCAGAGCGCTGCTCCTTCATCAGGTGGTTGCACTTGATGAAGGAGCAGTGCTCCGAAAGCTAATGCTTCCAAATAAACCTGTTGGACTATAACCAGGTGTTGTGACATTTTTAACTTTATATCTAGAGCTCCACTCTTTTTGATTCCTACATATCCTGACACAGTCAGTTTGCCTCTTTCAGCAGCTTCTTCTCTCCCATTTATATGGCCACTTCAAACTATTCAAGACTATATTCATGGTCTCATATACTTCCACTTTGCTGCAATTTGGCAATATTAACGATCAATGCATGAGTGGGTTTCATTGTACTTCTTTGCATCTGGCAGTGATTCCATGTCTGTTGTTGTGATGTCTGGAGGAGAGCAGTATATGCTGCTACATCAGCAGCTGCACTAAAGCTGTAATGATCCACTTGGGGGTTGGGGGGGTTGTGTCGTGTGGGGAACATCCATGTGAATGTGCAGGATGTAAAGATTAAATGTTGTAACATATCTGCACTACTGTTCTTTTTCTGAGAGTTATAATGAGATCCATTATTATTTTAGGAGAATTACTTTCTCTTATGCCTCCTTGAACATTTAGAATATAAGAAGGATTGTCTCATTTCCCATGCACACTTTCAAGGAACACGGGAGGACTCTTGTGAGGCAGTGGTAATATCGCTTCCTCTGGGCCAAACAGCCTGGGCTCAAATTCCCTTTGCCCTGGAGATGTGGAATAACATTTCTGTTGAAATGGTGAGTTTCGAGAACACATTAAAATCAATAAGGAGATGTTAGAATTTTTGGGGGACATAAAAGTTCATAAATCCCCAGGGCTTGATGAGATGTGTCCTAGGTTGCTATGGAAGGCATGGGAAGAAATTGCAGGGAACCTGGTGGAGATATTTAATATTTCAGTGGCCTCAAAGTGATGGATGACTGGAGGATGGCAAATGTGATTTTTTGTTCAAGAAGGACAGTAGGGATAAGCCCGATAATTATAGACCAGTTAGTGGTAGGGAAAATGTCTGATGGAGAGTATTAATTAACACTTATAAAGGTAGGGATTGTTCCGGGAGAGTCAGCACGGACCTGTTAGAGGGAGATCCCTCTAAATACATTGATGAGGGTAATGCAGTTGATGTGGTTTACATGGACTTCAATAAGGCCTCTGACAAGGTCCCACATGGAATGCTAGTGCAGAAAGCAAGAGCTCTTGGGATCCAAGGCATGTTGGCAAGCTGGACCCAAAATGGGCTTGAAAACAGGAGACAAGGCGTGATGGTGGGTGGGTTATTTTTTTTATTGAAGCCTGAGGCCAGAGCTGTACTACAAGAATTGATGCTGGGACCCTTACTGTTAATATTGAAGATATAATTAGTAAGTTGTAGATGACACAGAAATTGGAACCAGAAAGGGCAGAACCCCCTTCGGTCCTCACCTTCCACCCTACCAATCTTCAGGTGCAACTGATCATTCTCCACCATTTCCACCACCTACAGTCAGACCTCACCACCAGATTCCCCTCCCCACCCCTTTCGGAATTCCACAGAGACCATTCTCTTGGCGACTGCGTCATTAGGTCCATGCCCCCCACCAACCCACCTTCTACTCCCTGCACCTTCCCTTGCCACCGTAAGAGGTGTAAAACTTGCACCCACACTTCCCCTCTCACCTCTACTCAAGGTCCTAAAGGATCCTTCCACATCTGGCAGAGATTTTCCTGCACCTCCAAACACCTCATCTACTGTGCCCATTGCTCTCAATATAGTCTCCTCTACATTGGGGAGATAGGGCACCAACATGTGGAACATTTCAGAGAATATCTCTGGAACAAATGCACTAAACAACCCCACCACCCTGTGGCTGATCACTTCAACTCCCCCTCCTGCTTTGCCAAGGACATGCAAGTCCTGGGCCTCCTTTACCGCCAAATCAGAGCCACTTGATGACTGGAGGAAGAATACCTCATCTTCCAGCTTGGGACCCACCAACCACATGGGATCAATGTCGATTTTACCAGTTTCCTCATCTCCCCTCCCTCCAACCTTCCAACTCAGCACCTCTTGAACTGTCCTACCTGTCCATCTTCCTTCCCACTGTTCACTCCTCCCTCCTCTCCAACCTATCAACTTCATCCCTACTTCATCTACCTATTGCATTCCCAGCTACTGTCCCCCCCAGTCCCATCCCCCTCCCATTTATCTCTCAGCCCCCTTGGGCCACCTCCACATTTCCGATGAAGAGCTTATTCTCGAAACGTTGACTCTCCTGCTCCTCAGATGCTGCCTGACCGACTGTGCTTCTCCAGTGTGCACTTTGGGACTCTGATCTCCAGCATCTGCAGTCCTCACTTTCTCCTGGATCCCTGAAGGTGTTAGCACATGCAGACAGGGTGATGAAGAAGGCATATGAGATGCTTATATTCGTTAACCAGGGCATTGAACATAGGAGCAATGAAGTTGTGTTACAGCTTTTAAAAAAACAATTGGTTAGGCCACAGATGGAATACTGTGTACAGTTCTGGACGCCCCACTATTGGAAAGATGTGATTGCACAAGAGGGTGCAGAGGAGATCCGCCAGGATGTCGCCTAGGATGAAAAGTTTTAGTTGTGAGGAGAGATTGGATCGACTGGGTTTGTTTTCTCTGGAGCAGAGGAGGCTGAGGGGCCACTTGGCTGAGGTTTACAAAATGATGAGAGGCATAGATAGAGTAGATCAGGAGAATCTTTACTGCATGGCAGATGTATCTAAGAGCAAAGGGCATAGGTTTAAGGTGAGGCGTAAATGGTTTGGAGGAAAACTGAGAATTTCTTTCCACCACCCAGAGGGTGGTAAAAATACAGAATGTGCTGCCTGAGGAGTTGGTGGAACCAGGTATTCTTGCAATGTTTAAGAAGCATCTGGATGAATACTTTAAACACCAGGGCCTAGTAGGCTATGGGACAAGTGCAGTTTGGTATTTGTTGGTCAGTGTAGACATGATGGGCTGAAGGGCCTGTTTCTACACTGTTAGACTCTATGAACAAGCCCAAACAAACTGATGCAAACTACATACAAGAATGCAGGTTTTTAAATGACTCTGCCTGATCAATCAAATTTAATATAAAGTCACATTAGGTTTAATAACAGTGAAAAGTGATTGTTGGACTGACCATGAGCACTTCATGTGAGAGTAACATATAAGAAACTAAGGATCATCATATTCAGAATCAGATTGGGTGCCATTTTATGTGACCTGTAAGAGCAGGAATTATCCCGGGAGTGGACACTTGTTAGAATGAGGGCCGCACTTCAGGTTTCCATAGAGGGTTGGAAACCCGGATTGTGAACTGGTAGGCTTCCCATGACAGCTGCTTATTTGCTATGAATGCTGATTATATTAAAACATTTGGGAATTATGTCCTACCTTCAAGATTTAGCCAGCAGTGCACACGGCTCTCCTATGTGCAACAGACAGCTTTGAGCAGTTATTTCTAATGTAAGTGATTCTCTTCATTACTCCATGAAGCAGAAGCGCATAAGGAGCAGGAGAATGGCAGCTTGTATGAAAGCTGGGACTAGCAAAGGTGAGACAGAGGTAAGTGAGTGAAGTGGGGTGGGTGAGGGGTAGAAGAGTGTGGAGAAGGTGTTGGGTCATGGATTAATGGAAGAATGATCAAAGGTGCAGTTGGGGATCTGGAGGAGAGAATGCACAATGGAGAGTTGGCCAATGACAGTGGCTGCAATGCTCGCACCTGAGGGGAAGCCTGATCAGGAGGCAGCCATCCAGGGAAGGCTTTGTAGCTGACGGGCACTGGCGCAATGCAGCGACAAGAACTAATGCCCAGGAAATGTTGGTAAGGTGACACCAGAGATGTGTATAACTCTCCTGGAAGTAGTCACTGAAATGCTGGTATTCTACAGCCTCATGGATTCGGTGGGAATGGGAACCTCATACCTGTAACCTGCAAGGTGACTGTAGTTCTCATGTCTACTATAGCATTCTAGGGCTTCACAGGTCACATACCTGGTGTATCACAGGCTATTAGGCACCAGTTCAGCAAGAGCTCACACCCTCTTGCATTGTGTGAATGAAATAATCAATGATTCCGTAGATAAAGACAGCGAGATGGCAAGGGAATTGGACTTCACAGCCATCCTTTGTTTCCGTGCAGTGTAAAGGATAAATTATTGCACTTGAGCTCAATAGAAGCAGCCAGCAGCATTTGTGAATAACATGAATTTCCAATTGTTGGGTGTGAGAGTGATCAGTGACCATGAGGAAGGAACCCTGCACGACTGTGATCTTTTCCCATGATACATACATTTTGCATAATTTAAAGCTCCCAGAGTTTTCTGAGGCCCTATTCTAGGCTCAGGGCAGGATCCATCAACGAATAACCCCTTTGGCAGCCAATTTGTCACTTACCATCATCAAACCCTGACTCCTTTCTCTGCCATGCTCAACAGAATTATCCTCTCTGCATCCAGAAGCTCTGCCTCCAGTCTCCATGAATTAGTTCCCCTACCTCCCTTTTGCAGTGCTAGCTCCCTGATAAGAGCCCATTGGTGTTTAATGGATGGAAACTGCAGACTGACTAGAAATCAACAGCCTTGAGTGACTTAGCTGGATGGCGTGAATGATGGGTGGCCAGACCAGCTCCCTGACTATGTTCCTGAGACTCCTCGATTGGAGGCTACCTTGGCTGATGTTGACCCACTCCCTGGATTGTAGTGGTAAAAATCACAGGACTGTCACCTCCACAACTGGGTCACTGACCCTGGACTGACATCTGAGGCTGCCTTTGACTTACTGTGCAGGGTCTTCCTGACTGAATCTCTGGACTTTCCCTGAGGACAACTCCCCTTAGACTTTAAGATATGGCCAGTTGCTTGCAGCATATGCACTGTGTTTGCCATATAAGCTGCCAGGATGAGATTAGCATGGCATCTCCTTGACTGGTGACTACTGACCAGCATGAGAGGCTGCCTGGCTTTGTGCCTATTCCAAACTGTAAGGCAATGCAATAAAACTGTGAGCCTTTATGCTCTGGCTACAGGGAAGGGTGAAGAAGAGCACTAATGTGCAAGACACATCAGGGATGCAGTGAACATCTAGGTGGGCTCGGAGTGAATGAGCGCTAAGAGATCATGCGAGTAGCCCTGAGATGCAACCTGGTCCAATCTGGGTGCCTGTCCCTCCATGCTAACTGTCCCTTTAGCAGCCAATCAATGAGAGGTGCAAATGCACACCAAAGTGCAGCAATGATTTGGATCGGAAATGTTCCACCATGATGCAGAGAGGCTGATAGGTGCCAGATACCACCGTCCATGAGTGTGGGCTGCGTGTGGTCGCTTCCCATGACACATACCTTGAGACATTGGTCCCAGGTGTCCAGGATGGAGATTGGGATGAGTAGGTGGCAAGCTGGAGTTGCCAGTACCCACTCTGACTTTCACACCAGGAATTCTCGGTATCTACTTGCTTTCCAGCAGACAAGCAAATGGGAACCTGCAAATTAGTGAGGCGAGATAAGGTAGTAATGAGAGTGATAGTGAGCAATAGCCCCCTGACCTGTCATCGCTGTCAAGCAAGAATCTTGGCTTGACATCCGGAACTGATTAGGATAATGTGACTTGTTGCTCCTGATGTCGAGAAAGACCTGACTCAACTTCTCTTGTGATTTTCCCAAATCTTTTGCCATTATGCACAAACTTGGGAATATTCCACCCTCTATGTGCAATTCATGTGTAGAGAGTGATGAGGATAATGAACTACTATTGGAAGTGATCGGATCGTTAGGGTTGTTTTTCTGGGAGCAGAGGAGACTGTTGGGGTGGGATGGTGGGGGGGGTGTCATGATTGAGATGTGTAAAATTAAGAGGAGCATTAGACAGGATAGACAGGAAGCAACCGTTGATGGGGATATCAATGCCCAGAAGCATAGATTTAAGGAAAGGGACAGGAGATTCAGAGGGGATGAGAGGAAAAGGTTTTTCACCCAGAGGGTGGTGGGAATCTGCAACTCACTGCCTGCAGAAACCTTCGTAACATTTTTAAAAAATATTTAGATGAAAACTTGCCATGGCAAGGCTATTTGCCAACTACTGGAAAATGGAATTAGGATAGCAATGTGGTTGGTTTTGACTGCGCTGACTCGATGGGCCAAAGGGCCGTTTTTTGTGCTCTATGATCGTATGACCCTACGAAGACAGTTGTATGCATCATGGTTAACATGGGTAACTTGCAAAGTTCAAGATAATGCATGCACATTTTATTTGTTTTTCTTTATGAAAAAAGGAAGGTTTGGGATAGAAATGCAGCAGTATACTAATGTGCCTCCTCGCTTGATTTGGTCATGTGATCTCCACGATAAGGCACATTCACTACAGGCATCCATCTTTGAATCAGTCTAAAAAAGACAACGCAGAAGCCAACTTTCAAACTGAGAGCTCATAACAAAGGTTATCAAACTTTACTAATTTCAGTGCTCTCTGTTTTGCAACAATAAGTGCAAAAACATGAAAATTTTTGACCTACACCTTCCCTAGGAGGTTATAATTAACTTCACACAATGTGAATTTTGAGAAGATTTGTAGCTCAGATTGAGGTTGTAAGTATGGTAGATATGGTGTTACCTGATGATGATACCTAGCATGGTGATGAAATGTCGGAAAACAAACCTGCCATGTCAGCGAGCAAACTTACAACCTGAATCTCTCAGAATCACAGAATTATCACAGCCTAGAAGGAGACAATGCAGTCTATCATGCCTGTACTGTCCATATTACCTCATGTCAATCTTCTGACGTTTCCCCATATCTCTACATGCTGCTTCAGACCACTGCCCTGCTCAGTACCTCAATTGAACCTGCCTCCACCACATTTCCAGAGAGTGCATTCCCAACTCTAACTACACATTGAGCTAATTTTTATTTTCTTTCACATCACCCTTACTCAATTTGCACATCAATTTAAATCTGTCCCACTTATGTCACAAAGGTTGTTCTTGTGCTGAAAAATTGATGTGAATTCAAAAGCAAAGTATGATTCAGAATTATACAATTCAGAAGTGAGCCTTGGGGATCTCTGCTCTTAAAAGTAGGAAGAATAAATGTCCTTAAAATGGCAATTTATTGCCTGTACCTCTGAGGAACCATGGTACTGTTAATAAAAAAAAACGATTCTTGCAAATCAGACCTAATTTAAACTGAAACAGAATTGTTATCAATCTAATATTCATTCCTTTGGTGGCCTACTTGTCACATTCCCATAAGTTTATATGTTTAACATCAAAATACTGCCGATATGTCTGTGCACAGGAAAGCAATGATACAGCAAGATGATGATCTAAAAATAGAACTGTTAGAAAACCGATCAATATTAACAGGATGTATGAGATGTTCTTGTTAGAATGAGGTGAAAATACTGCAAGTTTCACATTTTGCAATATTTCTTCAAATAGGTATTTACCGTATTTACAATTTTAAAAAAATGTTACATTACAATACACTGAATCTACACCAGAGAGAAATAAGTTTGTTTTAATTACGTGTGTCAGTGCTGATGTAATTGTAGAACGGTACTAATTAATGGACATTGATTTTAAACTGTGCAGGACACAGTCCTTATGGTCTGAGTCATTTCTGTTTTTATTCCATGTGCTTTAAGAGTTTGCACAATCACTAAAAGCAAAAGGATGGTTTTTCTAACGGTAATTAAGCCCCAGTGACCAAAATAAAATAGCAGTTGGTGAACCAGATGTTTGGTGCTGGATGACCAGCATAATTTATCACCTGGATCGGTGCACAGTCACTTCTCAGATAATGCATTCTAATACTTCGTCCTTAATATGATCGAAATAAGCGAACTTTGGATTTAATAAATATGAAGAGACTGTGAAAATTAGATGTGCAGTGACAGTATCATATAGAACAGCTCAGAAATTCAGCACTGACCGTCTTTACATTCACAGGGGATGAAGGGTAAATGCTGCACTGCTATTGAGTTTGGATCTTGTTGTAATAGAGCTGATGTGGTCCCATTGGCCACTACCTTTAAAAAAAAGGAAGAAAGATGGAAAGAAAGGAAGGGGAAAGTGCATCTACATATAACATAGAAAGATGCTACATTCTTATAACATCTTTCTTGATCATCATACATCTCATATCAATGAAATGTTATAATGTGGGCAACACAGCCATTGGGTTGTTTGGAGCAAATTCCCACAAACAGAAATATGACAATGACTAGATCATTTTTTATTTTCTTGTGCTGTTGATTGAGGGATAAATATTGGCTAGGAGACAGGGATGAAAGGCTGTCTTGCCATGGGAGTTTTGACATCCGTCTGGCAGACTGGGGTCCTCAGAAAAATGTTCTGTCAGAAAGACGGTACCACTGACAGTTCAGTGCACTGGAGGGTCAGCCTTCATTTTTGTGCTCATCCCTGGAGGAATCTGGCACAAAATCAGATCCATGACAGTGCTGCAAAGGTACTTGGATAAATGCTTTAAACAATATTCTCAAGGACATGGAAGATAATAAGTCAATCTTTGTTGAATAAAAAGGAGAGTTTGCACATGGGTTCAGTCAGGTTTTATTTGCTGACTCGCTGCATGTCATTGTGCAGTTAGTTGTGGATTTATACTAAACTCTGCATGGTGTGCTGTAACACCATTTCTATTGATTCAAAAGTCTGAACTGTCCCGTCAGATGGAGATTGATTTGATAGCACATCACTGGGAAGGTTTTTGTATATAAACTGTAAGAGCTCTTGTTTCCACTGTGCTACCTACCTACATATCTGATATAATGCGATTGTTCAGTTCCTGTGCGACCCTGAGTTAAAAGAAAATTGCGTTATAAGAAAATCGCATAATAGCAGCACCATTTAAACCAATGGGACAGGAAATCGTGTTATAGCCAATACAAGTTCACGTTCTACAAATAATGGCCTAAATTTTTCAATAGTGTTTTAGCCAATTCGCATTGAAGAAATGTGTGTTAAGCAGAACTGACAGTCACTGTGCATTCCCATTCCATTACCATCCATGTCTTTGGACCAACTGCTGCAGGAATAGCCGAATACGTTTCGCAGCAGACTGGTGTTATTCAATGATGGAGAAAGAAATCCATTGAGACTGTGGAAACAATTGGTTTGAAGATTTCAGCAGAAACCTGGTCATTTTTATTTTGTCTACAGTACTACAGCTGTATTTTTGTAAAGTTTTTTTGTGTCTCTCTGATAGAAATTTGAAAATATTTTGAGGCAAGAGACAGAGAAGATAGTATCCTTGATTGGCATTTGGTTTCCTGGAGGTTCTTGGACTAAAGAAAGAAAATATTTAAGGTTTTTTTGAATGAGGCATTATTTCATTTTTAGATCTTAGTAAATGCATTTCTGGAAATGTCAGCAGAGATCCCATGATTGGCAGAGATAAAGAAACAGATAAAGAGTTAGTTTTTTTCTAAGCAGCATGATCCCAGATTAAATGTAAAGGACAGGCTTAATTTTCTTTAAACCATTCAGCCTTTTGACTTTCGATTTCTCTTTCCTCTGCAGCTTAAATCCATACAGCTATGATGAAGGCTGTTTGAGTAGCAGTGCGGATCATATTCCATTGGCTGCACTGCCGCTGCTCGCAATTTCTTCCCCACAATATCAGGATGCAGTCACAACAGTGATTAGTAGAGCAAATCAGATTTACAATGAGTTCCTGAAGTCTGCGGATGGGATTGGATTCAATGGACAGGTTAGTACTCGATTCAGAATGGCCAATTGTTCAAACTCCAGCGTAACTGTTAAAATGTCATGAATGGATTACACTTCATGCCCCGTTTGTATATGGTTTCATAAACAACGATGTTAACCTTTTCTCAGGTCAAGATAATGCAGAGGACCTGCAGTTTACCAATTTTGCAGATATACGTACTAAGGGCCTTATGCAATCATCCAATGTCAGTGAGTTTGTTCTGTGATTCGGCTCCTTTGGTGCCAGTGAATCTTGATTTCCTGAGAAAGAAGGCTTTTAATCAACCAATGCAAGAATGAACAGGTTTTAGAATTAAATGGATATGGGGATGTGGAACCTGTTCGTCCAGGAGTCAGCTGTATATTTCCCAGCTTTAATGGCATAACATTCTTGGCAGTATTCCCGTGTTGGTGTACATATCACTTCACAGGGAGGGTACTGAATGTGTGGAAGGGCCTATCTGGACACACACTAGAGTCACAAATAATAAAAATGCTGGAAGTCTGAAACAATCACAGAGAATGCTGGAGAAATTGAGCAATTTTAGCAGCATCTGTACACAGAGAAACAGAATAAACATTTCGATTCCAATCTTCTTCAGAACTGGAGGCAGATGGTATATGGAAATGAAGAATTTGATGAATTGTTGAAGGAGTGGTTGATTTGAGAGGTATTCATTTCATGCAGCCAGATTGGATAACTAGAAAGTGTTCTTATACCTTTTAATGTACCCACGCAACCAAAAATGATAGGTAATGTTAAGAATAATGTGATGCAGTGGCTTTTCACACTAACTTTTAATATGGATTTAAATCTCCTAAAGACTTTTTTTTAGTTGTAAGGATCCAACTTGGGAACAGCTTGGTGTAATTTTAACTAAGTTTGTGGTGGCAACAGGCTCACAGCTAAACTACTCAGATAGCTCAAGACAGACATAATATGTAGATGATTTCCCTGGATATAACTCTAGAAGAAAGAACGTTATGGTACTCCCTTTAATTTCAACAAATTCAGGGTGAGAGGTGAAAGGTTTAAGGGGGATACAAGCAGAAAGTACTTTCCACAGAGGGTGGTAGGTGCCTGGAATGTGTTGTCAGCAGAGGTAGTAGAGGCAGGCAAGGTAGATTCATTCAAGGTGCGTCTGGACAGATGCATGAGTAGGTGGGGAGCAGAGGGATACAGATGCTTAGGAATTGGGCGATAGGTTTAGACAGTGGATTTGGGTTGGCTCAGACATAGGGGGCCGAAGGGCCTGTTCCTGCGCTGTAAATTTTCTTTGTTCTTTGTTGCTTTGTACAGAATACCATAATCAGGGGAGGTAGACCTAAAGGATTAAGACAGCATCTTTGAAGAGAACTGTGCTATTTATTTTCTTTGGGATGGATAGAGGGCTCTGCATTTCACTCATGAATGATTCTGTGAATCTATGAATCAAAACTTATGGTGATTCATTCCAATGGGAGATAAGATGAATGGCTTGTCCCGAATAGATAAAATCTTGCTTTGATTTTCTGTTTCCCACTGTATGTACAAACTAACTTAATTTATCTTCAAACGCTGAGGCAGTTGGGAACATGTATATAATCTCAGAACCTCGGACTGCTGCAATAATGCATAATTACTTCATGTAGTTGGAATTGAGATATATATGTAATATATAGATGTTCCTCTGCAAAATTCAACAGAATTTATCCAAACATCATTGTCATTCACATCACATGATACAATACTGTTGCTTATCAAAGCATATTGATTAAGAATATATAGCTGCTGATAGTCTTCTATCAAGTATTCTATTGGATTTTCTGTACTGGTAAAATATTAAAAACTGAAAATTGTAGCTGATAGTAATTAATGTTAACGTTACATGAATTATAGAGTAAGTATGGAGCGTGAAAGCTATTTTACTGCTGACTTAGAAACCCAAGGTTTTTCTGCTGCTTCTTTATATTTTATCAAAACGAGAAAGGAATTAACCTATTAAAACCCAGATATTTGAGAAAAAGTTATATGGATCATCAATAGGTCTTGACAAAACAAAATTGATTCCAAAATAATACCCTATAATTTTCAGTGAGTGAGAGATAATGGTAATAAAACAAGAGAAAATGCTGAAAGCAAGTAGGTACCTGAGGAGGGAGGACTTATGTTTCAATTCTTCTGACCAGCTAATGAAGAGCTGTACAGGTCTTGGAGTGTGATCGAAGTGTTATCTCTGTACTTTGCTTTCAAAGGGTGCTCTCTAACATCTTATTTCAGATTCACAGCACCTGCAAAATTTTATTTCTTGCAAACAGACCACTGATTCTCCATTGATCACCTCTTTCGGGCAAAAGGTTTGTTTCCTCCAACATTTGTTGCCCAGACAACCAAACTCATGTGAAGGTTGATCTGTGTAATGATCCCAGCTTATGGTAATGCTGGATTCCAGAGAAAGCAGAGAGATCTGGATTGCTAGATCATGAACCAAATGCTCTGCTCCTTGAGCAGCCTGGGTAGTGGCATGAAAATATAGTAAAAATCAGATTCTTGATGAAAAGAAAAGTAGTGTCTGATTTTCCCTTTGGGTTGAAATGACAAGTTCAGAATCTTGCTAATGAATGGCAACTGCCTCAATTCCATGCATTTGCATCTTGTTATTAACTAACTTCATTTGTTTGCAGTTTTTAATTCTCCTCTCCATCCCCAAGAAACTAGACCTTGCCGACAATATTCACATCCCATGAGTGACAAAAAGAACTGTCTTTGCCACAGTGCTCCTTGTGTTAGACAGACCACTAACCTCTTCCACCCTTTAGCCAAGCAAGTTGACATTAGCAGTCCATCAGCCTCAGCACATTACATGCTTGCTTTCAAACCAACTCACTCACCATGTCAGCCTATCAAGATGTCACTTTGGACCTCTGGGACACATGTTATTTACAAGCTTCTGTCAGGTCCCTTTCTATGTAGGGACACATGTGCATCTTGTATATATGCAGAAAATGCATCTTATGGCCTAAGGCTTGCATACTCAGTACTCACTAACTTCATTCTTACTTGGAAGCTGTGACCTTCTGCAGCTTGCATTGCTTTATAGCACAAAGGGAGAGTCATGAAGTCATGATTCAGAGCAGTGAGCAGTCGAACATGTTTCTGTACTGCAGCATGCCATGTCAATATCACACCCACAGCATGTGTCAGCACCTCACATGGCAAATACTCTAAGTGCTTCATGTGTGAAAGTCAAGGGGGAGCAGTCCTTAGTCCACTTAAAAGGGACTACAGTCAGTCAGAGGGTACTGCCACAGACAGCCGAGATCTCAATGGACTCCGATCTGGGGGAGCTGGCCATGGTCAGTCCTGCAGGTCAGGTGCAACCTGTCCAGGCATGACAGGCCCAGCAGTCAGGCTGCTGTAGTAGGAGGGATGTTTCCTACAATGAGCTAAAGTGAGAGATCAATAACATGACAGCAGATGGAAGAGCAGTTAAAGGTGACACATGAACAAGGGATGCCATAAGTTGTCCAAAATGAGTAAGAAGTGCATGAATGGTTCAGGTTATAAGTTTGTTTGCTGAGCTGGAAGATTTGTTGTTAGATGTTTTGTCACCATGCTAGGTAACATCATTAGTGAGCCTCCGTGAAGCACTGGTATTCTGTCCCGTTTTATATTTATCTGTATTGGTTTGTTGTGGTAGGTGTTATCATTTCCGGTTCTGTTTCTGAGAGGTTGGTAAATGGGGTCCAAATCTAAATGCTTGTTAATGGAGTTCCAGTTTGAATGCCAGGGCTCTAGGAATTCCAGTGCATGTCTTTGTTTAACCTGTCCCAGAATAGATGTATTGCCCCAGTCGAACTAGTGTCCCCCATCGTCTGTGTGTATGGATACCAGTGATAGTTGGTCACGTCTATTGCTGGCTAGTTGTTGTTCATGTATCCTGGTAGCTAGTTTCCTGCCTGTATGTCCAATGTACTGTTTGTTGCAGTCCTTGCAGGGTATTTTGTATATATTTCGTAATTTGGGACGCTGAGGCAGGTGAGAACTGTTGAGTGGACACAATGCATGCAATAATGAGAGTTGCAGTCCATGAGCATTGGAGAGTGGTTGGAGAATGGCAGAGTTGGGATGACTGGTGATGCTGTGAATGGAAGGGAGCAGTGGGGTGATCATGGGACTTACGCAGCAGATTCACACTGAAGATAATTAACCTTCTCCCTGCACTTCTGCATGTCATGCTGATTGAGTTTGATGGCTTCCTTTACTGATCAGCAGAAAAAGAACAGCCCTCCTTTCCATCACTCTATCCACCAGCACTTTCAGGCACCTGCTTGCGAATGATGGAGTGAACTTGCCTTTCTGGGACATTTCCTCAGAGGTAAAACTGGACTCCTCAGGGATTAGAGCTGAAAATGTGTTGCTGGAAAAGCGCAGCAGGTCAGGCAGCATCCAGGGAACAGGAGAATCGACGTTTCGGGCATAAGCCCTTCTTCAGGAAAGAGGGCTTATGCCCGAAACGTCGATTCTCCTGTTCCCTGGATGCTGCCTGACCTGCTGCGCTTTTCCAGCAACACATTTTCAGCTCTGATCTCCAGCATCTGCAGTCCTCACTTTCTCCTCCTCAGGGATTACACTGGTATCTCACAGTCTAAAGACAATTTCCTGGTTTGCTGCCTCTCAGGTGCTGTAGTGATGGGGTTTTACTGTGGTGCCAGTGATGTAAACATTGTACCTTCCCAAAGTGGTGAATATGTCAACCTTTCCTGTTGCATGATGCCTCAAAATGGCACCAAAGAAGCCATTTGCAGATTGAATGAAATGCGAGGGGCGGTAGATAATGTGCTAAAAGTGACAAGAGACCTGACGGATCAGGCAACATAAATCTCACTCAGAGAAAAGCGAGAAAATGGGAAAATTCCGTCCAGCTGTTTTAATTTTGAAGTCCGATTACCATGCTGGTCAGTCACTGAGCACATTCACAAAAGAACTGTCAATTTACTGGTAATAAAAGAAGTAAATTGCTTACACAAAAAGTGAGGGGAGAAAAAGCATGTGACAATTTGGAAAGACAGTATCATAAGCAGCAAAGACAAAGATTTAATCCTTTCTCTCAGCAATATCCATCACAGACACTCAACCACAGTAAAGTATCACTCCTACCTTCATTCTATCTTACTCAAATGATCAGTCACAAACGTTTCTTTCCAGTAACCTTGTGCACATTCACCAGATGTGATTTTCGCCATCTCTATCTTTCCTGATATGCACAGCCAAATACTAACTCACTGATATTTTCTTGCTGCACTTGAAGACTCAATAGTTTTTTCTCGCCCTGTCTCCTTGGACTGCTAAAATAGCTTAACAACTCTCATGGCCTGTCGACTGCCAAAAATAAACTGTCATTCTATTGGTATGGATCTTTCTTTTTGAAGAGAGCCTGCCTTTGGCCTCTGGTCTCTTCCTTTAGTTTTACTTTAAGTTCACAACCACCAGAGAAAAACTACTGTCAATACTGGTGATCTGAAGTAAGAGCAGAAGGAAGCTCTAAATACTCAGTGGGTGAGGTTGCTTTGTTGAAAGAGACACATTAGTCAACCTTTTAGGTTTGTGATCTTTCATCAGAACACAACGAAAAGTCATAGATGTCAAACATTGGTTGGAAGTTTCCGGCCCTTTCAAGGATGGACAAGAAGTATGGAAGTTTGGCAGAATGTCAGGAAAGGTATGGAGAGGGGAGTGTGACATCTCAGAGCAGCCACTGTTCTATTGCCAGTGGTGGGATGTTGACTGATCACTGGAAAACCCATTGAACTGCTTGTTTGTTTGTTACTTGTTGCCATGTGGAAGAAATGCTGAGTGAAAAGTATCTGCATGCCGTAATGGTCCACATTACAGGCATGCCGTAGTCCTTGATGGCCACCGTCATGGCTGCAGCATCTCTGTGGTCAGCAGATTCCCCTCAATCCCCAATAGATGGAATGGCAAATCTTGAACCTTTGTCATTGAGAATCATCTACCATTAGGGCAGCCTCGGCCTAGAACTGCAACCTTAGCAATCGCCACTGTTCGTGGGGGCACTGCTGAGCTGCTGCCCTGCCAGATTAAGCCATCAGTTCCGAGGGTTAGGATACTGTCCCTTTTTGATTGGTGGTCCTGGCAATGGGTTTTTAGTTGATTGCTGTCAGCAACATGCCTGTGTGGGTTCTGCCATCCATTTTCACCTCTCACTTTTCCATTCCATGGTTTCTCCAAAAAATCCAATTTTTTTTTAAGCTTCTCCACCGATATGGGGAGACCAGCTGGATATTGGTCGTGAGTACTTAGGACAATGTCTGCTTTTCAATTCTGTCCCTCCAGAAATATACTGAATGCTTTTGTTGTTGTCTTTCATAGCCTGATTATCATGTGTTCACATGATCGCCGTACCTGTCTTTCCGGATTCTTCTATTTCTTCACTTCACTTCAACTTTGATTTTCCAGGGAGTGCATAGCTTCCTTTAAATTCTTGCCAAATGTGTTACTTTGCAGTTTCTAGGGCACAGATTTGCAAACATTTTTATTATATAATGATTTTGCCTTAGCTACAGATGTAATAAAGCCCTACTACAGTGCAGATTTTACGTTGTGTATCTGACACCTTCGTGAATTGTTAGCTTTGTACCCTTAGATTAAGCTCCAGTGAAACTGAAGTGATAATTTCCAGATTTAATTATTTGCTGAGATGTGGTCATATATCAAGTGCATGAAGCACTCTCATTGTCAATATTCATGATAGCATCCGATTTTGATTTTGTGTTTAAATATAAATAAATATCCTTGAGACTTCCAAATAATATTAAGAAAAATAACAGACACTTGACAGAGATTAACATGATCCTAAACATTCATGAAGATTCAGGTGACAGTTTTAACTGGTACTTATTCCTGTGTATTTGCTGGTTTGTTAAATAAATTTCATTATATGTGCAGTAATGAGAAGTCTTATGCATAGGTAACAACTGCTATATCTTGAAGCTATGCAGAGATGATACAGAAATATGTGTGTGTGTGTAGGAACTTTAAAATATCTACTCTTGGATGTAGGTTTGCTCACTGAGCTGAAAGGTTCATTTCCAGACGTTTTGTTACCTTACTAGGTAACATCTTCAATGGACCTCATGTGAAGCAATGCTGATAATTCCTGCTTTCTATTTATATGTTTGGGGTTCTTTGGGTTGGTGATGTCATTTCCTGTGGCAATGTTATTTCCTGTGGGGAAGTCACTTCTGGTTCCTTTTCTCAGGGGGTGATAGTTGGGGTCTAAATTGATGTGTTTGTTGATAAAGTTCTGGTTGGAATGCCATGCTTAGATTAGATTCACTACAGTGCGGAAACAGGCCCTTCGGCCGACAAGTCCACACCGATCCTCCGAAGAGTAACCCACCCAGACCCATTCACCTACTCCCTACTAATGCACCTATCACTATGCGCAATTTAGCATGACCAATTCACCTAAACCGCACATCTTTGGACTGTGGGAGGAAACCGGAGCACCCGGAGGAAACCCATGCAGACACAGGGAGAATGTCAAACTCCACACAGACAGTAGGCTGGAATCGAACCCGGGTCCCTGGCGCTGTGAGGCACCAGTTTAACCACTGAGCCACTGTGCTGCCCCAACTAATTAAACACAGGGAGCATCAATACTAAAGAAAATCACATAATCAAACAGAGAATCACTGAAGACTGGAATAACAATATGTCTGACATTAACAAAAATGGGATGAAAATCAAGCAGGTGGTGCCACTGCGAACTCCAAATTCTATTGATCTTTGTAGCATGGGGACCTGGATGATTTTAACAGTTACAGTCAAGCCTTACGATTGGAATCAGAGGCAGTCTCTGTGGGTCTTAACCTCCTTCATTGTGGAGCCTCTGGGTGAAATAGCAGTCAAACCTACTGATATCACCAGGCACAACCACACTTTTAGGGAAAGGCATTGTCATTGCCACTCATTTGGAAGGGCAGGTTATAATTGAAGATCATGGAAAGGGAGCCAGATGTAAACCAGTAAGCCTCTCAAACATTGTTCACTAACCATTAGCCAGATAAACAGGCAAACAGTTACACTTCAACGAAGTGGAAGATTCCAAGAAGCAGGGGGTCCACCGGATTGTGATGAAGAGAACCCAGATTGAGCCAGGTATTTCTCACTATCACCACCCATCCAGAACAGGCCAGCATTCCTTCGTGATCTCAATTCTGAACTTCAATTCACAGGAGGCCTGTCACTGAAATGGGTGACACGATTAAATCGTGCTCTTTGGATCAGTTAGTGGTCACTCCTTTTGATCAAGAATAGCGGAGGACATGTTTGGAATTGGGGAATGTAACTGTGGAGTCAACTGCTAATTGGATAGGTTCCTTAAAGAGCATGTTAGGTGGTGTAGGGGGAGGTGGATAGGAAGGTAGAAGTGTTTGGAGGCACACCTCCATGTCGCAGAGCTTTCCAAGGAAATAAAGGTATCCCTACGGACAAAAAATATGCTTGCATTGCAAATATGGGACACAAATTCACATAAGTGCAATATAGGTGTTTGAAATGTATAATGTTATATCACCTGATGTGGAATATAGCTATATGGAGATCAGTTATTACGAGGAGGAACCTGTTATTAAATTTGGTTCCTTTATTGTGAGTTTAAGTACATGGAATGTGATAATTCACACAGGAAGAAACCTGCTATTACATCTGGCTGTCCCGGTCTAAGCTACAAGGCTGTAGAGAATGGTAATTAAATAGACTGAAACCTGCTATTATGCTTGGCTGTCCCATTGTGTCTATAAATATGTGGGGAATGGTAGTTGCACTGGATGAAACCTATTATTTGGCTCTCCCATTGTGGAGTTTGAAGACATGGCGAGCAATAATTACTCTGGGGGCGAGAGCCAAACCTGCAGTTGCATTTGGCTCACCTGATACATGCAACGAGTAGGTGGTACGATTTAACACAGTATGAAAACCGATATGGTCACCCTTCAGCTCAAACATGCTTAACCATTAAATGGAGTGGCATTCTAAAGGAAATGATCATTTGTTTTTGTTGTATCCACAATAGGTTTGCTTGATTGGAGACTGTGTTGGAGGTATCCTGGGATTTGATGCCTTGTGTTATAGCGCACATCCAACATGTGAAAGCCAGAACAGCAGCAGGAGGGGGAGTATTGGCAGTATACAGGTACTAGAAATTATACAAGGGTATTCAATTAAATACTGACTAAAGTTAAAATCAATTGACCTAGCACCAAGGTGCAAGTGATGATAATGGGTTTGAACCTGTCAGGTATTTGTTTCTGATTTAATTGGCATTCAAGTCTGCTTTGTTCAGCATGAAGAAACGGTATGTTCTCTATTTTTCTCTGTGTTCTTGAATAGTGCTGACTTTAACTCTCTTGAGGACAATAGTAATGTCCTCGCTCCTTATCAACACGAACTAAATTATGCTCTTCGCACCTTGATAGAACTGAAGGTATTGGTCTAATTTTGAAAAAGATTTTCTGTCTACAACAGGTTCTGTAAAGAACTGGAAAAAGCCACGAATTTTGCCTGACGTTTCTCACAATCTGTTTGCTAATCACTGTTATTTTTTTCCTTCCACAAAAGGATAGCACGCTATTAACAGATGATGCTGGATCTGACTTAAGCTCCAGCAAACGACTTAGCAAAAGTAACATAGATGTCTCAGGGATTGATGCTGAAGAGCCAAGGAAACCATTGCCAAGGAAACAGAGTGACTCTTCTACCCACAATTGTGATTCCATTACACAGAATCATGCTTTTCTGACAAGGTAACAGCCACAGAGGCCACAAATCAAAACTGAACAGAAATGTTGGGAAATTAATGGTGATACTTTATTGTGTAAATCTAGTATTTTTAAGTTTATTGGCCATGATGTTCAGACTGGAAAGGAGTCATTGCATAGGTGTAAGTTATATGTTGGGACCATGTGTAAGTCCCTATGAAATTGAATCTACAGGAATTGTCCAAGAAGTTTAAACCTCCATTAGACCATTATCCAGCATCTGGAACCTTCTGAAAAAGGACCCTGACTCTGAGATAGAGTTCGAGACTTCGGGTAGTTCTGACTTACTTTACTTAATAGTTGCCCAGGAACAGTTAGCGTAATTAAAATCTACCCTAGCTTCTAAATAATGATTAAACTGACACCACCCCTCCTTTGATTAACCTTCTCCAATCCTGAATCCCCTTGGACAGTTAACCCATTGATGGACCTGACACTTCCTCCAATCTGACTTGGTCCTTTTATTAAGCTCCAAAGCCCACTATCCCCTATGGATACCCAACCCCACCAACACTCACACCTCCCCCAACCCCCTCAGACATTCCTACACGTAACTCCATCCCTAAATCCTACCTGACAGTCTGTCCAGACCTGAACCCCACCACCAATCAGTCTGTGAGCCCGTACTGACCTGCCCTCAGCCCTCATCCACCTAGCTGCCACCTTGCCACCTACCATCCTACTCACCTACCACTCTGTCATGCACTTTACTCACTTGCCTCTTCCCACTCACTGCCCACTCACCGACACTCACACTCTAGAAGAGACAATAAGTAACATTGAATGTTGAAATTATGAGGAAAAAATGAATTATGCTTAGAATTAGTAGATAAAAATGACATTAAATCTTGGGAAATAAAAATCATTACATTACAATTAATCACTAAAAATAGCACTAAATGTTTAAAACGACCAGGAAAAATAATAAAATGCCATGTAATACCTGTAAAACTTTCATCTTTAAGTGTAGATCTCTCTGGTTACATTGCTGCTGCTGCTGTTGGATGTAAAGATATTACCAGGTCCTCCAGTGTCAAGGAAAGCTAGGCTTTGCCTTCAATTGCACTGCATTCAGGCCTGAACAACAACTGTGATGGAGGCCTCTACACTCCAATTCCTGACTGAAAAATGCGATAGGAAGGTGATTCTACATTTTTCTTTGACTGGATTACAATTGGATGGATTCCAATGGCCGTCAGAAGGTCTAGGGTGTTTACTTCAGGGCAATATATTTAGATTATCATAGAATTTTATGACTTGGAGTATTCATTCATCAATCCATATCAAGGTTTCCTGGCTCATGTTGAGATATTGTATGCTTCACATCTACAGCCTTCCAGTACATTCCTTGCTACCTGTCCATAAAGCTTGAATTTTAATGGAGAAAGTGAGGACTGCATTTTAATGGTAAATATAAACTGACTGCTCATCGGAAGGTAGAACTATATTTATGAGCAATATGATTGGATTTCTAAAGCAGCACATGTAATGCTCACATACATTTCAGGCAGATGTGCAGAGCACTGAATTAATGAGGATATCAACACACAAGGTAAATGACTACCAGCTAAATGCACAGCTGGCACATTAGATCTGATGCTAGTGGTCTAATTTTGTAGTGCAGAATTCCAGCCAACACCCTCACTTAACCTTGCACAGCTGAATACCTGTGCAGCAGTCAAACAGAGTTGTACCATCGAAGTACCAGTTAATGGCCATCTACAACAGGGATAGAATCCAACCACCTTCCCTCAACATGCAAAGGCATTACCAATGAAGATTCTTCCAGTGTCAAAATCCTATGACAAGGAACTTAACTGGTCTGGCACATAAATAGTGCAGCTACAAGCTCGAGTTAGAACTGGGAATTCTTTAGCAAGTAACTCCTCTCCTGACTCCTGTCACACAAGGCCTTTCCACTATCTACAAGACACCTCTCAGGAGTGTGATGGAATCCTTTACATTTGTCCGAATGACTGCAACTACAACAATATTCACGAAGCTCAATACTATCCTGTACAAAGTAGTTTGCTTGATTGGCACTGCATTCATCAGCTTAGTATTTTGCTCACTCCAATACAAGTGCACAGTGTACCATTCATGAGAAGTATGGCAGCAACTCGATGAGGCATGTTTAACTGTACCTTCCAATCCTCAACCTCTACACCCCAAAAGTCAAGATGTATGATCACAAATTACCTTGACTTGGAACTATCTCCTTGTTCTCTGTAGCTCCTTTCCTAACAGTACAATGTGTATGCAGCAATTCAGGAAGCAGGCTCATTATCCATTATCTGGATATTCAGGGATGGGCAATAAATATTGGCCTCGCCAATGATACTTACATCTTATGAATAAAGATTAAAATAAAGGACATAATCTGCTCCTGTGGTATTTAATGAGACCATCAACTACTTTCAGGTCAGTTGCTGATTGCTGTTGCTACAATTGCACAAATGATTGGTGTCTTCCCAGGTTCTTTAAAGTCCACAGTGAATGGTGTGACCGGCATTAAGGACGTTACGCCTGATTCCAAGGTTTTGGCATAAACAGGTTGCTCGCAGACCAGGATGCAGTGCTAGGCAGTGTCCTTGGAATGCAGCATGACTGAAGAGATTGAACAGAGGCTGTGCAGAGCAGCTCAAGCTACAGGTGGTACAGGGTGAAAGTGACTATAGGCACATGACTTCTCAGGAAATTCATGAAAACTTTCCCCAATAATGGACTCGAAAGGGATTCTGCTCCATCAGCCTCACCTGGGGTTTGACCATGGGCACTGACTCTTGCAGCATCCTGGCATCTGTCAGGAACAAACTGAATTTGAGCCACTGCAACAAAGCAGGAGGTAGCTGGGACTATCTGCTAGTGACACGATTAACAATTTTTTTATGCAATCTATTTATATTTTCGAAGCACCCATAAATTGAAATCCATGTTACCACATAAAATCTGGTAAGTCAGTACAATGGTGATTAGAAGCACCTCAATTGCTTCTTGGACTGCTGTGAAAGATTCCTGCTGCATTAATGTATGTGTGTCATAATTAGTGGCATTCTGCTATGTCTGATTGGTACCCCATCTACTTCATTCAAAACGTACTCCTTTCACCACCATCCATAGCAGCAGCAGTGTGTACCATCTACAAGATGCATTGCAGTAGCTCCTGTTGCACCTTCCAACACCTAGAAGAACAAGGGTAGCAGCTGCATGGGAGCACTACCACCTCCAAGTCACAACCATCCCAACTTGGAACTATATTGCTATTTCTTCTCTGTTACTGGGTCAAAATCCCTTCTCAACAGCACTAGAGATGTACCTACCATCCCATGGACTGCAGCCACTCACAAAGACAGCCCTTCAAGGGAAATTAGGGATAAGGAATAAATGCTGGTCTAGCCAATGATGACCATATCTCACGAATAAATGCTATACAGAATTGCCATCAAAACCGAACTTCCTACCAACTATTTGGTGATGAGGGAGTACAAAACCATGAGGAACTGAACAATGGGAGGAGGTGACCTAAACAGCTCAGATTTAATCAGGTGACCATTGAAGAGTTGCAGTGCCAACAATGGCAATCCCGATTAACCTGTCACCAACAGCCCACACCTTACACTCCCTTTCTTACTGACCAGCATAACTTTCTTCTTCCCACAATACACCAGAACATTCAATGCTAAATAACAATTACAATCCACTTACTTCAAATGAAGCATAGGGTTCTTGTAGCACATGGTAGTGTCCTGACATTTGAGCTATAAGGTTCAAGTTCAAGTCCCACCTGCTGTAGAGGTGTATGATACCATGTCTGAGAAGTCTGATGAAAAAAATCTATAAATGAAGCCAGTGCCATGTTTCATATGAAGGTCAATTAATCACCCTGTGCATTCCCTTAATGTGTGTCTTTCCTGTGCTTTTGCCTGTCTTGTGCTGCTTTGCAATGCTATTCCAGTAGTTTCAGACTTTATTCAATGAAGAAATAGACTAACAACTGAGCTTGATTTTAGCACTGACTCTCTTACCTTGCTGTGTTGATGAATTGATCCAGTAATCAGGCAACTGGAAAAGAAACTTCACAGTGCATCTTCGTCATAAAAAACTGCTCTCTTCATCCAATTTATCTTTTCCACTACCACATTAATGTTGTCCTTTGTCGAGTATATTTGTGTTTCTTCAAACAACTGCAGGAAGGATTGCAGTTAGAAGGAGAGGAAATTGAATTGACTTACTCTGTGTTCTATATCTATAGGAAATGTATTGCATCATTTCTGGCTGAAGTGTTAACAGAATTGTTTGTCATTTATATAAATTATTTCGATGAGAATATAGATGGCACAATTAGTAAGTTTGCAGTTGACACCAAAATTGGTGGCATGGTGGACAGTGAAGAAGGTTTTCTAAGGTTACAAAGGGAGCCTGATCAATTGGGTCAATGCGCTGAAAAATGACAGATGGAACTCAGTTTGGATAAATGCAAGATATTGCATTTTGGTACAACAACAAAGGGCAGGGATTATACAATAAATGGTGGGACCTTGGCAGTGTTGTAGAACAGTGGAATTTAAGGGTTCAGATCCATCATTCTTTAAAGTTTGTGTTACATATATTCCAGGTGGTTAAAAAGGTGTTTGACAGACTTGCCTTCATTGATCAGATCTTTGTGTATCAGGGTTGGGAGGTCATGTTGAGGTTGTAGAGGACACTGTGGTCAGGCCTCTTCTGGAATACTGTGTGCAGTTCTGGTTGTTGTGTTCCAGGAAGGATATTATTAGGCTGGAGAGGGTTCAGAAGAGATTTTCCAGAATGTTGCTAGATATGGAAGGTTTGAGTTATAAAGCAAGGCTGGATCGGCTGGGACCTTCTTCATGGGAGCATGAGAGGTGGCCTTATAAAATCATGAGAGGTATAGTTAGGGTTAATGGTTAATGGTAGGTGACCTTTCCCCAGGACTAAGGAGCATATTTTTAAGATGAGAGGAGTGAGATTTAAAAAAGACATGAGGGGCAAATATTTTACCCAGAGGGTAGTACACGTTTGGAACAAACTTCCTAAGGAACTGGTGGATGTAGGCACAGTTACATTTAAAAAACATTTAGATAAGTGCATGAATAGGAAAGGGTTGGAGGGATATGGGCCAAGTGCAGCTAGGTGGGACTAGTTTAGTTTGGGATTATGTTTGGCATGGACTAGTTGGACTGAAAAATCTTTTTCTATGCTGTATGACTCTGTGAATAGTCTGAAAATGTCTGATCTCGCAAGCTAAGCAAACTCAGGCCTGGTTAGTACTTGGATGGTAGATCGCCTGGGTATACCAGGTGCAGTAGGCTTTGGGGGCAGCACGGTGGCTCAGTGGTTAGTACTGCTGCTTCACAGCACCAGGGACCCGGGATTCGATTCCAGCCTCGGACAACTGTCTGTGTGGAGTTTGCACATTCTCCCTGTGTCTACATGGGTTTCCTCCGGGTGCTCCTACAATCCGAAGATGTGCAGGTTAGGTGAATTGGCCATGCTAAATTGCCCATTGTGTGAGGTGCATTCGTCAAGGATAAATATGGGGAATGAGTCTGGGTGGGTCACTCTTCGGAGGGTCAGCGTGGACTTGTTGGGTCGAAGGGTCTGTTTCCATACTGTAGGGAATCTAATCTAATCTAATCTGAATACTTTATATCTGTCTTTACCTATGAGGCAGATGCTGACCAGGCCACGACAAAGGAGAATACACAGTCAATAGAAGGGTTTAAAAATAATAATGAGGAAGTATACAATAAATCATTGGTGTTTAAGTCAATAAATACCAATAAGGGCAGGTAGGTGCATCTAAGAACATTGAAGGAAGTAAGACTGGAAATTTCAGGAGCACTGGTAATTATCTTTTAATATTTCCCAGATTTAGAAGGGCTGCTTATGGACAAGAGAAATGGAAACATTACATTCTTATTCAAAAGAGGTAAAGATCAACACAGCAATTATAGACCAGTTGCTTTAACTTCAGTGGTGGGGAAACTTCTAGAAGCAATCATTTGGGATAGGACTAGCAGCAATATGGAAAAATAATGGGCTAATTCAGAAGACTCAGCATGGATTTCCGAAGGGATAATCTTGTCCAATTAACCTGCTAGAGTTATTTGATGAGGTAACAGAGAGCTTCCAATATTGTATAATCCTGTTGACGTTGTTACGGACCAATCGGAACCCCCCCCCCCCCCTCAAAATATTTCAAGAAAGTAGCTAGACCCTAACTTTGCGAGTTGTTTTAACCTGCTGTAACACAGACATTCCAGGAAGGATACTGCTGGTCAAACCACTCAGTTTTAAACAAAACAGAATTTATTTACAAGATTACCAAATGAAACACATAATAACCGAACCTAGCTGAAAACTCAATAGATGATACCAACTTAATGATGCTGTGCCCAACACTTGCAACAATCCCCATTAACAACCCTTGCCACAAAATCAAACACAGGGTCTTACAGGAGAGAGAGAGAGATGGCAGCATGAACACCCTCTTCCATGTAACTGTTTCTTGGACTAGCAGCCTCAAACTGCATGACTGCTTTCAGTGAACAGCCAGACTGCTAAAAAAAAACAAACCAAACCAAAGAAAAGCTGAAAAGTGACCACTCCCCTTTCATTGGAGAAGTGTTTTTTTTACTAGATAGCCTTTTGCCTGAGGCAGTACCTGTTAGCTGTAATCAAACTGGCCCCAAAACCCAACCAACTTAGACCTTTCAGAGACTGTGTCTCTTGCAACCTCTCTGGAAAAAATGTCAAAGACAGAATAAAGGAACAGAATCATCACAGTGTATACTTGTAAAGGATACATTACCACACAATACACTTGTGAGGAAAATGATAAGTCATGGAATAAAAGGAACAATAGCAACAGGGATACAAAATTGGCTGAGTGATCGGAAATAGAGAGTAATGATCAATTGATACTTGTGGACTGGAGGAAGGAGTGTAATGGAAGATTTGTCAGTATTTTCCTGTTACATGTAAATTATCTAGATTTTAGTATGCAGAGAACAGTTTCAAAGTTTGTGAATGACATGAAACATAGAAGAAACTTTAAAACTGTGAGGAGCAGGGAAGGTGATGCTCCAGTGGTATCATTGCTAGACTATTAATCCAGAGGCTCAGGTAATGTTCTGGAGACTAGAATTTAATGGTAGATGGTTGAATTTGAATTCAATAGAAAATCTGGAATTAAACTGGAATTAGACCATGAAACCATTATCAGTTGTCGAGGAAAAAAAAATCTGGTTCACTAATATTCTTTAGGCAAGGAAATCTGCCATCCTTACCTGGCCTGACCTACACGTGACTTTAGACCCACTACAATACATAGTTGACTCTTGACTGCCCTCTGGACAATTAGGAATGGACAATAAATGCTGGCTATACCAATGACGCCCACATCCCATGAATGAATTTTTAAAAATGCAAGATTTCAAGAAGATATTGATAAGTTGGTGGAATGGGTAGTAGATAAAGACCAAAGTGGACATGATGCAAAGAATGTGGAGAAACAATATGAAATACTATTCTAAAGGGTTTACAGAAGCAGAAAGACTGAGATGTGTTTGTGCAATATCATTAAAAGTGGCAAGAGAGGTAAAGAGAACTATCAATAAAGCAAATAGCATCTAGTCTTCATTAATATTAGTGTAGAATACAAAAGGAGGGAAATGATGCTGAAACTAGAAAAGGCACTGCTGGCTTATTGTGTTCTATTCTGGGCACCACATTATAGGAAGGATTTGAATGCAAATGCACTGGAAAGAATGCTGGAGAGATTTTCTACAATGGTTCCAGGATGAGTTACTTCAGTTGTGAGGAAAGGTTTAGGAATTGGGATTGTCTTTCTTGGAGATGCCAAGGCTGAATGTGGAATTCATAGACGTTTTCAAAATCATGAGAGGTTTGGACAGAGTAGATAGGCAGAAACTTGTTTCTGCTTGTAAAAGGATCAAGAACCAGTGAGCACACATTTGAAGTATTTTGCAAATGCAAAGAAAATATTCTCCACGCAGTGAATGGTCAGGATTTATAGAGCTGTATAAAATCATGAGGGGCATGGATAGGGTAAATAGACAATGTCTTTCCCCTGGGGTGGGGGAGTCCACAACTAGATGGCATAGGTTTAGGGTGAGAGGGGAAAGATTTAAATGAGACCTATGAGGAAACTTTTTCACTCAAGGGGTGGTGCGTGTATGGAATGAATTGCCAGAGGAAGTGGTCGAGGCTGATATAATTACAACATTCAAAAGGCATCAGAATGGGTATATGAATAGGAAGGGCTTGGCGGAATTTGGTCAAGTGCTGACAAATGGGACTAGATTAGTTTAGGATATCTGGTCATCATGGAAGAGTTGGACCAAATGGCCTGTTTCTGTGCTGTACATCTCTATGAGTCTATGCCTTGGGATGCACTGCCTGGAAGACAGGTTCAATTGAGGCATTCAAGAAGGCATTGGGCAATTATTTAAATAGAAACAATGCAAAGAGTTATGGGAATCAGACAGGAGTTTGGCCCTAAGACAAAGTGCACACACACATAATGGGCCGAATAGCCTAATTCTGCACTGTAACAATTCCATGATTCTGCATGTCCGTCCTCTCCAGCCACCTTCCCAATTAGAACTAATTCCATGTTCTGCGAGTTGACCAAGTGAAGCAAAGCAAATGGCTGAAAGGTGAAGCTTTCTGCTGGATAAGTTGCCTGTAGAAATACAGGAAGGCTGTAGGTTCATCCTGATAAGGTTGGTGTGGTCCAAGAACCAACTTACTGTGGCCTTTTGGTTCTGTGCCATTGCTTGAAAAGCAGATCTGCATCCAAAGCTGGAAAGAGGTCAAGAGTTATTTTCACCTAATTATTTTTATTCAATCCCTTTCCCAGTCAGCTTAGGAGAGATCAGGGACTCAATACATGCAGCAAAATTGATAAGAATCCTACTTCCCCTCTGGTACATTGTGCTGTATCACTTAGTAAAATCCATTAATTTTAATCAATTAACTGGTGCATAATTTAAGTTAGCTATAAAACTGAGCTGATGATTATAGGAGAATACAGGTATTAAAAGCTAAAGGCACAAATTTAGGGAGCAACAGTATGTATTAGGATGTTTAGATGTCAATCCAGTAATTCTTGTAGATAGAACATTTGACAATAAAACAAACATGCTGGAGTTGTGAATGCATAGCTTTGGTGAACTGTCTCAAACTCTCTTGATTTTTTTTAGATTCTGTGTTGTGACATATCAACAGTAAAGAGGGTTGGTTAACTCAGTTGACTGGATGGCTGGTTTGCAAAGCAGAATGATGTCAATAGCATTGATTCAATTCCTGCACCAGCTAAAGTTACCATGAAAGACTCTCCTTCTCAAGCTCTCCCATTGCTTGAGGCAAGGTACCATTAGGTTAAACAATCTCTCTGATGATAGAGCCATCTTATGATCCAGTAGGATTATGGAAACTTTACCTTTTTTATATAAAAGACTCAACAAAATCTTTGGAGTGCTCAATGCGCACATTACTATTCACAAAGTTTCCAGCACCTTTACTGACCAAGCAATTCAAAATGACCAATAGAAATTCAAGATGTCAGATTTTTGGCTGCGAAAATGGGTTGCTCATGTTCCTGAACCTCAGGGTGAAAGATGCCCCAAATTGCAAAGTTTTCATTATGGGGGGGTCTGCTGAACCTTGGAAGTTCATCTTTGTGTAACAGTTCAGGATATCTCATCTGAGCTCCAGAGGAACTTGGAGTGGGAGGGGAAAGGTCCAGTTGTCGTGGTCCATGTAGGTGGCAATGACGTAGGTAGAAAGCAGAAAGAAGTTTTGCTGAGGAAATATGAGCAGCTTGGGGCTAAACTAAAAATCAGAACAAAAAGGTAATCATCTCCAATTTCCCTTCTGCGCCACGAGCAGGGTCAACATGATTAAAGAGGTAAGCACAGGGCTTAAAGATTGTTGTGGGAGAAATGAGTTTGAATACATGGGACATTGACAGCAGTACTGGGGAAGGAGGGAGCTGTCCCAATTGAATGGGTTCCTCTTGAATCATGCTGGATCCAGGGTCACAAGGGTCATAGAGACGTACAGCAGGGAAACAGACCATTCGGTATGACTGACCATGCTGACCAGATATCCTAAGTTAATCTAGTCCCATTTGCCAGCACTTGGCCCATATCTCTGTAAACCCTTCCTATTCATATACCCATCCAGCTGCCTTTTAAATGTTGTAATTGTACCAGCCTCCACCACTTCCTCTGGCAACCCATTCCATGCACGCGCAACCCTTTGCATAAAAAAGATCCCCCTTTGGTCAGTTTTAAATTATCCCCCTTTCACCCTAAACTGATGCCCTCTAGTTTTGGACTCCCTTCCTAGGAAAAAGGCCTTGTTTATTTACCCTATCCATGCCCCTCATGATTATATGAACCATTTTAAGATCACCCCTCAGCCTCTGATGCTCCAGGGAAAACAGCCCCAGCCTGTTCAGCCCATCCCCATAGCTTAAACCCTTTAACGCTGCCAACATCCTTGTAAATCTTTCCGATAGGAAGGAGGCCAGAATTGCACACAATATTCCAAAAGTGGTGTACACCTCCAATGTTGACATCTAAATCATTTATATAAATAACAAAAAAGCAGTAGACCCAGCACCGATTCCTGTGCATACCACTGGTCACAGGCCACCAGGCTTTAAAGCAATGCTCCACCGCCACCGTCTATCTTCTCCCTTTGAGCCAGGTTCATATCCACATGGCTGGTTTTCCCTGTAACCCCTGGTGAATTGCATAACTAGTGCTGTGGATAGGGCTTTAAACTAAATAGTGGGGGAGTGGTTTCAGTTGCATAGAAAAATATTCCCAAAGTTAAAAGTGGGGAGGACTCCCCAGAGGTTATTAAAGTTTGCAGCACAAGTAATAGGGCAGAGAGTATGTAAAGGGTCAGGAACCTAAGTTCAGGTACAGCAAATAAGGGGCCAACTATGAGAAGGAAGACAGTCACGTTGTACTTAAATGCACACAGTTTTTAAAGTAAATGAGCCTGTTGCGCTAATTGAAATTGGCTGGAATGATGTGGGTATATCACAGAGACGTAGCTGCAAGGTGGTTTCACTGGGACCTAAAGATCCAAGGACTTACCAATGGGCCAGTAAGAGATGAAATTAAATGGTTAGCAAGAAGTAATATAGAGTCAAAAGGCATAGAATCTATGTGGGTAGAGTTGAAGAACCACAAAGGATAAAATACCCTGATAGGAGTTGTGTACAGGTCTCCTAGCTCTTGTTAGGATCTAGGAAGGCAAATAAATGAGGAGATAGAAAAGCGATATAAGAAAGGCACTGTTACAATAATGATGGGGGACTTTATGCAGGTGCACAGGGAAAATCAGGTCAGTAGCAAATCTTGAGGAAAGACATTTGTGGAATGTCTGTGTGATTGTTTGGAGCAGATTGTGGTAGAGCCCACTAGGATACAGGCAATTCTGGATTTCGTGATGTGTAATGAGGCAGTCTTGATTCAGGAACTTAAGGTGAAGTAACCCCGAGGGAACAGTGACCATAATAGAACAGAATTCACCCTGCAGTTTGAGAGTGAGAAGCTGGAATCAGATGTAATGATATTACGATTGAGTAAAGGTAACCGCAAAGACATGGGGGTGCAGCTGGCTGGCATTGATTGGAAGGGGAGCCTAGCAGGGAAGATGGTAGAGCAACAATAGTAGGGGTTTCTGGGAGTAAATTGAGAGGCACAGCTGAAATTCATCCCAAGGAAGAAGAAACACACTCAGGGGAGGATGAAACAACCATGGCTGATAAGGGAAGTCAGGGACAGCATAAAAGCAAAAGAACACGCATGCTATGGGCAAAGATTAGTGGAAGCCAAAGAATTGGGGAACTTTTAAAAATCAATAGAGGATAAATACAACAGCAATAAGGAGGAGGAGAAGATGAAATATGAGAGTAAGCTCACTTGTAATATAAAAGAAGATTCCAAAAGTTTTTTTTAGATATTGAAAAGGTAAGGGAGTGACAAGAGTGGGCATTGGACCATTGGAAATGAAGATGGAGAATTAGTAATGAGAACAAAGATATAGTGGAAGAACTGAGTAGGTACTTTGTATCAGTTTTCACAATGGAAAACACCAGCAGCATACCTGAACTTCAAGAGAGCCAGAGGGTAGAGGCGATTGTAGTGGCTGTCATTGAGAAGAAGGTGCTGGGAAAGCTGAAGATGACTGAAGGTGAATAAATTATCCAGACAAGATGAACTACACCCCAGAGTTCTGAAGGAAATAGCTGAGGAGATAGTGGAGGTATTTCTAGTGATCATTCAAGAATCACTGAAGTCAGGAAAGTTCCCAGAGAACTCAAAAATGGCTAATGTTTCACCCCTGTTTAAGAATTGAGGGAGGCAGAGGTCAGGAAACTGTAGGTGGGTTAGTCTGACCTTGGTCATTGGTAAGATTTTAGAGTCCATTATTGAGAATGAGTTTGTGGAGTACTTAGAAGTGCATGGTAAGATAAGGCTGAGTCAGCATGGCTTCGTCAAGGGGAGGTCATGCCTGACAAGTCTGTTAGAATTCTTTGAGGATGTAACAAAGGAGAGTTGGACAAAGGAGAGCCAGTGGATGTGGATTTCCAGAAGCCCTTTGAAAAAGTCCTGAACAGGAGGCTGGTAAATTGAATAAGTTCATGGTGTTAGGGGCAAGGTACTGGCATGGATAGAGGATTAGCTGACTGGCAGAAGGCAGAAAGTGCGGATATAGGGGTCTTTTCCATGATGGCAGCTGCTGACTAGTGGAATTCCACAGAGGTCCATGTTGGAACTACAACTCTTCATGTTCTACATTAATGATCTGGATGAATGAACTGAGGGCATTCTTGCTAAGTTTGCAGATGACAGAAAGGAGCGTGGAGGGACTTGTAGGGCTGCAGAAGTGGGAAGGCTGCAGAAGGATTTGAACAGGTTAGGAGAGTGGCCAAAGAAGTGGCAGATGGAATAAAATGTGGGAAAGTGTAAGATTATGCATTTAGGTATGAAGAATAGCGGTGAAGATATTTTCTAAATGGAGAAAACGTTCAGATATCTGAAGCACAAAGGGACTTAAAAATCCTATTTCAGGATTCTCCTAAGGTTAACATGCAGGTTCAGTTGGCAGTTAGGAAGCCAAATGCAATGTTAGCATTCATTTCAAGAGAGTTAGAATACAAGAGCAGGGATATACTGCTGAGGCCGCATGAAGCTCTGGTCAGACTACATTTGGAATATTGAGAGTAGTTTTAGGCCCCATATCTAAGGAAGTATGTGTTGGCATTGGAAGGGGTCCAGAGGGGGTTTGTAAGAATGGTCCTGGGGAGCGGTTGAGGACTCTTGGTTTGTACTTGATGCACTTTAGAAGGATGAAGGGGGTATATGACTGAAACTTATAGAATGCTGAGAGGCCTGGATAGAGACCTTGAAGAAGATGTTTCCACTATGAGGAGAGTCTAGGACCTGAGAGCACAGCATCGGCATTATAGGGTGACCCTTTAGAAAGAAGATGAGGAAGAATTTTTTGTGCCAGAGGTAGTTAATTTGCAGGACTCATTGCCACAGAGTACTCTGGAGGCCAAGTCATTGACTGGTTCATGATTGGTAAGTGAATAAAGTGTTACCGGGAGAAGGCAAAAGAATGGGATGGGGAAACGCATCAGCCTTGATATGACAGTGGAGTAAATTCGAGAGGCCAAATAGTGGAGCAGATGTGATGGGCCGAATGGCCTAATTCGGCTCCTATATCTTCTAGTCTTGCGGAGGTTGGGCAAGCGTTGCTAACCCAGCACCAGTGCATTCCTGGCCTCTCATACCTTACCATTCCGGCTTAATGCCAATTCAGTCAACGTCCGCCATAGTTTCTGAGATCTGTCTATGTGGAGATGAACAAAAACCTTCTTTGTGGATCACATGTCCACCCACTTTCCCCGACCAGCAACAATTGGAACTGGAGGTGGGATTTCCACTTGAACCATTTTTAAAGGCTTGTGGTGTCTTCTTGGCTTGCCAAAACTCCAGGCTATAACTTCCACCTTATCCTATGAATATTATTATTAATTCTGATGTAATTCTTTTTATAACCAGAGAAGGTTGATGTCCTTGTCTAACATTGTAACTGTGTGAATGAGATTTAAAAGCACGAAGAATGATAGATCAATTATTAGAAATATGATATATTATGGAATTTTAAATATAACTCTGATTCCATTCATATAAAATAGTTTACTGATATTCTTTTTCATAAAACTTTATTAAAATCCATCCAACATTAAAATTTCACTAGCTCTTGTGTTTTCATCATCTTTCCATATTAAAATGAGAGTTCGGAAGTATAATGTTACAGAGAAATAATTGATCGAATACTTACTTTAAATATCACACGATTAAATTTCCAGTTCCTTTCTAATGAATCCACTGAAACAATTACAAGCAATTTTAATAATTAAAAACAAAGTGAAGGCACAATTTATTGTGCTGGAATTGTATGGGAAATCCCAAAAAGTAGACCTTGTATTAAGGGTTATCGTTTCTTCTTAATCATGCTTCTTTGGACTCCTGTTGAATCATGAAGTATCACATTTATCATGTGTACCTTACAATGTCATATTGTTTTACCACAAGCAGTTTAAATCTTCAGTGTGTGTAAAATAATATCCTGCAACCGTTTGCAGATATCTTTGGTGGGACAATGTTAAAAGATGCTGAGTAGAACATAGACCATAGAACAATACAGCGCAGAACAGGCCATTCGACCCTCGATGTTGCGCCGACCTGTGAACTATTCTCAGCTCGTCCCCCTACACTATCCCATCATCATCCATGTGCTTATCTAAGGATTGTTTAAAGCTCCCTAATGTGGCTGAGTTGACTACATTAGCAGGTAGGGCATTCCACGCCCTCACCACTCTCTGCGTAAAGAACCTGCCTCTGACACCTGTCCTATATCTATCACCCCTCAATTTGTAGTTATGCCCTTTCGTACAAGCTGACATCATCATTCTAGGAAAAAGTCTTTCACTGTCTACCCTATCTAATCCTCTGATCATCTTGTATGTCTCTATCAAATC
>NC_057737.1:23515713-23537416 GCF_004010195.1 Chiloscyllium plagiosum | reverse complement strand
CCTCATCTACATGCTTGGTCACCTTCTCAAAAAACTCAATGAGGTTTGTGAGACACGACCTGCCATTGACGAAACCATATTGACTATCTGAAATTAAATTGTTGCTTGCTAGATGGTTGTAAATCTTATCTCTTATAATCCTTTCCAAAACCTTTCCTAAAACAGAAGTAAGGCTCACTGGTCTATAATTACCTGGGTCATTTCTGCTGCCCTTCTTCAACAATGGCACAACATTTGCATTCCTCCAGTCCTCAGGTACTAAACCTGTAGACAATGACGACTCAAATATCAAAGCCAACGGCTCTGCTATCTCCTCCCTAGCTTCCCAGAGAATCATCGGATAAATCCCATCCGGCCCAGGGGACTTGTCTACTTTCACTCCTTCTAGAATTGATAATACTTGTGTGTAACTAACCTCGATCCTTTCTAGTCTAATATCTTGCACCTCATTCTTCTCCTCCACAATATTCTCCTTTTCTTGAGTGAACACCGATGAGAAATGTTCATTTAGCACCTCTCCGATCTCTATAGGGTCAACATTCAACTTCCCACTTCTGTCTTTGGCTGGCCCTATTCCTACCCTAATCATCCTTTTATTCCTCGCTGGCCCTATTCCTACCCTAATCATCCTTTTATTCCTCATATACCTATAGAAAGCTTTAGTGTTCTCCTTTATTCTATTTGCTAAAGACTGCTCGTGTCCTCTCTTTGGTCTTCTTAACTCTCTCTTTAATCCTTCCTAGCTGCTCTGTAACTCTCCATCGCCTCATCTGAGCCATCTTGCCTCATCAACACATAAGCCTCCTCCTTCTTCTTAACAAGAGATGCAATTTCTGTAGTAAACCACAGTTCCCTTTCCTTATTACTTCCTCCCTGCCTGGCAGGGACATACCTATCAAGGACACGCAATATCTGTTCCTTAAACCAGCTCCACATTTCAATAGTCTGCATCCCCTGCATTTTGCTACCCCATTCTATGCATCCTAATTCTTGCCTAATCACATTATAATTGCCCTTGCCCCATCGATAGCTGTTGACCTGTTGACCTATCCCTTTCCATCGCTAAACTAAGTGTAACTGAATTATGGTTACTCTCTCCAAAGTGCACACCTACAACTAAATGAAACACCTGGCCCTGTTCATTACTAAGCACCAGATCCAGTGTGGCCGGTAATAATCCAGTTAGAATAAGAGAAAGCTTAAAAGCTTTTACATTTGGGGAGATTGGGTTTTACATTTGTGGGAGGTTTCGATCTCCCCCAAAAGTGTTTAATTTCTGACTTCCCATTTCTTTCACCAAATCAGTTTAAAGGCTTCCAATAAGGCTTCTTATCCGCTTGTATTTTTTCACAAAACCCACCTTTCCTTTATAGTCACATGTAATGCACCATAGAGCTCCATCTGTTCCCCCACCCCCCACTTCTTTATCATTCACAGTCATCCTTCAGGAACATAATTTGTCTGCTTGGGTTATGTGCACTGATAACAGTTAGCTCTGTTGTACTCCATGGCCCATCTGTCGGGCATATAACTCAAAACAACATTTTGTATTGAAAAAACAATGAAGCCAACTTTGCAAACAACTGCTCACCTAAACAGCAGAGTATGGAAGTTGGTGTACTGCTCAATATAGAACATTACCTGCTTCAGTCATTATGTTGTTGAGAGCCTTTCTGTAGAGTTTTGCAGCATAGAAGCATATGCCTATTGTTTCTATGCCAGTGCTTATGCTCCCCAACCTCAACACTAGGTTTCTATATTGGATCCACATCCAACCTGTGTAACGCACCAGCTTCAGCTTCAGGAATATCTCTAAGGCAAAATACTTTCTGGATTCCACTAACAATACAACTTCAGAGAATCAGATGGAAGACCCTTGTCCACACCAAAAAAATCATTTTCTGGATTTTCTATCCACGTCTGTTTGTCAGCCATCATCCTCAACTCTTCCAGCTGGCTCTGAGAAATTGATCTGTTTCAATGTTTTACCCTTTTCCAGTGTTTCTGCCTTGCTACTCTCTTTCCACCTTGACGAAACTTCCTAAAATTGATTTCTTCAACCATATGTGAAGCCCCACTCCACTAAACTAGTTTATATTGCCACAATATTGTGGCTTGGGGTTTTGTTCTGTGCACTGGGAATAATAGCTATCCATGTCTCATCTGGTTGTTTGTGGCCTGTAATGGTTTCCTGTGAGTGACTGCTGACTAACTCTAGTGAGTTTTTGCATGCTCTTTTAGTTACACGATTGTAGATAATGTTGTTCTTTGTAAGTACATCTCTCACGAGTACAAATGATTCCAACCTTTCCTCACAGTCCCTTGCATATGTCTGCTGATGTTAAAGCATGATATATATCACCATCTCAATATCATATCCATTCTTATTATATTATACATTTAATCTCTTGATATTGGTTGACATCAATTTTACTTCTGTGTAGCACATTGAGAAATATTACTCTGTGAAAAATTCTAAATGTGAGTAGGTGTTCTAATACTTCAAGCCTTCATTTCTATAATTGGTTGACATTATCAATGATCGCTTTAATCTTGTCTTAATGACTATTATAAATACATTATCTTTTGCAATATTGCAGTTTTATTATATAGAATCCGACTCTGTCTTTTATTTGTACTCTTGCTGGACAGTAAAGATCTTGCAGTTTCTTCAATGGCAAGAAAATTTGAGAAAATATGGCAAGAATGAAAGAAATTGGAACTTCTATTGGGAAAATAATTTCTGATTTTCCCATTAAGCTTAAAATGGCAAGTTCAGAATCTTCCTATAAAGAGGAAACTACATTATTTAATTGGATTTGGGGTGGCACGGTGGCTCAGTGGTTAGCACTGCTCCCTCACAGTGCCAGGGACCTGGGATTGATTCTCACCTTGGGTGACTGTCTGTGTGGAGTTTGCACGTTCTCCGTGTGTCTGCGTGGGTTTCCCCCGGGTGCTCCAGTTTCCTCCCACAATCCAAAGATGTGCGGGTCAGGTGAATTGGCCATGCTAAATTGCCCATATTGTTCAGTGCATTAGTCAGGGGTAAATGTAGGAGTAGGGTAATGGGTCTGGATGGGTTACTCTTCAGAGGGTCGGTGTGGACTTGTTGGGTTGAAGGGTCTGTTTCTGTACCATAGGGAATCTAATCTAATCTCATGATTATCCCAACTCACCTCAATTATATACCATTTCCAACTCTCCTGTCCTTCCTTCAGAATCTAAATAGTGCCAATTCCCAACGTTAACGTCAGAGTGATGACCTGGTGGCAACAGCTATCTCTGACCCTTCATTCAACCCTGCATTAGCTTAATATCGATTATTGGAAACATGTTTATTACAAAGAATGTAATAGCAGAGAGCATTTAGATTATGATTACATAGAGTTGGCATGGCTTGAAGAAAGGGAAACCATACCTGAAATATTTACTAGAAAGAGGTACCAAGCATATGGATAAAGGGGAAGGAGTGGGTGTAATGTATTTGGATTTTCAGAAGGCAGTTGATAAGGTACCACATATTAGGCTATTTAAGAAGATATGAGCCCATGATGAGAGTTGTTGAGTGAGCATGTTGCATGCAACAGTGAGTGTTGAAGGCCTTATGCTTTGTTGAGAAGTGTGTGCAGTGGCAGTGTTAGAGTGAGTGGTGGTCCAGTAAGTGCGAGGTAGCAGAGAGAAGAGCATAGCACACATCCTTGCAGAACACAGATCATTAACATTCTTTCAGCACTGCTGGCCAATGCATTTCACCCAGGACAGGTCTGACACCTGGCCTTTTTTCTGAGTCAAGACTGAATCGGTCTGGTGGCCTGAGCTCATTTGCCAGTCAACAGAATACAGCACCGGCACATACTCCACCAGTACCTCCAGGTCTCTGTCTATGAACAAAAGGGTTCATTTCTTTTTCTGATCTGGGTCCTCAGCAGGAATGTTGAGCCACAATGGAGTATGAAGGGCAGATCCTAGCATGCAGCATTTGAAGAGACGGGCAGCTGGGATTTAAATATGGCATAAGTGGTGTGAATGCTACAAGGTTCCAGTAACCGCAAACACTTCCACTTTTCTTGATGTGGGGGGGGTGGGTGCTTTAGAGCCCAGATGTATAAATAAGAAGGGGAAGGATAGAAGATTGCATGAGAAGTTATTATGAGCCTTGGCAGATTGGTCACAGGAATCTCACTCAAATAAATAATAAGCACTTTGTCTGAAAAAATGAAACTTCAGTCCATTGCATGATATAGATCTCAATAATTCAATTAAAACAAAAAAAAACTGAAAGGTTTCAGTGAAATCCAGCTTTTGAGAAAATACGATATGACGTTTTGGGGAGACAATGATGTAATGGTACTGTCACTGGGCTAGTGGTCCAGAATCCCTGGCTAATGTTTCTGAAGATGTGGGTTCACATCCCACCATGGTGATGAAGACATTTCAACTCATACAAAAAAAATCTGGAAAAAATATTAGCTAATGGCATACATGTAACCACCATCAACTATTGTAAAACCTCATCTGGTTCAGTAATGTTCTTCAGGGAAGGAAATCTGTCATCTTTGCCTGGCCTACATTTGATTCCAGACCCACAACAATGTGGTTGACCCTAATTTTGAGCGATTAGAGATGACCAATAAATGCTGGCCTAGCTAGTGACAGCCACATTCGCTGAATGAATGAAGCACATTTAAATAATTAAATTTAAATTTAATTAAAATTTAAATAATTTTCTACAAGATTAATGTGTTGGTTTTAATAACATTGTTTTTATTTAAACAGAAGCCACTCCAGTGCATTGAATGATGACCCTGATTTACAAAGGACAAGTAGCACAAACGTATTGGATGGAAATCCAGTTCGATTTGATTTTGATGTTTCTGACTTCTTCCTCTTTGGTTCCCCACTGGCTTTGGTTCTGGCAATGAGGTGGACAGTACTTCCTTCAGTAGATGGTAAGTTCTTATAGTCAGTATCAAGACAGTCTTCAAAATATGGCCCGAAGGACAACTGAGAGAAACGTACAAAGCTGCAGATTGCAGTGTGGAATTAGTGATTACTCAGCATGCATGCTGTGTAGATCGGCTCACAGTCATTGTTTTTATTCAAATAATCCCTAAATTAATTATTTGGCATTGTACAGGATCTGTCTTGATAGTTTGCAATGCTTTTTAGTGTAATGATTAATTTTGCATAATTGTATCCATTTATCTGATAATTATGCAAAAGTAAATTATGTTGCTGCAAACAGTGTCCAAATAAGCATTCATTTTCTTTTTGTGTTAGAACATGTAAATATTTGCTTCCAGAATGTCTGCCTATGAATGAAAAGTATCCCCAATCCTGAAGCTTGAAGATGCGATTGTTTTAGGATATCACCATTTTTTTTTAAAATCAGGCATTCAGTTCTCCTGCAGAAGCAAATGTTTACAAATCTCAGTTTGGAAGCTTTGAATTATCTGATTGGATTTGTTTGCTAGTTTCAGCTGATTATTTCAATACAGGAATATAAAAGTGATAATCCACCTTGGGAATACTGAGGAATGTAAACAGGAACTGGGCAACTGTGCTCCCACATCCCCACCCTCAGAACTGGCCCATTCCATTGCAGGATTCTTACTATTCCTTCTCTGGGCGCAACACAATAGAAAAAATATATATAGTTCAAGAGACCCTTTTTTTCAGAAAAGCTCTAACTCAATATTGCTCTTTGGTCAGAATAGAAAAAGCTGTCCGTGTTAATGTATATCTGCTGTTATTTGTACTGTTCAGTAACTGGTAATTTGTAAGATTGCAGAAGTTATTATATTTTCTGGGTTCACAGAGGTCCAGGCACTTCACCTGGCAACAGCATGTTTTGGAAAATTGTAAAGCTGACGTTTTCCAATATGGAAATTACAAACTATACTTTTCACTGATAGTGGGCAAATTGCCTCATGGTGGTGTACAGAAATTCTCCTCCATCTGAACACCGTTTTTCAAGGGATCTGCATTTTGATGAATTTTCCAACGCGTTTGCTGTAAAAGGATGATACCCACCAAAGAAAACTGGCAGTTGTGTTGATAGGAGTGCATGGGATGGGAATAGGTTAAAAAGCTTCTTGTGTTGTCGTTCACAGCACTGCAGTGGTGTGTAACCATACCGAAGATTGAATAAGTAGTCCTTTCACACCTCCTCATTTTAGTTTTTTTTATTTTCAGTTGTTGTATACATTTCATTGACAATGCCTGTACAATTTACATTGAAATGAATGCTATTATATTTATTCTTGAATGAAAGATTGCCATACCTAATAACTGTTCCCAGATATTGTTTGACTGAGGAGAATAACCATTTGTGCATGATGTGTTTTCTCATGCCTCTCTTTCTCCTCTATCAGCATCCCAGCTGCGGCCTGCTTGCAGCCAGGTATACAGCCTCTTCCATTCCGCCGATCCCTCTGCCTCTCGATTAGAACCACTGCTAGAGAAAAAATTCCACCTCCTGCCTCCATTCCCGGTTCCAAGGTACCAACGATATCCTTTGGGAGACGGGAATTCTGCTCTTCTAGGTAGGTTGTTCTTTCTATATCATGGAGCAGAGCATGAAAAATCATTTGGAATTTGACACCCGTATTTCCACTAACAATTGAAAATAATTCAGTGAACACTCTTAATTAGAAAGATGATGCTAAGTACTGTTTAGAATGTGTTTCAATAAACAATGTATCGTTGCAGTTTTATTATACAATGAAATATGCTCAATGTATTTTTGTTCATCTGAGTCTTTCAGGATGTTCTGAAAGCGTGAAAGTTATGGATAAACTTGTCAGAGTTTAGATTTAACAAGGGCTCATAAACTAGTGTACTCAGGAAGTCCATTGTAAGCTTGATTTAGTTTTTAAGTATTTTGATCTCTGAGTGGGGAAGTTGTGAATTTGATCTCCTCTCCAGGCTCAAGAGCATCATTAAAACTGTGATATCAAGACAGCACTGAGGGAGTGCTGCATTATCGGAGGTGCTGTCTTTTGAGTGGAAATGTTAAAGGGCTGCTTTTTTCAGTTAAGTTTGAAAGGACGTGGAAACCCCAATGTTCCTTAAAAAAAAAGAGAACGTCTTGATCCCCTGGCCAAAAGTCTTCCCTCTAGCAACCATAATAATTATTCAACTTATTGCTGTCCATGTAGGATGGCGACAGTGTTTGACAACAGCAGCTAAATTTCAAAAGGACATAGGAGAAACAAACTGTGGGATTTTGATCGAGTGAGGTGGCATGATCAAGGAGGTAATGTTGGCAAACCGAGAAGAGAGAGTTTTACTGAATGTTGAAGTGGTTCACATCCAGGGAATGCACATGTTTTTCTTTCACCAGAACACTGTGGATGCTAGAAATTTGAAATAAAAACAGAAAAGACTGAAAATATTCACAGATCAGGCAGCACCTTGTGGACTGTTAATTATTTCTAGTCTTTTTCAGTTGGGGAGGCCAGGTGATATGGGAAGGTATCAGTGATAGCAGATTGGGAAAGACTGGCATATTGCTGGATGTTTAACAGACCAAGATCCCTATGTTAATCAAGGCAGGAAAAAACTTCTCAGAGATTTACAAGGGTTTTGTTGTAAATCCATAGTTTAGAACAACGAACATTACAGCACAGGAACAGACCCTTCAGCCCTCCAAGCCTGCACCGACCCATATCCTCCATCTAAATCTGCTGCCTATTTTCTAAGGAACTGTATCCCTTTACTCCCTGCCCATTCATATATCTGCCTAAATACATCTTAAATGATGCTATCGTTCCCGCCCCTACCACCCCCGCTGGCAATGCATTCCAGGCACCCACCACCCTCTGCGTGAAGAACTTTCCATGTATATCTCCCCTAAACTTTTCCCCTCTCACTTTGAACTCATGACCCCTAGTAATTGAGCCCTCCACTCTCGGTAAAAGTTTCTTGCTATCTACCCTGCCTATACCTTTCATGATTTTGTAGGCCTCAATTAGGTCCCCCACCAACCACCTTCTTTCCAATGAAAGTAATCCTAGTCTACTCAAACTCTTCTCATAGCTAGCACCCTCCATACCAGGCAATATCCTGGTGAACCTCCTTTGCACCCTCTCCAAAGCATCCACATCCTTTTGGTAATGAGGCGACCAGAACTGTACACAGTATTCTAAATGTGGCCGAACCAAAGTCTTGTACAATTGTAACATGACCTGCCAACTCTTGTACTCAATACCCTGCCGGATGAAGGAAAGCATGCTATATGCCTTCGACCACTCTACTGATCTGCATTGCCACCTTCAGGGAACAATGGACCTGAACACCCAGATCTCTGTGTACATCAATTTACCCAGGACTTTTCCATTTACTGTGTAGTTTGTTCTGAAATTGCTCCTTCCAAAATTCATCACCTCACATTTGTCTGGATTGAACTCCATCTGCCCAGCTTTATTCTTTGACAGTCCCCTTCACGATCTGCTACTCTAGCAATCTTAGTGTCATCTGTAAACTTGCTAATGAGGCAACCTACACCTTCATCCAAATTTGTACTAATCTCCAATTTATTACAAACAACAGTTTCCTCCCTCCCCATCTGGACCCTTGCTCTGTCCAGAACATAACTCACCACTGGGAAAGGACCTAATTCCGCTGCTTGTACAAAATAAACCATCACCACATCTACAAACAACAAATGACAAATCCATCCCAGGGCCAGTGTAAAAGCCTACCTTTTTTAATTTTAGAAATCCACCATCAAATTAACCAAGCAAGACCTCAGATCTTTTGATTAATAACCCACCATCAAAATACCCAATCACCCATTTAATCAAATTACAAGTTTCGCCTAAAGAGGCAATAGTAACAGTACAATTTTTGCAGAATGTACATTATCTTATATGATTACCTGTTATACACAATGGGCATGCTCCCATTCTAGGCTCATTGTACAAAATAACATTTTTTGACAAACAGAATCCCATATCCAATGCCTTCACTCCAATTAGTCTTTCCACAGCTAAAGTACCTTTAGCAACTCATTTTACTGACTAGCTTTCCAAGCTAAAGGATGACATTTCCTATGTTCACCCAGAAGAAAGATTATGAAATCACCTGCATCACTCATCAGGCAGACTGACATACGAAACACACTAAAAATGACAAATTTCATGTTATTGTGGTCACCAAAGGTAGAAACTTTCAAACTATTTGTCGAGATTTTATTCTTAAAGATTGTTTTCACTATAAAACATTCTTGATAATTCATTGCAGTATTTAACTTCCAATATAGCATCTGGCCCAGTTCAAGCTTTGCAATTGCTCAATCTCTTCCTTCGATCTGATATCTTTTTCTGTGAGAATCAAGTGTGATTAACTGGGGCGAGAATAACAGTCTCTAAATAGAATTCTTGATCAAAGTTTTCCAGACCTATTCTGCTTACTATCGGCACGGTGGCACAGTGGTTAGCACTGCTGCCTCACAGCGCCAGAGACCCGGGTTCAATTCCTGCCTCAGGCGACTGACTGTGTGGAGTTTGCACGTTCTCCCCGTGTCTGCGTGGGTTTCCTCCGGGTGCTCCGGTTTCCTCCCACAGTCCAAAGATGTGCAGGTTAGGTGAATTGGCCATACTAAATTGCCCGTAGTGTTAGGTAAGGGGTAAATGTAGGGGTATGGGTGGGTTTCGCTTCGGCGGGTCGGTGTGGACTTGTTGGGCCGAAGGGCCTGTTTCCACACTGTAATGTAATGTAATGTAAAAAATCAATATATTCATAAAGTCCCACAAGCCAAAATCTGATTAATAACACATTTCTTAAATTCTGTAGTACTGCCTATAAGAAATCCTTAATAGTCACCACGAAGATGCCTCAAACATTCCCTTTTAAATCCCAATGAAATATCACTGGGTCTGCTTTTAGTTGAACATAGTTTAATTTCAACAAAGCAAGCCTTACTGAAAAATACATCCTTGAAGCCTTGTTGAGACCTTGGGTGTGTTTGTTTATCCTTCCTCGTTTTCCTCCTGTGCCTGCTTTTCCTTTGAGTGCTTTTAGAAGCACATACTTCTAAAACCACTCACCCTCATTTACTTTTACCAACCATTCTGAGTATGAAATTTTAAAATTAATTCTGATTAACCATGAGGAATAAATCTTAATTGTTTGATTGTAATGTTTGATAAATACTGTCTTATCGTCATAATCTGTTTTGCTTCCTCACAATCCTTTTCTTTCATAGTACTTCAAATCCCTTGAATTGAATTCTCCCTCAGATTGTCTTATACAATGTTACAGTGATTTTTGAATTTCATCCAGGACCTCAGCTTTGATTAAAAAAAACACTAGCTTGCAGCAAGTAAAGCATTCAATGTGCAGGGAAAAACAAAAGAGAACTATTGGTATGACCTTCTAGTGCTGGGAGACTTTGCACAATTTGGCATTTTGGGATTTTTCCTGCATTGATAGCAACAATATCCTTCACCCATTTTGTGGTAATGCTTTGCATGAACTTCATGTGACAGGGTGATTGCAAACTTGCAGATTGGTTGATCAAGCTAATATTTTCTGCAATACTTCATCAATTACCATATGATTCCTTTCTCCAAGTCCATTGCTGAGCAGAAGTATTCATGGGCGTGAGTTGCATGCTTTCACACATGTTTCTGAACCCATTATTGATAAGTTTCCCTCCACTAACAGTCAAGAAACTTTGCTGGTGCCCCACTTCTGATCCCCATACCATTTCTCCATGCTTTACTCTATAATCACCCCATTGTTCTTACTAAGTATTATCATAGGTTAAATATGAACACCATGTCTACAAAATGCAGAATGAAACCATTAAGTCTTTTTCATATGCTATAAGATCCATGACAACTGCATCAATATAGTATCATGCCAGTAGACCATGATACTATCTTGTGATAGTTTTTACAGAGTTCACACTACTCACTAATCTGTTTTTTTAGCCTTTTATATTCTGCACCTATCACACTGGCTTTTAACAGAAATTTTAACCTTTCACGTAAGAGCTGAGTAAATCTTTTATGTAACTTTGAGATCATTTCTTCATTTTCCACCTGATTCTTATTGGCTGATGCCATTAATACTCGTCTAACACGGATGAGAGATATATCAGGTTTTCTTTAGTGGATAGAATAATGTTCTAACTTGATAAACTGTAGCTCCATTGACTATCCATAAATAACTGCCTTATGGAGCTCCATGTCAAGTTTTGTTTGTGCCTTTTCAGGTTAATGCAGCATCAGGGATATCTCACCCGAGATTATATCAGTGTTGACAAACTGGCTTACTCCAATTACTTTACATGGAATTACAATCATTTTCAGTGGCCTCAATGTGCAGAAATCACCAAAAATACAACAAATAGTACTTTGATACTCCTTAATTTTTTGTTAACTCTTACTTAGTGAATGAAGATTATATTTTAAACAATGAGTTGCATGTGTAGTCGAAATGCAAGCTAAGGCTGTCTGAGACAAATACATGCATCACAGGATGTAAATTCATTGCGACGTGGCTTCTTTGTTTGATCTGTCATTAAATTTTCCCTCTTCCTCAAAATTCTCTGTGGAATGTAGAGAACCTTATCTCTCTGCTTTGACTAATTTATCTCAGAATAACATTTCAAGTCATACCTGAAGCACCCCATAACCCTCCCTTTGGCCTTCCTGTGATTTGTTTCCAGTTATGCTGTGCCAATTCTGTTTACTCCTGAAACAACCATATCTGCTAAAAATGCCTTCACCTTCATTCTGTCTGCAACTTATCATTGCGAGTATTAAAGTGCAGGTCCATTATCTGAACTATACAGATATCTGGCAATCATTGAATGTTCTGTTCTTTCAGTCACTGAGGATGCCCCATATTTTTTCATGAGCATTGAAGAAAGCGATTGCTACTCAGGGAGTCTTTCAAGTAACAGACACCTGATCCAATAAGGGCTCCTTGTCTGAGAGATGAACACTGGTTATAGGCCTCAAACCTTTCGAACTGATGGAAATTCATCACGTACAATACTTTTAGTTCTCATTTTGCTTCTTGTAGGAAGTAACAACATCGAGGTTATAGCTCTTTACCTCTCTGGAAAGATATAACCCATAATCACATATCCACTTCATTTTTTCACTATTCATGTGACACAGACTCTTAGGACATAAGGTGAAAAATAATACCCCAAAACATTTACATTTCTTTTCTTCCACTTTCTCGAATGACCAATAAGATTGCAGTTTTCTATCTGAATAAAATGTTGTTAGTTTCCAACCTTCGCCATAAGGTGAACATTCTCTGCGACCATGTTTTATCCTCGACAGCCAGTTGCAAAGGAAAGAAGTGGACCCAATCTTTCAATGTGTGTGTAAACATTCATTTACAGTATTACATGTTACACACATGCACCTTCTACCTAAGAACAAGTTTAATTTTGTGCATTTTACATGTGAGGTAAATATTGTATATACTTAAACAACTAATATATTTCACTAGTATCTCAGACAATTTGTTCAACATCATAACCAACCATCTGTATAAGCATGTCTGTTTTCTCCTGTCTGGTTCTTTTGACAATTGTCTTCAATCTGTGCCCTCTTTACTGACCCTGATATTGACCCTCTCAAATTCAAGAGAGGAGGAGACAAGATGGTGTTGGGAAGAAGAGTTTAAACAGATTACCATCTTACTTTGTAGTCACTGATGGATAATAAGGGCCACTGCCTTTTTGTTCTTTCTAAGCTCAGGTTTGGGAATGTAAACAGTCCGATGCTGCAATTTGGCTCTTAGAACATCCAGCCATTCACCCCTCACTGTGGTATACTTCCTTGCTGAGAGAGATGAAGCATCTTTGCATCCCATCATTAAATGGAGTGAGATGCTAACAACTGCTTCCTGTGAATCATAACATAGACAGCAACATGATCTTAAATTGGAATATTTCCTTAAGGGTCTGTATTACCTGTTCATATCCAGATAATCTGGCTAGTTAAGGATGAATAATTCACTTTGCAATGTACAAAGTTAAAACAATCAGTAGATCTCACAACAAGCCTCCAGTGCACGTTGACATCATCTGGTAGCATTTAATCAAAGCGTGTCACCATTAATTTAAATAGGTAACTTCACATCCAGTGACTTAAAGATTTAAAAAAAGGCTTGTGTCATGAAGAATAATATAACCATAGCAGGACTGATACATTGCCAGAGTGGGATAATCCTTTGCCTGAGTTATAATGTTGGTAGAGTCCACATAAAACTTTAGCTAAGGGAGTGGGCTGGTTGGGGAGGTGGTACAGTGGCAGAAAGTCATACATCCCAGTATCATAAAATCAGGGTCATTTTGTAATTGGTTAGTGGCTTCCACACTGGATAAAAGGCAAGGTGTTCCTCAATTTCATACCAAGCCACTCTTAATTTGTGCCTGTCATTCTACTGTGGGATGAAGCCATTATAACTGTTAATGCATTTTTAATTTCACTTCCATACCAAGATGAGGAAAAATTGCAGCAATTTTCTTGCTTCAGTTGGCCACTTTCTCAAAGCCATAATAAGTGCTGCACTACAAAAAAACCCAAGCATTGTATAAAGCACCTGGGGATGCTTTGATGTGAAAGAGGATGTTTAATTGTCAATGCATCATGAAAGATTTTATGAATTTCCTGCCCACTATTTTCAGCTGTTGGTCTCAGAGTTTGCTCTGTCAACATGCATGCAATATTTCTATTTGAAAAAGTAAATCCGTTTCTGAGCAAGATTTTCAAATTTTCACAATTAAAATGGACACAAGAGTATGTAGACTAAACTTTCCCACCAGGTTTTCTGCTCATTTGTAAATATTTTTCACTACACAGGTGGATTAATGGTTTTATTTTAAACTAGTTACTTGATTAGTTCGATATTTTCAGAAGTGAGTCTCGTTTACTGATAGTCGCCATATCCAGTGTTTCCCTTTTCAAACTCTGGATAATGGAACATTTGTAGAGGTGATGGTACAGTGGTATTATCACTGAATGTGAATCCAGAGACCTAGGTAATGTTCTGGGGATCTGGCTTTGAATCCCGCCATGACAGATAGAGTCAGAGAGATGTACAGCATGGAAACAGACCCTTCGGTCCAACCCGTCCATGCCGACCAGATATCCCAACCCAATCTAGTCCCACCAGTCAGCACCCGGCCCATATCCCTCCAAACCCTTCCTGTTCATATACCCATCCAAATGCCTCTTAAATGTTGTAATTGTACCAGCCTCCCCCATTTCCTGTGGCAGCTCATTCCATACCCATACCACCTTCTGTGTGAAAATGTTGCCCCGTAGGTCTCTTTTACATCTTTCCCCTCTCACCCTAAACCTATGCCCTCTTGTTCTGGACTCCCCGATCCGAGGGAAAAGACTTTGTCTATTCACCCTATCTATGCCCCGCATAATTTTGTACACATCTATAAAGGTCACCCCTCAGCCTCCGACGCTCCAGGGAAAACAGCCCCAGCCTGTTCAGCCTCTCCCTGTAGCTCAAATCCTCCAACCCTGACAACATTCTTGTAAATCCTTTCTGAACCCTTTCAAGTTTCACAACATACTTCCAATTGGAAGGAGACCAGAATTGCATGCAATATTTCAAAAGTGGCCGAACCAATGTCCTGTACAGCCGCAACATGACCTCCCAACACCTGTACTCAATACTCTGACCAATAAAGGAAAGCATACCAAACGCCTTCTTTACAATCCTATCCACCTGCGACTCCACTTTCAAGAAGCTATGAACCTGCACCCTAAGGTTTCTTTGTTCAGACACACTCTCAAGGACCTTACTATTCAGTGTATAAGTCCTGCTAAGATTTGCTTTCCCAAAATGCAGCACCTCGCATTTTTCTGAATTAAACTCCATCTGCCACTTCTCAGCCCATTGGCCCATCTGGTCCAGATCCTGTTGTAATGTGAGGGAACCCTCTTTGCTGTCCACTACACCTCCAGTTTTGGTGTCATCTGCAAACTTACTAACTGTACCTCTAATGCGCGCATCCAAATCATTTATGTAAATGACAAAAAGTAGAGGACCTTGTGCTACTCCACTGGTCACAGGCCTCCAGTCTGAAAAACAACCCTCCACCACCACCCTCTGTCTTCTACCTTTGAGCCAGTTCTGATTCCAAATGGCTAGTTCTCCCTGTATTCCGTGAGATCTAACCTCGCTAATCAGTCTCCCATGGAGAACCTTGTCGAATGCCTTACTAAAGTCCATATAGATCACAACTACCGCTATGCCCTCATCAATCCTCTTTGTTACTGCCTCAAAAAACTCAATCAAGTTTGTGAGACATGATTTCCCACGCACAAAACCATGTTGACTATCCCTAATCAGTCCTTGCCTTTCCAAATACATGTACATCCTGTCACTCAGGTTTCCCTCCAACAACTTGCCCACCACCGAGGTCAGGCTCACTGGTCTATGGTTCCCAGGCTTGTCCTTACCACCCTTCTAAAACGTTAGCCAACCTCCAGTCTTCCAGCACCTCACCAGTGACTATTGATGATACAAATATCTCGGCAAGAGGCCGAGCAATCACTTCTCCAGCTTCCCACAGAGTTCTCGGGTACACCTGATCAGGTCCTGGAGATTTATCTACCTTTACCCATTTCAAGACATCCAGCACTTCCTCCTCTGTAATATGGACATTTTGCAAGATGTCACCATCTACTTCCCTGGAGTCTGTGTCTTCAATATCCTTTTCCACAGTAAATACTGATGCAAAATACTCATTTAGTATCTCCCCATTTTCTGTGGCTCCACACAAAGGCTGCCTTGCTGATCTTTGAGGGGCCCTATTCTATTCCTAGTTACCCTTTTGTCCTTCATGTATTTGTCAAAACCCTTTGGATTCTCCTTAATTCTATTTGCCAAAGCTATCTCATATCCCCTTTTTGCCCTCCTGATTTCCCTCTTAAGTATACTCCTATTTCCTTTATACTCTTCTCAGGATTCACTCGATCTATCCTGTCTATACCTTAATGTGCTTCCTTCTTTTTCTTCACCAAACCCTCAATTTCTTTAGTCATCCAGCATTCCCTATACCTACCAGCCTTTCCTTTCATCCTGACAGGAATATACTTTCTCTGGATTCTCGTCATCTCATTTCTGCAGGCTTCCCATTTTCCAGCCATCCCTTTACCTGCGAACATCTGCCCCCAATCAGCTTTCCAAAGTTCTTGCCGAATACTGTCAAAATTGGCCTTTCTCCAATTTAGAACTTCAACTTTTAGATCTGGTCTATCCTTTTCCATCACTATTTTAAAACAAATAGAATTATGGTCACTGGCCCCAAAGTGCACCCCCACTAACACCTCTGTCACCTGCCCTGCCTTATTTCCCAAGAGTAGGTCAAGTTTTGCACCTTCTCTCGTAGATACATCCACATACACCCTGAATCAGAAAATTGTCTTGTACACACTTAACAAATTCCTCTCCATCTAAACCCTTAACACTATGGCAGTCCCAGTCTATGTTTGGAAAATTAAAATCCCCTACCATGACCACCCTATTATTCTTACAGATAGCTGAGATCTCCTTACAGGTTTGATTCTCAATTTCCCTATGACTGTTAGGAGGTCTATAATACAATCCCAATAAGGTGATCATCCCTTTCTTATTTCTCAGTTCCACCCAAATAACTTCCCTGGATGGATTTCCGGGAATATCCTCCCTCATCACAGCTGTAATGCTATCTCTTATCAAAAATTCCACTCCCTCTCCTCTCTCGCCTCCTTTTCTATCCTTCCTGTAGCATTTGTATCCTGGAACATTAAGCTTCCAGTCCTGCCCATCCCTGAGCCATGTTTCTGTAATTGCTATGATATCCCAGTCCATGTTCCTAACCATGCCCTGAGTTCACCTGCCTTCCCTGTTAGGCCCCTTGCATTGAAATAAATGCAGTTTAATTTATTAGTCCTACCTTGTCCCTGCCTGCCCTGACTGTTTGACTCACTTCTGTTCTCAGATGTACCCGTCTCAGATCGATCTCTTTCCTCATTATCTCCCTGGGTCCCACCACCCTACCTTACTAGTTTAAATCCTCCTGAGCAGTTCTAGCAAATCACTCTGCCAGCATATTAGTCACCTTCCAATTTCGGTGCAATCTGTCCATCTTGTACAGGTCACTTCTACTCCAAAAGAGATTCCAATGATCCAAAAATGTGAATCCTTCTCCCATAGCTGCTGGCCACAGAAACGTCTGTCTGTACCTCAGACTAGAGAATCCCCTAACACAACTGAACTCTTGGAACCAGACGTAGCCCTCGTTGCATTAGAGCCAGTCTCCATACCAGAAACCTGGCTGTTCGTGATATGTTCCCCTCAGAATCCACCACCCCCTACATTTTCTTAAACAGCATACATGTTTGAAATGGGTATATCTACAAAAGACTCCTGCACTAGGTGCCTACCTCTCTTACCTTTCCTGGAGCTAACCCATCTATGTGACTGTATCTGAGACTTGCCCCCCTTCCTATACCTGCCATCCATCGCACACTACGCAAATTCCTCATTGCTTCTAACTGTCTCTCCAACCGATACATTTAAACTGATAAGATTCGCATCCAACAGCATTTATGGCAGATATAATCCGCAGTATCCCTTAAACTCTCTTTAAACTCCCACATCTGACAAGAAGTACATATCACTCCATTAAAGGCCATTTTTGCTCCTTCACAATCTACAGACCCAGAAAATAACACCGTCTTATTTCTCTACAAACACTGCCCCAGGTTAAATTAATAGTTATTGCTTATATTTTAAGTTTAATCAAGAGACAAATCTCCAAAAACATATAATCAAGAAAGAATCCATTCTACTCATTACTGCAGATTCTCTGTAGGCCACACTTAAAACAACAGTTAACGTATCTGATTCTGTGCTGTGAACTTCACCCAACAGTTCCTCCAAGATCAGTTGTGAATTTCGCTGTTGGTTAATTTTCCCAGATGCACTCCGATGTCCAGCGATACATGAATTCAAACAGTAAAGACAGTAACTGTGCAGGTTTTTCTTTTTTTTTCTCTCTCTCTCTCTCCTGCAATCACCTCACCATGTGCTTTATTTGTCTGTTCTTCTCCCTTTAAACTGCTGTTGTTTTGACTTTTTTTTTCAAAGTTCCAAAACAATGCAACAGCATATAAAACAGTAATTGCTGCTCCTGGAATTCAAGGAAATCACTTCCAGCACCTAAAATACCTCAAAAAAGGGAGCAGCTGTTACAGCCAGAAATCTTTCCTCTCCTCCATCTTGAATTATCCAGAATCCTCTCTAGGTGGAATTTGAATTTAATAAAAATCTAGAATTAAGAGTCTAATTATGACCATGAAACCATTGTTGATTGTCAGAAAAAACCATTACTAATGTTCACTAATGCCCTTTAGGGAAGGAACTGTCAAACTTACCTGGTCTGGATTACATGTGACTCCAGACTCACATTAATATGGTTGGTCTAGCCTGTAATGGTCTCATCCCATGAGTGAATAATTTAAAAAAATTAAGTAAGATAATGAGCATCAGTCTTTGGGAAAAGAATCTGCTGAACAGATTGAACAACAGTACGCTTAAAAATGGAAAAGACACAACAATTCTTTAAAATAAACAATAGGCTTTAATAATGTAGGAAAAAAAGAGTCAAAATGGACAACATTAAATGTGTTTCCATTATTTTAGATAGGTAATGTCATTTCCAGTGATTTAAGTGTAAAGACTTTACATTTGAGGAAACATAGACATTGTTCATATTCCAATACAAGAGGCAGGTTGTTATCGTTCACCAATTTCAGTGGTTAGTGCTATATGGCAGGGTGTCTTTGTAGTTAGTTAACTGTTGCACATGCATATCTTTTTGAAACATAGGGATGCTTGACGATAATCAGCTGTAAAACATTTAGGTTTCATGCAGTGTTTTGTTACTGTTAACTGTCATTCTATTACAGCACCATAGTAACTTATTATTAGAATGGTTTGTTTGCAGATAAAGGTACATCTGGCAAGTGGGAGACTTTGAAAAGAGATATTGATGCTCTGGTCAAGAAGGAGGCATATATCAGGTGTAGACGACTGGAAACAAGTGAATCTCTTGAAAAGTATAAAAAGGGCTTGGGGATATTCATAAGAGGGAAATCAGGAGTTCGAAAAGGGGATATAAGATAGCCTTGGCAGATAAAGTTAAGGATAACCCAAAGAGATTCTACAAATACATCAAGTGCCAGAGAACAACTAGGGAGAGAATAGGTCCCCTTAAAGATCAATTAGGTCATTTTATACAGCTAGAAACATAGGAAATGGGAGAGATGCTATAGAAATATTTAATGTCCGTATTTACTATGGATAAAAAAATGAAGGCTAGGGATCTCATGGAAATAAATATTTTTTGTCTTGAAAACAGCCATGATGCGGAAGTGCCAGTGTTGGACTGGGGTGGACAAAATCAGAAGTCACACGACACCAGGTTTGAGTCCAACGGGTTTATTTGAAATCACAAGCTTTTGGAACATAGCCCCTCAGTCAGGTGAAGTGAGAGAGAAGTACACAGACACAGAGAGGTCAAAAGATCATACAAATGGTGTGAGTGGAACTGTTATTCAGCTGTTGACACTTTATTCACACCGTCTGACACTTTTGTTCATCTGCAAAGACTTATTATTTGACACTCCACTCACACAATTTGTATGATGTTTTGATCTATCTGCCTATAAATTCTGTGTCTGTGTGCATCTCTCTCACTTCACCTGACGAAGGGACTATGCTCCAAAGCTTGTGATTGCAAATAAACCTGTTTACTGTAACCTGGTGTCATGTGACTTCTGACTTTGAAAACAGTCCACATTACGGAAGAGGAGTTGTTGTAAGCCTTAAAAGACATAAAGGTGGATACATCTCCAGGACCTGATCAGTATATCCCAGGACATTATGGGAAGATAGGGAAGAAATTGCAGGGCTCCTGTCAGAGATATTTGTATCATCTATAGCCATGGATGAGGTGCTAGAAGATGAGTGTGCTAATGTTTTGCCTTTATTTCAGAAAAGCTGCAAGGAGAAGCCTGGAAACTATAGACTAGTGAGTCTGATGTCAATGGTGGGGAAGTTGTTGGAGGGGATTCTGAGAGATAGGATTTACAAGCACTTGGTGAGGCAAGGATTGATTAGGGATAGTCAACATGGCTATGAAAAATCAGGTCTCACAGACTTGATTGATTTTTTTTGATGATGTGGCCAAGAATATAGGTGAGGGCAGAGCAGTAGACATTGTCTACATAAATTACAGTAAAGCCTTTGACAAGGTTTCACATGGTAGATTGATTAATAAAATTTGATCATTTGGGATTCAGAGAGAGCTTGCCAGTTGGATACAAAATTGCCTTGATGGTAGGTGACAGAGGGTGGTGGTGGAGGATTATTTTTTGGACTGGAAGCCTGTGACCAGCAGTGTTCCGCAGGGATTGGTGCTGCATCCACTTTGGTTTGTCCTTTATATAAAGGATTTGGATGGGAATTTAGGAAGCAAGATTGGTAAGTTTGCAGATGACACCAAAATTGGTGGTATAGTGGACAGTAAAGAAGGTTATCTGAGATTACAAAGGGATCATGATCAATTGGGCCATTGGGCCGAGGAGTGGCAGATACAGTTTAATTTGGATAAATGTGAGGTGTTGCATTTTGGAATTGGGACGGTGTACACATCTGGCTGGCCTGCTTTAGGAAAGATATTATTAAATTGGAGAGGGTGCAGAAAATATTTTCAAGGATGTTACTGAGACTGGAGAGTTTCAGTTATAAAGAGAGGCTGGATAGGCTGGGAATTATACAGGCAACTAGAATTGTATGTAGTACTCCAAATGTGGCTTTACTAATGCCTTGTACAACTGCAACATGACATCCCAAATCCTTGGCTATTCACCCTGTCTATGCCCTGCTTGATTTTATAAATCTCTATAAGATCACCTCTCAGCCTTCTATGCTCCAGGGATGAAAGTTCCAGCCTCTCCTTATAACAAACCCTCCAGTCTTAATAAAATCCTTGTAAATCTAACAATGAAGGCAAGGATGCCAAAGATCACCTTCAGCAGCCTGTGACACCACTTTCAAGGAACTATGTACCAGACCCTGAAGGTCTCTCTGTTCAACAGCACTCCCCAGGGCCTTACCATTAACTGTGTAGGCCCTGCCCTGGTTTGTCTTACCAAAATGCAACACCTTGCACTTCTTGTAATTAAACTTCATCTGCCAATCCTCAGCCCAAGTTGATCAAGATTCTGTTGTACTGTTAAAAATCACACATTACCAGGTTATAGTCCAACAGGTTTAATTGGAAGCACACTAGCTTTCGGAGCGACGCTCCTTCATCAGGTGATTATGGAGGGCTTGATCGTAACAGAATTTATAGCAAAAATTTGCAGTGTGATGTAACTGAAATTATACCTGGAAGAATTGATTGTCTGTTAAGCCTTTCATCTGTTAGAATACAGTGATAGTTTCACTTCTTTCATGTGTAAATCACAAAACCCTTTTTTTTAAAGTTGCATTCCCGGGTTAGCTGTTAGCAATGGTGATAGCTAGACAATATGTTGAAGGTGTTAGCCCCCTGTGTTCTCTGTCTATGACCTGATGTTTAGATTGATTCCAATCTAAAAAGTGAAATAACAGAGTTTTACATAAATTCATGCAGTTTTTGAGCTCAGAGCTC
>NC_057737.1:23504220-23515703 GCF_004010195.1 Chiloscyllium plagiosum | reverse complement strand
TCTATAAAGGTGTATGTGGGTGTCTGTGTGCGTGTCTGTGTGTATCTGTGTCCGTGTGTATGTGAGAGTGTGTATGTGTAGGAATATCTGTGTGTGTGTGTGTAGTGCAATGGTGATCACCTGTAATGTGACATGAACCCAAGGTCCTGGTTGTACTGTTTGGTAAACTTCTTCACTGTCCAGTATACCACCAAGTTTGGAGTCAGTTGCAAACTTATTAACCATGCTTTCTATATTCTCATCCGAATCATTTATATAAAGTACAGCTACACTTGGTCAGGTGTAATTATGACATAAGGATAATGGAACAGATGCATCTGCTACCTCCAGAAGAGAGGGTGAAACTTCTGGTCTCCATCCACAGACTATGTGATACCAGTAGAATGGGTGGAGCCAATGAATTAGTCTCTTTAGAACCATTATATTGTACAAAAGAAGGAACACCCAAAAGTGTATTTGCTCAAGGCCGATCAGTGGTAGCTTCACACGTTGGCAATAAGTCACGTGCTGTCAAATGGAATACAGAATGACAAGTGTAAAGTTACTTTGTGTTATCTTAAGAAATTGTTTGTGCTTGATTTCATATGTTGTGCCCAATACCAATGAGCTTCAATAAAATGTTACTGGGCAGTGATATCAGGAAAAAAAACAACAATGCTGATAACACTCAGTAGATTAAGCAGTACTTATTCTGGGAGGTTATCTGAGCGCCAAACATCAACTTGCCTGTTCTCCTTGAAGATGCAGCCTGACCTATTGTGTGTTCATGTCACTCTCAGTATTTGTTTCAGAATTCTTGCATCTTGAACATTTTGCTTTTCATCGATGCAGGGAAATTCAGGCCATATGTTAATCGAAAGATAAATTATTCTTAATTTTTTTCAGAGAGCACCAAGCCTATATAATGTTCTACAGTATGTAGAGATTATACTCAGCTCCAATGGAGATTGTAGTGAGTTCACTGAATCAAAAACAGATTGTCTGGAATTGTTTGACTTGGAATAAGCTTGGGACTGTCTCAGCCCAGTCTCTGAGAAAAGAGAAAGCAGATATGATATAAAAATGGCTGTGCAGCATGTTAATCCGCATGCTGGCTGTGTTTCAGGTAGATACACTTCACATATCTGAAACATTGTATCTGTCTTCTTTCTCTTTAATACACTGACTGGCCTGCTTTTCTCTGATCTCCACGTTTTATTTCAACTCATATTCCTAGAGGCTGTGAATCTTAGTGTGTAGAGCTGCCCACATCCGATAATTAATTGTTTCCGTTTGAGATCCATCAAAAGCAGCTGGAGTGGAAAATGGATCATTTATTTCTTGTGAATTTAAAGATCCTGTTCAAAGGTTCGGTTAAGATCTCCTGTTGATATAGAATAGATATATATGAGCCTGATTAATTTTGGAGAACTATGAATGAAAAATGTTCATTGAAAAGTAATGCTGTCTAGCATCTGCAGTCAATTTTCTGCCACATTGATTTATTATCTTTAATAGCTGACTGAGTTAAGGGTGATGCCCATGGGTCAGGATCATGGGTCTTTCTGAATAAGCCAATTCTTAACCTGCAAATTGTCAGGCACATGAGACAGGATATCCTGTGACATAATGGGGTCTGGAGTGTGGGAATTACTTTCCTTTTTGGCTGCTGGCATCATAAAGATGTTGAAACTCAAGGTGTGTTCTAGCTCGATGGACAGATCATTGTCATTTTGAATGATTAGTACTGAGCTCCTCGTTGTTGATACTCCTGCATATCAAGGACTTTCAGACTATCTTTGATGCATTTTCTTTGTCCTCCCCTGGAATGCTGGCTATTGCATTATAGCGTAAGATTCCGTCAGAATTAATGCTAAAGAGTGCATTAAGCACTGCCCAACACATTAATGTCACGTGGACTTGAGAGAGGGAGGAGCAGCTTTAGGTCTCAACGAAGTAAAACCAAATGTAGAGGTATTCCTGCTCCTCGGATCCTGCCTGACCTGCTGTGCTTTTCCAGCACTACTCTAATCTAGACAAAGAGGTATTCCTCACAGTCTCAATACCAATGTCTGTTGCACCAATGTAACTTATACCTAATAACTTTCACGCAATAAACTACATCTTGTCTAAGACAGAAGCTTTTTTCCATTTAGGTGATTTCCTTCTACCCCACCAGTCCACGCAGGTCCTGTAGCTCTGTCTCAGGGACTAGGACGGTAGCAGCAAATCTCCCAGATAGATATGATATCAAGGTGAACTGAGAGAAGAATTTATTTCCCGTCACTGGATATTTATTTTATTCATTCATGGGATGACAGCATCACTAGCTGGGCCAGCATTTATTGCCCTTGAGAGTGTGTTGGTGTGTTGCATGGTGGCTCAGTGGTTAGCACTGTTGTCTGTCAGTGCCAGGGACCCTGGTTCAATTCCAGCCTCGAGCGACTCTCTGAGTGGAGTTTGTACTTTCTCCCCATGTCTGCGTGGGTTTCCTGTGGGTGGTCCAGTTTTCTCCCACAGTCCAAAGATGTGCAAGTTAGATGGATTGGCTATACTAAATTATCCATCATGTCCAGGAATATGGAGGAAAGGTGGATTAACCATGGGAAATACAGAGTTATGGGGATAAGGTGGGGATGAGTCTGGATGGGGATGCTCTCCAGAGAGTTGGTGTGGACTTCTTGGGCTAAATGGCCTGTTTCCACACTGTTGGGATTATATTCTGCTCTAAATGCTGCAGCCCCTTGGGTGAAGGTGTATCTGGAGTATTATTAGAAAGAGAATTTCAGCATTATCATCCAGTGACAGTGACATCAGGATGGTGTGTGATTTAGAAGGGAATCTGCAGGAGATGGAGCCCTGCTCCCTGCTGGCCATGTTCTTCCAGGTGATAGATGGTGTGGGTTTGAAAGGTGTTGTTGAGAAGTCTGAGTGGGCTGAGAGATGAGCAAACAGGATCTGCTGGGGCAGATTCAGCCACTTAGCAATGTTCTATTCTTTGAACTTAACTTTCTTGGAGCTTTGCCTGAATGTTTGTTTGGCTGGCTTCAAGGAAGATCTCTACATTTGTCCTCCCATTGAGCTTGGAAGATGTGGTGAAGGCAATATTAATAGAACTTCTTTAGTAGTCTTGTGTGTCACTGACACAGTGTCCAGGTCTCATGCAGTGAGGAATGTGGTGACGACAATTGCACTGAGTTATCAGGACTTCTGTCAACTTGTGTGGCTGTCTTTCTTGTCCAGCACTCACTCTCATTGTTTGTGGAAGATTGATCATTGTTGGATCTCCTGGTCAGTGATGACCTTTTGCGAGAGGCGTCTGGTGAAGTATGAGATGACAAATTCTGAAGTCTGACTAGGAATTGGTTGATGTAAGAGTTTTGTTTCAGCAAAATTCAGTCATGGATCAAGTTACTTGCAGGAAAATTGAAGCAATTGAAGGTGATTTGCAAACAAGGTGCAGAATGAGCAATGAAGTTGAAAAGTAGGGTTTTTTTTAAAAACAGAGGCGACTTGATCTTTGATGAGGTGACTAGCATCTGTCAGCAAGATTGTAAATAGTGTGGGTGCCATTACACAACCCTGCTTTATTCTAGCTCATATTTTGAAGGAATGTGTTTCAATCTTTCATTAAGACATGCCGTAAATGCAGGCGTGAGCTGATGTTTCTTGGACATCCTCACCTTTAGCACACAATCCATAGTGCCCATAGATTTACAGCATCAAAATAAATGTGTCCTTCTAGAAAGAAAATATTTTTTGAAACTTTGGCTGCATTGCATCACTTTCTACAGCCTGTATATTAAGTCCTGTTTGTGATGTCTCCTTCTGACGTTGATAGGCCATGGAGTTGCATTGAACCTCTTCCTATTGTTACAATTGAGAGCCTGCATCAATAATGAGACTGGAACGCTGTCAGTCTGCAGTTACTGACAATGATTTAAATGCAAATCTATGTGCTAAATCAAAAGAATCTTTTCTTATTTTAGCTCAGAATGGCAAACTCTTCGAACTGTTTCACTGGATGTTCTATTTATTGATTTCGCTGTCCTTGAGCTCATTTGCAAATGATTCAGGCAGGATTTCATTATAAAATTGTGTACCCTGGAGCCGGTTTCCCTGGTAACCATTTTAATCCTCTGACTAGAGAATCTTCTTCTGTGAAGTAATGGAATTGCTTAACATATGGAATTCTAAGAGATATTTTTTCGACAAATTAGGTCTTGATTTACATTTTCCAGTTCTCTTCTTTGAGGGATATGGAAATCAGTTTCAGGTGCTCTGTAGTGTTTTGGTAACATTAATCATTTTTTTTCTATTAAGATCTTGCTTTCTTTTGCAGCTTGCAATATCATGACATTGTAACATCATTTTTCAGCTGTGCTCCATCATCATTGTGGAATTACGCAGTTCATGCGGAAACCTGATTAACTTGTAATCTCTTGTGAACAGAAAACAGTGTTAAGAAGAACACTCATTTAAATGTGCACTTAAAGAGCGCCAAGTATTTCTTTCAATACATACATTAAAATAGCCTGTGAGTACGGACTGCAGTGTGAGTAATCCCCATTCCCTGTTACGTTTACGCTGAATTATTTTCACAAAATAGGACTCCCCTTGTCACTCAACAACACTCCTGGATCTTCCATCAACTTCCTGGGAAATTTAACTGGATCACTTTTAAGACGTTTTAAAGTCCTGTGAATAAACTGTTTACGCTTAGAACTAAAGACATAACCGACATTTTTTCGAGATAAGTATGGTATACACCAAACTGGCAAGTACATCACAATGGGACCTGCATATCCTCTTCAGCTGCAGCATGACTTGGAGATGGAGCATGTGCAACAGAGAGGGGGAGGAGGAGGGCTCTCAGTGAAAGTTCCTACATGTCAAGAGTCCACAGAGAGCTCTTCTGCTACCTCCACCTCAGCCAGGGATAGTGTCCGTGGTGCTTATATTGCACCAAGGAGATGGTGACTGAACTGTGCCATCTCCTACAACTGCACCTGCAGCCAAACAGCAGGGCGAGGATCGCACTAGCAGTGGTTGTCTGGATAACTGTGGTACTCATTTCTATTGCCATTGATTCAATGCTGGTGGCTGACACTTCAGAATTTCACAGTTCTCAGAGCATCGCTGCTTCATGGAGGTAACTGATGTCCTGAACAGATGCAGAGGGCACTTCATTATCTTTCTCCTTGCCAGAGAGAAGCAAGACAAGTGACTATATGGATATAATGGGCTTGTAAAAATTCCCCAACGTTGCAGGGTGCTTTTAACTCCACACGATAGGCCTGTCAACCCCCACATATCCATACCGCCACAAGAGCTAGTTTTCCATGAAAATGCAGTTGGTGTGGCATGAATACCATCAACATCCTGTCAGAGAATGACTGTTATCCTGGTAGCAGCCACAACACTTCCATAAAACAAAATACTGCAGGTCCTGCAGGTATGAAATAAAAGTGGCAAGTGTTGGAGAAACTCAGCAAATCTGGCAGTGTCTGCAGCGAGGGAAACACTTTGAATCCTATATGACTCCTCATTGCTACTGTGATCTGAACAGGAGTTAAATCAGACTTCAAAATGTTAACTTTGGCTGGAATCTTCTAGGGGTCGGAGCAATATGAGCCTATGGTGAGATTAATGGCAGACTTGTCCAGCAAAACATATCTCAAATGTCTCCCACCATATTCTATGCTTTTAATGAATGTTGTGGTAAGTTTTGTCACCAGGCAGCAGTGAGTTTCCAATGAAGGGGGATTAATGCTTGATAAACACCTATTGACGACCAAACCTGTCTCATTAATACTCAACTTTCTATCTTATCAAATGGTCAAACAAGCCAGAAAGTTCAACAAGGAAGTCAGAACGGGTACCTGTCAAATTCAGTTCTCCATTTGCTCCTAAAGGATCTCCATATTGGGCACCAGGTACGAATAAATCAGATTACTTTCCATGGGCACAGACTAGTGTGCATCCCACACCCATGGACATTGGTGTCCAATATGTGATAGCTCCAAAATCTCTGATGGTACATCTCCGATCCCCTCAAAGGACCCATTTGCATTCAGTGTTGCATCTCAGGTGTACTGGCAACTATTGTTAAATTGTTGTAGCAAGAATATTTTGTACTCAGGGACATAGACTCTGCTCATGGGCAGGCATAGGATATAATCGCCAGGTTCTTTGCTCCCTGTTACAGAGTTAAATCACTGAGGCTACCTGGATACTTCCAGAACCCCTGCCTTGCTTTGCTTTTTTTGGGCTTTTCCCACTCCCCATCTTCTCTCCTCCTGGCCTGATGTGGTCTGTTTTCCACCGAAAATGGGAGATGGAAGTGGATGGTATAGCTGTTCCTTTCTGTCCAGGTAAGAGGGTGAGAATGAAGCACAAGGGGACATGCAGTTTTAATGGTTTCTGTGGGTGGGGGTCCAAATGTTAAAGATGATGCTGGTGCCAGGGATGCAGATTGATTGTAGCAAGTGACTGAATAGGATGAGAATTGCACAAGTGAGACTGCATAGGGATGTGGTCCATAGTTAATCAGGTGAGCTTGGTATTATGTGGTGAGAAAACCCATTGGGCCTCAGAGGGAGAAATGCTCCAAGAAAGTAAAAAATAACTGAAAACAAATTCCACTTGAGACAGCTGTTTGAGGAATTATGAACAACGTTAACTGTTTCCATTGCCATAAGATCTCAGAATTTCACATAGTTGGGATTTTGGGTTTACTGACTGCATTGGGTAAAGTTACAGTAACTGCAATCAGGATCATAACTGCTACTGAAAGTGAGATGGATACTTTAATGGTAAAGCATCACATTGTCATTCCATCAAACTGCCTTAAATTTACATTGCTTTTATGGTCTGCAGTCTGTACCATAAGATAACACCAGTAAGTCTATGAGACTCAGCTACCTTGAGCTGTTCAGTTTTCCCACACAAAAGGCCTATAATGAAAAACCCTCCAATACTATAACTGATTTTCAAGTGACTCCTACTGGAATTATGCATAGACAGATAGCAAGGAAGGACTGAACATGATTTATTTTGTCTTCTTTCTTATAGTCTAACAGCCTACCAATCTATTCAGTTGAATTCAGAAGTATTGTATACCTTAGTGTTCAGACTACTCTGATGTCTGGGTGTGACATTACCTAAAGCATGTGTTCTTATTAAGTGTGACTGCTTAAACAGTGCTGATTAATATTGAATCTGAAGGTGGCTTGCTGTCTTCAGTGTGTTGTATCCAGAGTGCAAAAAGCTTAGCTCTTGGAAGATTGCGAAAGGTAAACCCTTTCATTTCATTTCCTTGAGTTGAATTCTGTTTTAATCCCAGAGGGGTTAAAGGATGTTGACCACTAACGCACTCGGGACAGAAAAAGCTGGAGACATAACCTTTGTGTTAAAGTGTGCACCCAGATTTCAGGATGGGTTCGCTCAGTTGGCTGGACAGCTGGTTTGTGATACAGTGCCAGCAGCTGGGGCTGTAAAGTCATAGAGTAATAGAGATATACAGCACAGAAACAGACCCTTTGGTCCATCTCATCCATTCCAACCCAATTTAGTCCCACCTGCCAGCACCCAGCCCATATCCCTCCAAATCCTTCCTATTCATATATCCATCCAAATGTCTTTTAAATGTTGCAATTGTACCAGCCTCCACCACTTCCTCTGGCAGCTCATTCCATACACATACCACCCTCTGCATGAAGAAATTGCCCCTTAGGTCTCTTTTCTATCTTTCCCCTCTCACCCTAAACCTATACCCTCTAGTTCTGGACTCCCGAACCCCTATTTATCCTATTCGTGCCCCTCATGATTTTATAAACCTTTATAAGGTCACGCCTCAGTCTCTGATGCTCCAGAGAAAACAGCTCCAGCCTATTCAGCCTCTCCCTGTAGCTCAAATCCTCCAACCCTGGCAACATCCTTGTAAATCTTTTCTGAACCCTTTCAAGTTTCACAACATCCTTCTGATAGGAAGGAGACCAGAATTGCATGCAATATTCCAAAAGTGACCTAACAAATGTCCTGTACAGCCACAACATGACCTCCCAACTCCAGTACTCAATACTCTGACCAACAAAGGAAAGCATACCAAACACCTTCTTCACAATTCTATCTACCTGTGACTCTACTTTCAAGGTGCCATGAACCTGCACTCCACGGTCTCTTTGTTCAGCAACACTCCCTAGGACCTTACCATTAAGTGTATAAGTCCTGCTAAGATTTGCTTTCCCAAAATGCATCACCTCGCATTATCTAAATTAAACTCCATCTACCACTCCTCAGCCCATTGGCCTGTCTGACCAAGATCCCATTGTAATCCAAGGTAACCTTCTTCTCTTACCACTACACTTCCAATTTTGGTGTCATCTGCAAATTTACTAACTATATCTCTTATGCTCACATCCAAATCATTTGTATAATGATGAAAAGTAGTGGACCCAGCACTGATCATTGTGGCACTCCACTGGTCACAGACCTCCAGTCGGAAAAACAACCCTCCACCACTACCCTGTCTTTTACCTTTGAGCCAGTTCTGTATCCAAATGGCTAGTTCTCCCTGTATTCCATGAGATCTAACCTTACTAACCAGTCTCCCATGGGGAACCTTGTCGAATACCTTACTGAAGTCCATAGATCGCTCTGCCCTCATCAATCCTCTTTGTTACTATTCCTGTACTAGCTGAGGTTAGAATGAAAGTTTGACCTTCTCTTGCTCTCGCTCCCCCCTCGCCAGAGGTATGATGGTCCTAAGGTTAAACCACCACTAGTCACCTCTGTCTCTAATGAGAGAGAGATGATCCTCTGGGACTGTGGCACCCTGCTTTCAGAAAGCAGATATTGTTCAACAATGAGATCATCCACCTCTAACCATTTAGCTCTTTCCTTTCATCACCACCAAACAACTAAGCCACAATCTTTTTCATATATAAATAGATTTCTACTGTAGAACAAGTTACTTGTTAGTTTTCCTGTTTCTACCACCATGAAGTGGATGGAGTGGTAATGTCAGCAGATTAGTAATCCAGAATCTTACGTTAAGGTTGAGACATGGGTTCAAATCTCACCATGGCTCATAGTGAAATTTAAATTCTCTAATGTACTTCTTTGGGCAAGATAATCCTGGAGTAGGGCTTCTGAATCTGAAGCTCATCTGCTCCCTTTGCTTTTTTTTTCTTATTTTCTCTCTTTTTCTTGTACTTACCGCTTGTTGAAGAGCTTGGTGGCGACGGTGGCTTTAACGGCGGTGAGTAGGCCCAGCAGTGCAGCCTCATGTGGAGGGGAGTTTAGGTTCCTTGTGCCTTCTGCAGCGATAGGGTGATCCTAGCGCTGACTCATGGCTGCTGCGGTGGAGGCAAGTTTGGGTTCCTGGTGGTAGATTCATGGAGGCATCTGCATCAGTGAGGTGGGCCCCAAAGTGGACTCATGGCAACAGCAGAGTGGGGTTTTAGGTCGCAGGTGGTTTTAGAGGTTGCTATCTCCATTGGTAAGGTCCATTGGGGAATCATAGTGGTGTGGGTGTTGGTAGAAATGAGATGGCACCAAAGAATAGGGACTATCGTTCCATCAGCAGCAGCACAGTGAAGGGGACTCGTGCCTGGCCACCAGCCCATGGTGCTGCACTTAACCAGAAGCACTGTAAAGCTGAACCCTTTTCTTTATTTATTCGTTTTTCTCCCTTTATATTCTATGTTTTGGTTTATATATCTGTGTTTTAAGAGGTTACCGGAGAGTAGATTTTGTAACAAGACACGCGCGACATTAAATCAAATCCAATCCAATACTTGAATACAGAGCTGGCCTTGATGATTATGTAACTACTACTGATTGTCATAAAAAATGCAACTAGCTTACTAATGTCCTTCTGGGAAGGAGATCTGCTGTCCTTACCTGGTCTGGTCTCCATGTGACTCTAGAAACACATCAATGTTGTTAACGTTTAAATATCCTCTGGGCAATTAGGATGGGTAATAAATGCTAACCTAGCCTTACATCATGTGAATGAATAAAGGAAAAGTAAAATAAACTGGAAGCTACTGCTCATATTCACTACCACATCCTTTTCTGCCTTCATTAGCCAGAGTGCAGGATTTTAAAAAAGGGTAAAACGAAGGAACTTCCAAATATATGAATTAGGAGCAGAAGAAAGCCGATCAGCCTCTCAAGGTTCCTCCTCCTCCATTCAGTAGGGTCATGGCTAATCTGATTGTGTTCAGAATGCCAGGTTCCCATCTATCCCTGAAAATGTTTGATTCCCTTACCTGACACTTTCTACCTCTGTCTTAAAAATATTCAATTATACCACTTGCACCACCTTCTGTCTGTCAAGTATCCGATAAGAAAATTCTTCTCATCTCTTCCATAAAAGGTGAAAAAGTTATTACGTAGATTGGTATGCAATGTATAGCTGGCTAGCTCACTAGTCTCAATCGGTACTGTGTGATTCAGCCTACCTCTGACAGTGCAGTTTTAGTCTCTGTCCCAGCTGACATAGTGTTAAGGATCCCAGATGACATTATCACAGGCCAAGAAAGGTTCCAGATAGAAACCTGGCTTGATGGATCATAGCTTGTATTTGTTTGGTTTTAACAAAGTGATGTCTGGTGGAAATGTGTGCGCACAACGCTGCAGGTTTTGTTTTATCAATAAGTTTATTAACAAAAGAAATAAAGATAAAATAGAATAAATCAAGCTAACTCCTTATAAACAAATTCAAATATTTTTAAGTACATGATAAAAGTATAATCCAATAAATCCCAAATATAAATTGAAAAGAAAAAGAACAGCATTTTATATAGTACCCAAAATGCACTTTATATCAAACCCAAATTACCACTTATGTAGCAATCGCACCAAGGTCCCTGTCTCTTAAGACCTCAATAGTTTTAAGTTACTTATGACTAACTTATAGACTGGAACTGCTGATAGCTTCTTCCTGGAGTTACTAAACCTGATCTTAAATGAAATTACCTTAAAGAAACCCCTTCAGGGTTTTATCCCAACACTTCTGCCCAAGACTAACACTGACTCATTACAGTAAGATAATTTACATTCATTATGTCCTTTCTCACTCAGGAGCACGAGTCTATACAGCAATCTTCATCCAAGGACTTTGTAGGACTGCATAAATCTCAAAACAAAAAAGAAACCCTCTTTCTTTAAGCTATTGGTGTTTCCTCATAAGCTTAAAAGAAATAGGTTCAGAAATTTCCTCCCACAGTCCAAAGATGTGCAGGTCAGGTGAACTGGCAATGCTAAATTGCCCATAATGTTAGGTGGGAGAAAGTGAGGACTGCAGATGCTGGAGATCAGAGCTGAAAAATATGTTGCTGGAAAAGCGCAGCAGGTCAGGCAGCATCCAAGGAGCAGGAGATTTGACATTTCAGGCATAAGCCCTTCTTCAGGAATGAGGAAGGTGTGTCAAGCAGGCTAAGATAAAAGGTAGGGAGGAGGGACTTGGGGGAGGGGCGTTGGGAATGCGATAGGTG
>NC_057737.1:23491296-23503523 GCF_004010195.1 Chiloscyllium plagiosum | reverse complement strand
TCGGCGGGAAAGGAAGAAGCGGAGGACTTTGAGGCCTTTGTGATGGGGGATGGAGGTGTATAGGGACTGGATGCCCATGGTGAAGATAAGGTGTTGGGGGCCTGGGAAGCGAAAATCATGTTGTTAGGTGCATTAGTCAGAGGGAAATGGGTCTGAGTGGGTTATTCTCCGGAGGGTTGGTGTGGACTTGTTGGGCTGAAGGGCCTATTTCCACACTGTAGGGAATCTAATCAAACCTTAAATCTCTAACAAATCTTGAAGCCTCATATTTATTTGGCTGGATTGCATAGCAATCTAAGGTACAACAAAAAATCTACCAGTGATGCACAAAAAAGGCTTGTCCTCAAAAGCCATTTTAAAATAAACCGCTGTATCTATACAAATACTTACAAGTTAATTATTAATTTCAGACACACTGAAACTGTTCATAACTCAAAAACAAAAAAAAACTCAAACTTAAAATAAATTGCATGAAAAACTGTACAAAAATCACATCACAATAGACTTGGGACCTGCATCCTTGTGCTATCCTTGAAGTGGAAGGAAAAAGCAAACCAACACTGACAGAAACTTCCAAGAAAATGGCTTGGAAAATCAGCATTGCATACATGACATAGAATCTAAAACAATGAAAAAGGTGACTCAGTAGAAGCATTTAGACTTCACACTAGTCTCTTCTGACTTTTCTTTATCTTGTCCCAGCAATCTTTGCTCCTTTTCCCTCAGATTTACTTAGCTAGCTTTCCTTGGAAGCACGTATAATAGGAATGATGTAAAGCATTGCTTCCAATTCATTTCCTTACCAAAACTCACAACTCTCTATAGTTACACACATGGAATGATATCACAGTACAAATCTGTGTAAGAAAACAGGCTTATTTTTTCAGTAGTGAAGGAAACATAGAAACAAGCTATTGTAATATTAAGTGCTGCCTTGCCAAATTGAATTCATGTATTGTTGTGTAAAATTACCTGTTATTAAACTGTTGCCTTAACATTATTCTAGTAGTCTGGGTTCCAGTGGATATTCGAGTAGACTCCAATCATTTCATAACCACTGAAAAGGAGACCTCACAAAATGATACCAAATCTTCCTTGTCCCACAGCTAGGAGTGGATTGTATTGTTGCTTCAATGCATACTGTGCATTATCTATGTGATTAAGAGGTGGATAAGCCAAAGCATATCACTTACAGGCAGAAAGATAAGAGCGGAGATCATGAACGGCAGTTAACACTCTTCAAATCAATATTTCGCAATCGAAATTTTCACGGCCTATTTGCTTACCAAGTGCTTTCCATGTGGCCTTAGTCAGCATGCAGCTGCTTGATTTTAAAAGCTTAGATGTTGCTAAAACCTCAGTTCAGTTTGTAGATGCTGTGTACCAAGAAAGCTTACACAGTGGATTCTTTCTTCTGTAGAAGATAGAGTTGACGCTTACATGTCATCCTGTCCTGTAAAGTGCACACAGTTAGTTTGGGAGGAGTCTCAACTCCTATTCCTACTCCTAATCCTGCTGGTAGATTGCTGAAGTGAAGTGGCTACACTTCCTCTCAGCCCTCTCACTTTCTCCAGTTATCTCTTGTAGGCCACTGATTTCTTGCAATCAACGAAAAACCCACGATGCTCCTTCAAGAGGCAGACAGTAGTGGTATACAGCAGGCACCACCCGCTATGAGTCAAAACTGTGTCGGGCATCATGAATGCTTATAGTACTGATGTGACATCAGACGATTCCACAAGATTAGTTTTCAGCATTATTAGTGGGCAGAAAGTTTACTGTTCAATATCTCATATGGGACCAGAAAATTAGCCTCATTACTTTTTTTTTAGATTAGATTGCTTACAGTGTGGAAACAGGTCCTTCGGCCCAACAGGTCCACACCGACCCGCCGAAGCACAACCCACCCAGACCCATTTACCCCTTCACCTAACACTATGGGCAATTTAGCATGGCCAATTCACCTAACCTGCACATTTTTGGACTGTGGCAGGAAACCGGAGCACCCGGAGGAAACCCACGCAGACATGGGGAGAATGTGCAAACTCCACACAGTCAGTCACCTGACTGTCCATGTTTCATTGTCCATGCCGTTTGTATTGCTAATCTTTAGCGCTGAGTAAGGTGATTATGGAATGAAAATGTAGGTCTTGCAATTTGCCCTCAGAAGTCATGGAACGAACCTGTTGGAGACAAAACCTGAATGCTTTGTTTGTAAGCCATCTGTGTAAAAGTGTACACTGGGAGTGCATGTTCAGAAAAGCTGACATATAGAATAAGAAAACAACAACAACTTGTATTCACTTGCCACCTTTAATAGAATGAAACATCCCAATGAACCTCACAGGACCGTTATACACTAAAGGTTAAAAACTGAGCTGGCACAGTTAGCCAAAAGCTTGGTCACGAAGAATTTTAAATATAAAACCATAGAAAATAGGAGCGGGTGTAGGCCATTTCACCCTTTGTGATTGCTCCATCATTCATTGTGTTCTTGGACAATGTTCCACCTTAATAGCCTGTTCTCATTTTTACCTGCTCCTACCTTTTGATCCTTTTAGCTTCAAGTGCTACTTTCATTTTGAAAGTCCATCTTTAAATCATGCAATGTTTTGGCCTCAATTACTTTCCGTGTCAGCAAATTCCACCTATTACCACTCTCTAGGTGAAGAAATTTCTCTGCATCTCAGTCCTAATTAGTCCTTAGAATGAGACAACTAGTTCTGGACTCCCATGTTGTCTGGAACATCCTTCCTGCATCTGTCCTGTCGGAATTTTATAGGGTTCCCTTCATTCTTCTGAACTCCTAATATAATGCTATATATGATCCTAACTGACTCAAACTCTCCTCATGCATCAGTCCTACCATCCCAGGAACCCCCTTGGTAAACCTTCACTGTACTGTCTCTATATTAAGAATATCTTTTCTCAGAAAAGGAGACCAAAACTACACAATATTCCAGAAGTAGTCTCAACAACGCCTTGTATAATTGCTGCAAGACAACCCTGCTCCATGTATGTGAATCCTCTCACCATAAAGGCCAATACAGTTTACCGCCCATTGCACCTGTGTGCTTTCATTCAATGACTGTTGTACGAAAACACCCAGGTCCCATTGCAAATTCCCGTCTCTCAATTTACAGCCACTCAAATAATAATCTGCCTTCCTGTTTTGCTACCAAAATCTGATAATCTCAGATTTATCCATATTATACTGTGTCTGCCATGCATTTGCCCCCTCACGCAGCTTGTCCAAACCACATTGCAACATCTCTGCATCCTCGCCACAGCTCATCTTCCCACCCAATTTTGTGACAACTGCAAATTTGGAGATGTTACATTTAGTTTCCTAATCTAAATCGTAAATATAAATATTTTATGTATATATTAGTCCATTGCCTGCCTTGTTTTCTGTCTTCCAATCAATACTTTTATCCATCTCAACTCATAACCCCAATTTCATGTGCTTTAATTTTACACACCAATCTCTTAATGTGGGTCTGTGTCGAAAGTTTTCTGAAAGTCCAAATAAACCATGTCCACTGGCTCACCCACATCAACACTGAGTCACGTCTTGAAGAGTTCCAGTAGATTTGTCAATTTGTAAATCCATGCTGACTCTGCTCAATCCAACCATTGTTTTCCAAGTGCTCAGCTATTAAATCTTTTATAATGGACTCAAACATTTTCCCCACTACCAACGTCAGGCTGACTAATCTATAATTTCCAGTTTTCTCACTTCTTCCCTTTTTAAATAGAAGTGGAGGATGACTGCCAATGCACTCACTGTTTCTACATCCACTTCCTCAAGTATTCTGGGATGTAAATGATTAGGTCCTGGGGATTTCCCCAGTCTTCAATCCCATTAATTTCCCAACACAATTTCCCTACTAATGCTGATTTCCTTCAGTTCCTTCCTCTCACTAACCCATGCGTTTGCAAATATTTCTGGTATGTTATTTGCATCTTACTTTGTGAACACAGAACCAACTATGTATTTAGTTGGTCAACCTGTTTTTTGTTCCCCATTACAAATTGCCCTGTTAAAGAAAGCAAGTTAAGTAGAGGCAGGGAGAGCTTTAGGGAACAAATTCCAGGAGTTAGGGCCTACCAGTTGAAGGGATGACAACCAATTGTAAATGATGCTGCTCAAGATGCCAGAATTGGAGGATTGTACGTACCTCAGAGGGTTATCAACTGAAGGAGATTGCAGAGAGAGAGAGAGAGAGCAACGAGGCCATGAAGGGATTTGAAAACAAAAATAAGAACTTTCAAGTCAAGGCAATACTAGATTGGAGCCAGTGTAGCTTAACAGTTACAGGATTGATGGATAAATAGGACTCTGCATAATTTGGGTCATGGCAGCAGAGTTTTGGATGACCTCATGTTTATGACAGATACAAGTGAGGATGTCAGTGAAGAATGAGGACTGCCTTGGAGTAATAGAGTAACAAAAATATAGGTATGTTTTAGCAGCAAGTGAGCGAAGGTAGTGTGGAGTCAGATGGCATTACGGAGATGGAATTTCACAGTCTTACCAATGACATGGGGGTTAGAAACGCACCGTGAGTTCAAACCAAAAGATGCCAAGTTTGCAAAGCGTCTGGTTCAGTCTCAAGCGGTTAGCATGAAGAGAGATGAAGTCAGTAGCTCAAGAATGGAGTTTATATAAGGGACCTAAATAACAAATTCCTGATTTTCCAATATTTAATTGGAGGAGGTTTCTGTTCATCATGTACTGGATATTTGATACGCAGTTTGATAGTTTAGCGGCAGAGGAACCACCAGGAAAGGTGCTGGTGAGATAGAGCTGAGCTTTAACTTCTTTATAACAGAAGTGCAAATCTGAAATAAAAGCTTAAATTGTTGGAAATACACAGCAGGTTGGACAGCACCTGTGACGTCAGTAACATCGAGTCAATTATTCGTCTGTTGAAGGATAATCCTGACCTGCTGATTGTTTCCTAGCATTTTCTCTAAATAATTCCAAGTTCTGTTGCTTCGCTCAGGCTGGTCAATTATTTTTGTGTCTTTCGGTTCTGTGTTTTAGGCAATCCCATTTATATTAATTAGTATAATGTGTTTGATTGCAGTAGTTTTGCAACACTATGTTGAACTTTGTGACTTACGATTGAAGAATTGCCTATCTGAAGTCTTTGCCCTATATCTGGAGCCATCATTACTGGGTTTCTCTTGAGGCAGTGTTGGATTTTATTGAATTCCTTGATTTGTTGTTTTGATTTCACACATTCTGTGCAGGTTTTATTTGTTTTCAGTTATTAATTCCCAATTGTGAATGTGTGTTCCTGCTACATTGTTTACTTGCTCATAACAATGAATTTACGAGCCAAGTTGTACAAGAGACAGGTGAATGTGCCTCCAGTAATCGGGGTTTGTGAATTATACTGCCATTCACTGTTCTTCCTGTGTTTTGTTTGTTTTCTTTCCTTCCTATATTTGCCTCGGGTTCCTTGGAAGTAATCTCTAGTGCTTTTCAAGGTAGACTGTCTTATCAAACGACTTTAATAGTCTTCACATTTTTAATATCTTTTAATCATTTGGACTATCCCTGTGAAATGCGTGCTTCACACTGAGTTCTATCTTTTTTACTGATACATCAAATTGAAGTTTGCAGTTCAAATTGTGTGATAGACATTGTCTCTATCTCTCGCAAATTGTTTGAGAACAGAAGGTCCTTTCTATTGTAGTTCTGGCTTTTTGTTTCCAGAAGGAACATTGCGGTACAAATTGATGTACCTTGTGCTCATTTTTAGGCTATAAGACATTTGCAAAACTTAGCAATGGGAAGATCTATGCCGAATCTGTTGATGCCTTTCCTATATTCATTGTGGTATGTCTAAGCATTCCAGGCAGAAGTGTCAAACAATCATTACGCCACTCACATACTGAATTCTGGAGCCAAATGTGTTGAGGGTCGCCCTGAGCAAAGCTTGTACCCAATGGGCAGGGCAAGGCAGGGCAGGGGCACATGTTGCCCACACCAACCCTCGCCTTCTGGAACGTACCCAAGAGCCACTGTTGGCGAGGCAAGCTAGCCTAACTATGATATCTGTACTTGGAGCCAGCTGCCATCTGGAAGGACAATTGATGCTGGAAACTCACTCTGGCTAAGAAGATGAGGTCAGAGCAAACATTCATAAGAACTGGAGAAGAACATACAACCCCATGTGCTTTTCTGCCATTCAGTTTGACCCAGACTCATTGTGTTTTAACTTCATTTAATGCCTTGAGCTGTCATCATTAATCTCTTTACTTATAGAAAAATTGTAAATCGCAGTTTTAACATTCTCAATTCTCCCAGCTTCAACAAATTTGATTGAGTTTTTTGAGGAGGTGACCGAGAAGATACATAAAGGCAGAGTGGCTGACATTTTCTACATGGACTTCAGCAAGGCTACGACAAGGTCCTGGATGGTAGACTGGCTGGAAGGTTAGAGCACAAATGATTCAGGGAGAGCTAGCCAATTGGATACAAAATTATTGGCTTGACAATAGGAAACGGAGGGTGGTTGTAGAAAGTTGCGGTTCTGACTGGAGGCCTGTAAGCAGTGGTGTGCCACATACATCAGTGCTGGGTCCACTGCTGTTTATCATTTATGTAAAGATTTGGATGACAATGTAGGAGGCATGGTTAGTAAGTGTGCAGATGACACCATAATTGGTGGCATAGTGGACAGTGAAAAAGGATTCCTGAAGAAGGGCTTATGCCCGACACGTCGATTCTCCTGTTCATTGGATGCTGCCTGACCTGCTGCGCTTTTCCAGCAACACATTTTCAGCTCTGGACAGTGAAAAAGGTTATCTAAGAGTAAATGGGACCTTATTAACTGAGCCAGTTGGCTGATGAATGGCAGTGGAGTTTAATGCAGTTACATGTGAGGGGCTGCATTTTGGTAAGACTAACTAGGGCAGGATTATACAGTTAATGGTAGGGACTTGGGGAGTGTTATCAAACAGAGAGACCTAGGGGTGCAGGTACTTAGTTCATTGAAAGTGGCATCACAGGTTGATGGTGTGGTGAAAAAAGTAATTGGCACACTTGCCTTCATCAGTCAGAGCATTGAGTATAGGATTTGGGACATTATGTTATGACTACAAGACATTGGCAAGGCCACATTTAGAGTACTATGTATTAAATTGGAAAGGGTGCAAAAAGATTGACAAGGATGTTACCAAGACAGGAAGGTTTGAATTATAAGGGGAGGCTGAATAGGCTGAGACCTTTTTTCCTGGAAAACAGGAGACTGAGGAGTGGCCCTATAGAAGAATAATCTTTAGACTTGAAACATTATTTCTGTTTCTCTCTCCATAGATGCTGCCAGACCTGCTGAATTTCTCAAGCATTTTCTATTTTTTTGACGATAATGGCCAGTCTGTTTTCAGTGGTGTTGGTTGGAAGAAGCTCCAGAAACAAAAAAGAAGTGTAGAAAGCCAATAAATGTGTGAAATGTGTACAATGCAGAAATGTTGAGAAACTAATATGAAGAACCAAGTAGGCCGAGCCTAAGTCAGCAGAGATGCAGGAGTGTTTTTTCAGAAGGCAAGGTTAAACACATTCTTGGAGAGACCGTGGGAGTTGTCAGTCTATGGTTCTGCTGTACTATTGCTGACTTGGGAGGGTTGGATGATCACTTGGTGCAAAAAGTGAAAAAATATTCCACTACCCAATATTGACATCCCTGACTTTGGTCAGTGAGAGAGAGAAAAAAGAAACAAATGATTTACATTGTGCGTTAGAATATAACAACTGTATCGAACCTTATACTTAAGCTTACAAATTTGTTGAGACATTTGGAAGGGTTTAGCAGCAGGCACTGCCATCCATTGTTATGCCTTAGGTAATCCAGCCAGCCACACAATGCTAAATGATGTTTTTTAACTTCTGCCAACTCTGATTTCTGAGCAAATTTCAGAGTAGTGAATTATACTTAAGTGCATTCTTAAGACAGGTGTATATAACCAGTTTGCTGTGTTTACTTGAGGGAAATATATCAATGGAATTGACACGTCAGGGCAACTTTTGCTGTTGTAAAAACACATATGACATATCACTGATATAATAACACAATACGTACTGTGAACGTATTGTAATTGGGAATGAAAGTTGGGCAAAGGTTGCTTAAATCCTAGCACATAGCCCCACACCCCCTCCTGAAAGCTTAGCAACATGAGGTGTAAAAGCCTTTACCTATTGACCTTCATTTACACATGGTTGATGGAGATGTGCAGTAAATAGCAACATGTGAACATTAAGGCAGCAGGAGACTGCTGGCCAGCACCAAAGGAAAAGTAATCAGAAACAAACGTTAGGTGACCGCATGGGGCTCCTCCGAACCCCACAGGGGAAAGGCCTACTTGGCTTAAATGGCCTCATCTTTGTGTTTCCTTTTGCTGGTGGAAAACACTTAGCTGCCAAAGCCATGGTTGTTCTTTTATTTCTGGGATATGGGTGTTGCTGGCTGGGTCAGCAGTTATTGCCCATTCTGATTCACTCCGAGGGCAGTTCAACCACATCACAGTGGGTCTGGAGTCGCAGGTTGAAAGCGTTCTTGTGTTTCAAAGATCTGTCATTGGGTCTTTCATGGCATATTTGGTTAACTGCAGGAATGCCTTTACTGCCAGCTTAGAAGAGCAATTGGTGCCACACATCAATAGCTTATCTGCCCTGCCAATTCTAAATGACTGCTCAACCAGTTCGTGCAAGTGAGCTGTGTTAAAATCAGTCTCTGCGTGTACTTCGGATCATGCAGCTTGTAACAAGATGTGACTCAAGCGCAACAGATTTAAAGCATGGTGTGGTTATTCTGTGACTTGATACTTGTAGTTGATTGACGATGAGGAACTCTGCAGAATTCACTGCATGAATCGTTATCTTGCCAACGTCAGTGCTCTGTACTGTATCTGCGATACTCCATGGTTGCTGGCTGTATATGCTTGGACACAAACTTAAAAATATTTTTCAGTGCCAAATACTGTCAGAGCTATGGGAAAGCTTCAATTGGGCTTCACTAAAACAGTACCAGGAATAAGAAATTAGGAGGAGAAATGAATAAAGAAAGTTAAAGAGGGATCAAACTCCTGAAAAGCTTGAGAGAGTAAGCAGTGAAAAATATTTTTCCATCTGCTACTAAGTTAGAAGCAAGGATGAGAAACATATGACTTAATAACACAAAGTTAGTCTACTCTTCACACACAGAATTATAAGAAATTAAGTTATTAGTGCCAGAGTGGCTCAGTGGTTAGCATTGTTGCCTCTCAGTGCCAGAGACGCTGGTTCGATTCCCGCCTTGGGTGCCTGCCCGTGTGGAGTTTGTACATTCTGCTCTGGTTTCCTCCCACAGCCCAAAGACACGTAGATTAGGTGGATTGGCCATGTTAAATTGCCCATAGTGTCCAGAGAGGAGTGGGTTGGCCATGGGAAATACAGTGTAACAGGGATGAGGTGGGATTGTGTCAGGTGCTCTTCAGAGGGCTGGTGTGGACTCGACGGGATGAATGGCCTCTTTCTGCACTGTAAGGATACTGTGATTCTATGAAATAGGTGGTGAAGACGAGTCAACCTTGTCTGTTAAGCTGAAACTGAATGAAAAGGAGAAGTTATTGAAAGAAATGAAGGGAGGAAAATGGGTGAATAGGATCTCAGTAGTGAGTGTGTGAACAGAAGATATTTAATTCATATCATCTGAGAAGATAGACAAGCATTGACTTGAAAGAATAATACATCGAGACGATTACAATAAGAAAAATCAAACCTCCATCTTCTACATGAAAAACTTCAAGTTCTGTGGCGAACATTTCTGTTTATTCCATTTCAAGTTATTCAGTAAGAAAGTCCAATAAAGAAAGTGGGTACATTTGATGAGAGCAAGTAATTGCCTCTTCACAATTGGTAGAAAAGACTGAAAGGCACTGTCAAAATTGGAAAACGATTATCCGGGTCTAATTTGTTCTGGCGTCAGATCCTGTGCTTCATCTTGCCGATGATTTCAGATAAGATTGCCTGTAAGAGAACATGGGTTCATGAACTCTTTCATCCAAGAGGGACAAGAATACATCCAAAGCCATTTTTGTTATTGGCTATTCTGCTTCCTACTGCTGTCGAGCAGTTAAAAATAGTTAGGAAGCAGACTTTCGAGTTCAATATTTCAGTATTTGATTATGTAAGCCTGTTTGCTGTTGCTGGTTGTTATGCTTGATTGGATAAGCCTGAGTATAGACTCAGAGAAAGGTGAACAAACTGGAAAAGATGCTAAAGACGACAGCTCGAAGCATGCAGAATAGTTTTAAAGCACAGAATCAAGTCCATTATAAGGAAACTGAAACTGGTGTCATTTTACAATGCAGATGATGGAAAATAGTTTGGGATATTAATTCTTGATGGAAAAGCAAAACAAAAAATCATTGGACACATGCCAATACTGACATTTATGCTGGAAATTAGAAGCAGTAGAACCACAAACAGATCTTCATTATTCCGAACTCAGTTCCACTTCCATGCTTTGTAGGTTTTACTGTTTGTGCGATACCTGACAAAGTACACCACCTCAGCGTGTTAGAGGTTGAAAGAAGAGACAGAAGTTGACTGAAAAGTGCACATGGTACATTTTACTGCATGGGGAAATTTAGAATGAATAAGCATATGTGTTACAGTTTCATATCCTGTCAGAATGTGATCAAATCCGAGCCACCTCGTGACAAATACTGCAATGTTGCTGGCAATAGACTCGGGAAAGGATTGGCTTCTGCTGCAAAGTAGTTCATGGAACAACATTGACTTGCATTGAGATAGTGCCTTGGACATAATGTAATATCCAAAGGTACTTTGCAGGAATGTTAATCAAGCAACATTTAACGTGAACTAAAAGATATAATAGGACCAGATAAAGAATGAGTAATACAGAGCATCTTAAAGGAGGAAAGGTCAAATAGTCTTAAAGGTTAGGAACAAAATTCAAAGCTTATTTGGCTTAGATAGCTAAGTCAATGCTTTCAATGATGGAACAATGAAAATTCAAAGGACCCACATCAATCCAACCCTTTGAGTTGGGCTTTCAGGAGTGTGGGTGGGTTACAGAGTTACAACAGTCTAATGTTTGGTCACCAACTCACACTCCTGTAAGAGCACCTTTTACACTGGAAGATGTAGTCACCTCTTCCTTGTAAATGTTTTTGTGTTTAGCTAGTAAAATCACTTTGATAACAGCTTTCTTTCCCTCCAGTATAAGGTCAGAAATGGGGACATTCGCTGATAATTGTACACTGTTCAGTACCTTTCACAACTCCTCAGATACTGAAGCAGTCCGTGTCCAAATGCAGCAGGACCTGGACAGTATTTAGCCTTGGACCAACAAGTGGCAAGTAACATTTGTATCACACAAGTGTCAGGCAGTGGCTTTTTCCAATCGGAAAGAATCTAATGAATATCCCATAATATTCAATGGTCTTATCATCACTGAATTCCTCACTATCAAAATCCTGGGGGTTACCATTGACCAGAAGCTGAACTAGACTAGTTGTAAAAATGCTGAAAAATGTGTTGCTGGAAAAGTGCAGCAGGTCAGGAAGCATCCAAGGAGCAGGAGAATCGACGTTTCGGGCATAAGCCCTTCTTATGCCCGAAGCATCGATTCTCCTGCTCCTCGGATGCTGCCTGACCTGCTGCGCTTTTCCAGCAACACATTTTTCAACTCTGATCTCCAGCATCTGCAGTCCTCGCTTTCTCCTAGTTGTAAAAATATTGTGACTGCAGGAGCTGTTCAGAAGCTGGGAATACTGGAACGAGTAACTCACCCTGTAGTTCCCCAAAGCCAGTCCACCTTCTACAACCCACAAGTCAGGAGTGTGATGGAATACTCCCCATTTGCCTGGATGAGTGCAGCTCCAACAACACTCCACAAGCTTGACACCATCCAAGATAAAGAGTTGAAAATGTGTTGCTGGAAAAGCGCAGCAGGTCAGGCAGCATCCAAGGAACAGGAGAATCGACGTTTCTGGCATAAGCCCTTCTTCAGGAATGAGGAAAGTGTGTCCAGCAGGCTAAGATAAAAGGTAGGGAGGAGGGACTTGGGGGAGGGGCATTGGAATTGCAATAGGTGGAGGGAGGTCAAGATGAGGGTGATAGGCCGTAGTGGGGGTGGGAGCGGAGAGGTCAGGAAGACGATTGCAGGTTAGGAAGGCGGTGCTGAGTTCGAGAGATTTGACTGAGA
>NC_057737.1:23450851-23491264 GCF_004010195.1 Chiloscyllium plagiosum | reverse complement strand
GGATGCAGTAAATGATGTGTGTGGAGGTGCAGGTGAATTTGTGGCGGATATGGAAGTGTCCCTTGGGGCCTTGGAGGGAAGTAAGGGGGGAGGTGTGGGCGCAAGTTTTGCATTTCTTGCGGTTGCAGGGGAAGGTGCCGGGAGTGGAGGTTGGGTTGGTGGTGGGTGTGGACCTGACGAGGGAGTCACGGAGGGAGTGGTCTTTTCGGAATGCTGATAGGGGAGGGGAGGGAAATATATCCCTGGTGGTGGGGTCCGTTTGGAGGTGGCGGAAATGACATCCAAGATAAAGCAGTCTGCTTGATTGGCACCATATCCACAAACATTTCACTTGCTTCATCAGGACATGTGGTATCAGCATGTACTATTTACAAAACGCACTGCAGAAATTCACTGAAGCTCCAAAGATAGCACATCCAAACCCATGGCCATGACCATCCAGTTGGACTAGAGTGGCAGACATATTGAAACATTATTACCCATAAGTTCTGCTGCAAACGACTCACCATTGTGCCTTGGAAATATATCGCCTTTCCTTCAGTGTTGCTGAGAGAGAATCCCTCCCTAATGCCATTGGGGCTCTACCTAAAGCACATGGACTGCAACAGTTCAAGAAAGCAGCTTACCACTACCTTCTCAAGGGCAAATAAAGACAGACAATAAATGCAGATCCAACCAGTGACGCCCAAATCTCTAGAATAAATGATTTAAAAAAGCTTGCCCTTGATTTGCTTTTGTAAACAAAAATAGATACATCTCTTTAATGTAGGACACTTGAAATATTTTCCAAAGCCTAAAACAGATACGATCATGTGCTTTTTTGGCTAAGTGCCAGTTGCATTGAGTTTTCTGGAAGGTTTTGTCCCCCCACAAGGTTGAGCAAGATTTCTCACCATAACTTACCAAATATTCCTCATTAACTACCTCCCAGGCTCCTATGGTGTCCCTCATGCTCATTTTTAAGCCTTATCTTGCCGCACTGTGTTCCCATGATTACTCTGTCTCTGTATACCAAGAAATGGAATGTTTACGGATGTATGGCATGACCAATTGTACAGATCATCAGAATATTTTATGAATAAAGTATATTTTTGAAATAAAAAAAAAGTTCCCAGGATAATTAACCAAATTAGCAGAAATCTGCCAAAAACTCGGCATCTTTTGTGCCTGTGCTATCTTTGAAAGGCTGCAGTGCACCCGGAAAAATGTTGGCAAACCAGCATTTCCCCTCACTGTCGATGTACTGGCACAGTAAGCATTAAGCACATTGAGAATCTCACATAGTGGTATGGCTGACACTCCCTGACACATACAACCCCATTCTTTCACTCTAGCCATCACACAACTCCCCAGACAGATATTTAGATTTAGATTTAGATGACTTACAGTGTGGAAGCAGACCCTTCAGCCCAACAAGTCCACACCGACCCTCTGAAGAGCAACCCACACAGACTCATTCCCCTACACCTAACATTATGGGAAATTTAGCATGGCCAATTCACCTAACCTGCACATTTTTGGACTGTGGGAGGAAACCGGAGCACCCGGAGGAAACCCACACAGACACGGGGAGAATGTGCAAACTCCACACAGACAGTTGCCTGAAGCGGGACTTGAACCCGGGTCTCTGGCGCTGTGAGGCAGCAGTGCTAACCACCGTGCCACCCTGACCTGAACCTTAGCTACATCCTGGCATGTAAACACTTTCCCAAAATCACTGCTATTCTTGTTCCCAACGGCCACTGGAAATCTGCAGCTTATCATCATCCAATAAGAAATATCACATACAGGCCACTAATTGGACAACTCTAACTGTGAGCTTTTACTTAGAGACAGCAAAAGTGAGCACAACAAAACAAATAGAATCTGCAGCTGCCCTTCACAAAACAAACCAAATGCTGGCATCACGATCACCATTATCGACAGTCTATGATGGTCTGCTGCATCCAGCTCTCACTTACTGGAACCCGACTGACAATCGGATCCTGTCTGACCTACAGACCCACTGCAGTTGAGCTGTCATACACAAGGAGAGCTTCCTGCAGCTCAATGTCTTCATCCTCCCCCTTCTTAAGACTACTTCTGTTTCCCCAGTTCCCGTGCATCTATCACGTCGCCTCATTGCCTGCTCCAATTGTACAGAATCCAGCGTGCCCGGATGCTGCAGCGCACTCTGTCCAAACCATATTGGAGCCCCTCCCCTGTCCACAACTTCACTGACTCCTCCATGGCCCTGGTCACAGCATTTGCAGCAACTTGGTGCTACTCTGGCAGAGTGACGAACACATTCAAAAGGGAGTGGCTGTGGTACTCCAACTCCCTTCTCATCTCAGACCCACCTGAATGAATGCAATAAAAAGTTGATGATAGGAGTGCATTGACTTACATGACATAAGATGCAGTAATGTTCCCTTCCTCCCACAGCACTAAGTGACAGGAAGTTTGATCAGTATTTGCCCCTTTTTAAATCATTACCAGTAAGTTCTGCATCATTGAGATGCTAACGTTAGATTTGCAAACACTAATGGCGTGATGCAAATCACCTGTGACTGGCATTTGAAGCCTTACTATGTTCATTGTACATGCGTTGCTAATGAACGTGGTAATGATTGCAAATGCAATGTATCTGAAATTTGCATACACCTGCTTCACATATTTGCCCTTCAATGTCCAGCAGATATAGTTTCTATGCTTTCGTCTATCGAAGTGTCCACCCTGATCATTGTCTGATCCATTTATCATTGAATTGCACATGTAGAGAACAGTAGGGAACACAGTGAACACCCTAGCATAGCCACTGCATTGCCCTGTCTGAGCCTTCATATCCCCTCTCAGCTAATGCTACACCGAATCCCTATTTCCATCCTTTCTTCCCATGTGGAAAAGCCCCTGCAATACCCCCCACCCCCCACGAATCACCCATACACCTTGGGTCTCTCTGCATTACCATCCTTGTTCCCATTTCTACATATAATCATTCCCGCCCACCCACGTCCCCTTTGCAGCCTTGAATTCCCCATCCTTTTGGCAGTGAATTCTCCCTTTTCCCGCTGCCCCTACGTGCCCCCCATACCCTTGTCAAGATCACCACCCAGAACCGCACCAAAGAATGTATTCCCTTCCATCCTAGAACTGACTTTGCTAAGCAGCCAGTAGACGTGACCATGTTTGCAGTTCCATGACTGATAATATGTGATTCCCCAACCACGTGTGATGGCCCTCTGGATGATTGACTGAGGCCAAGCCTCTGGACTGTCTGTGGACTGATGATCCTGGGACCCCCTGGGCATCAGAGACCTCCCAAAGGCTGGACTGAGGACTGGGCCGCACCCATTTTCCAACATGACGATTTCCTTGAATTAAAGTGCAGATGTTTGCCAACCAGGCCCAGCTGGTACACTGGCATTCAGCAAGTGCTCCACCCCTACTACAGATCCCTGTTGACTAGAATGACAAGTCTGTGTGTCTGCACAAAAGAGCACACGAATGCAGCAATGCTGAGAGCCATCAGACCCTGCCAGAAGCACTAATACATTAACAGGCAAGTCAAGAAAAGACAGCGATCCTGCAAGTATGGAGGTGAGCATTAAGTGATTGAGCGCTAGAGAAGCAAACAGACAGCTCTGGGATGCAGCTCGCTCCAGTCCATGAGCTGGGTGCCTCCGCCTGTGCACAGTATCCTTAGAGCAGCTTGCTGGTACACACTGCAATGAAGGCCTATGGTTTCCTAATCATTCTGCAGGTAGGTGAGAGAGATGCCACGAGCGATTGACAAATGTCACATGCCCAAGTTTGTGGACTGGTGCATGTGGATCCTGCCCTGAGATGCTGCTTGGCACTAAGCAACATGGAGGCTGTTGAATTTTCAACATTCAGCATGTTGGCTAAGCTTGGAAGCTAAATATTCTTGAGGGGTGTTGTGCCGTTAACAAGTTATAATCCCCTGTAACTGGAAAATCGCTGCTCCCCAGCGAAATTCATCTCAATGCACAGCAGAAGCATTACAGGTGCAGCAGGTTGCTCCCATTACCAAGATAGCTTTCACTGGACTTGTCACTAGTTTCTGCCACAACGTTCACCATTACCCAATAAGAGTCTGCCCGATGATCCATTGTTGATTTAGTATAGAATTCAGTATTTCAAATTATAGAATCCCAAATGAAATGGATAGAATTAAAATGGCTAATCCTGTGCCAATGGATATACTGTGAATAAGGCAAGCATAGTACAAGACAGAGGAACCTGTCGACAGCAGCATCGATAACTTGCATTTAAGTAGCATCATTAATGTATTTGGAAGTCTCAGAAGCTTCACAATATAATCAAAATAAATTTAATGTTAAGTAGTTGCAGAACTTGTGAATAACAGGAAATGGAATTGGTAGAAGGTGCATAGCAACCCGCATTGCTTATCAGAAGCCAGATATTACAGGGCTGGTTCTTCCACACATGCTTTCCGCAGGGTAAATACTTCCAACAGGTTGGCTTATGCTCTTTTTCTGATTTTGGGCTTCAAGGTATACTCTCCATGGGACATATTATGCAGCTACAATGAACATACTGTGCACCAGATATCACACAGAAAGGCTAATGATCCAAACTGTGATCGCAGGCATGTTGCCCACCACTTTCTGATACGCCTGAACTGTGGGTGAGTTTCCCCTTTAGCAACACAAACAGAAAAATCAGCCGAATAAGAGTGAGAGCGACAGGATGTCGAGATTACCTGTCTTCTTCCTTTCCTGAAGGTTGAGGTACAATTCCATAGCTACTGGCTGCCCTTCAGTAACCTTGTCCTTACTATTCCTCCCTTGGTACTGTACTTGGGCATCATGCTGTTTGAGTATGAATAGCAAAGAGGTAACAACTATTCTGTGAATGACTTTCCACCATCACAATATTAAATGGCTTCCTACTCTTGCAACCTCCTTCTTCAGATTCAATCCTTCAGTTTAGTTTAGCTGTTCTCAATTGCAACATTAATACTTATTAGTGTTAAAGAATCAACTATAACTAAATCTATGTACTCAAAAAGAGAGATCATTACGCAAGATCACTACCTTCAGCCAAGTGACCTTTCCTAATGCCTTCACCAGGTGATAGATAGGAAGTAATCATCGATTATTTCATACCTTGAACACTGAATAATGCAAAATTATACTAACAACAGATATGGAATCAGTATAATTAACTAATGCAATTTTCTTTATTCTCTGACCTGGTACAATATGTTAAGTGTACTCCGTAACGCTGACAATTTGGTTAGGAAGTTCCTTTAACTCCTTTGAGAAGTAGTCATCTTTTCAAATTGAAGAATTTTGCAGACCAGCTTAACCATTCTTCAAGAAATTATTTGAAATGCTTGACCAATGTATGACATTTAATCCTCAGATGCCAGTAACAGGACCACTCCCCTGAATTAGTGGCTATCCAGCTAATTCAAATAGCCTAGTTTTATTCCATTACAATCCCATGTAAGCCTCTTCCAGATAATCTGCACAGGTCACATCAGTGTTTTTTGATCAGATATTCACAGAGCTAGATTTCAATGACATAGTTGTTCACCTTATTATTGTGTTAAGACAGAAATGATACACAAAAAGATTCCTCAGACATATCACGTCTACCTTTTTGAGACACTTAGTTGACTCACTGTTACAAGATAGGTTAGCAACAAGAATTTTGTCTTGATGTTAATTATAGCATACTATAAAGTGACCCTGCAAATAAATCAGGTAGCAATGAATCAATTTGAAAAGTTCAAAGAAGATATGAATTTACTGAGCCAAGGAAATGTGATGTCTGATTTTAAAAGAGACAAAACCCTAAAATATTTATTGTGTTGGATAGAGTGAGGACACTATTGTTATTAAGTTGAAGGTGTGTGTTGTACCTTTAAGAGAGAGTGAAAGCTTACAAGCACCTGTCATATGACTAGCTAGCAGTCACAGTGTGTACTGGAAAATTGAAAATATGTAACATTTGGCTGTGAAATAGATACCTGAGTTGGTTGCTGTTTTGACAACAATTCTAATTGAACCAATCGGTTTAAATTGTGTCCCAGGATACTAAAAACCCAATTGAATTTTAATTAATGTTTGTGCCAGCATCGAACTAATGAGATGATCCAAGGTTTGGGGTATAGAAAAGACAGCCATTGAGAAAGACTGCCTTTCAAAAACACTCTCTGTCAAAGCTTTCTTTTTCATATGAAAAATATTTTGCAGTAAAAGAAAGATGACGACCCAGGGAGATCTTCAGCCAAAAGAAGACAGACACTGATGACGACAGCCACTGTATGGTTTTAAAATTAAGTTGATGTAATTTTAGTTTTTTTTATTGGAACAGTATTTTGTTGTCGAGTTGGAGGCAGGTAATAAGCAGTTAAGAGAAAGCGGGGCTTAGAGTTGTGAATAGTTGTTGTTTAATGTTCATTTTTAGAGTTAAGGAATAAATTGATATTATTTTCTTTAAATAATGGAATTTGGGAATTCTCTGTCACTCATATTTTAACAGATTTTGAGGCGAGGTGAGCTTTTTGGGGTATTTGGTTTAATTAGTAGAAGGGTTCACCGTCATGTCGTAACAATATCTACCTCACTCTCTCAATTACCATATCAGGTCATTCATTTCATTGCTGTTTCTGGAAAGTTGCTGTGAAATTGCAATTCCTACATTATAATGGTGCACTTCGAAAGTAACTAATTGTATTGGAACGCCTTGAAACATTATATAAATGAGAGTGTGTCTTTCTTTCTTTTTGCCTTGATATAATTCACTATCTCTTTTATTAGGGTCATGTGTCAAAGCTGCATTTTTAGACCATATTTTTAGTCATTATTCCCAAGACTCTGACTCATGCTTTGGCATGCAATTGAATTTCTATGTATGTAAGACCAGATAGAGCTTCCTCATTGTCAGCAATCTAGTTAAATTCTGTAAAGTTGTGGATGCTGGATTACTGAAACAAACATAGAGATGCTGGAGAAACTCAGACAGTTTGGCAGCATCTGTGGTGAGAGAAACATTTTGAATCTAGTTTGACCGTTTGTTGAGAAGATTCCTTCGCGATCCTGACGATTTCTGTCATGAAAGTCAGAGCAGGCACCCAGCGACTTCAGCTTATTGCTTGCTCCTTGGGGCTACGATCTTGGAGACCTAGCAGCAATACCTCAAGGCATGTGCCATGGACATCTCCCTATATCCATAGATACTGGTATCCGATAACACACAGCCTCTCAGAACTATCATGCCACCTCTTTGATCCACTTGCAAGGCGCTCTTGCACATTAAGGCTCAAGACCCAATGCCACTTAGTATTGAAAAGCTGCAGCAAGGACACTTCATGTGCAGGGACAGGGAACAGGCCCCCAGCTGATGGATGGGTGCAAGCACCTTCCCTGGGTTGTTCTCTTGCTCTCAAAGTGCTCACTCACTTAATTACATCAATCTGCCTTCCCTTACTGTACCATGCTGTAGCATCTCAGCCCTAGCCTAAAGGCTCATAGTGCCGACATATTGAATTCTGTTTAGTGCAGGCACTGAGCCAGGCTGCTTGTCAGTAATGATCAGTCCAGCAGGTGTACATGAGGCATCAGCCTCACCCCTAGAGTGTGTGGCAGCTGCCTGCACAGCAAATACACTGCATGATGCTTCAACCAAGTGGCCATGATTGAAGGGAGGTGGGGAATAATTCTCCTTCACCTCAAGGGGAGCTGTTGTCAGTTCAGGGCTGGGCCATATTCAGGAGTTTGTTCAATCCTATCTTGGGACTGTCTGTCAAAGGCATTCATGGGGCTGGACAGCAGTCAGTCTTAATGGTTTGGTTGACTGTTGACAGGTGGAGAAGGTGAAAGGTGATGCTTAATGGTCTCGGGTGACTCTGTCTGCAATATCCTCTGTACAGGCTGTGCTACAACATCCTGGCATGCTGCTCTATGCATTCTTAGAGCTGGTAATGTGCTGGCATCTTGGATGGTGAGGAACTGGAAGAATCGGCGCAGTTTTTTGAGGAGGAAGACTAGAAGACCAGGCTGACTACGTTGATTGACACCCGGTTGCTGGGTGCATCAGACAGTTGTGGAATGTAAAACAATCATTGATCATTATTGGAGCCAGCGGTAGTCTCTGTTGGTTTTTGATGGCTGTAAACAGAAGCTTATCTGCAGAAATGTCCAAGTGCTTTTCTGTCTGTGATGGTCTCCCACTGAAAAATGATAAGGTGCTGGTCTGCCAAACGAGACAGAGAGAAAATAGCAATGTCTTCAAGAGGGTGTTAGGGTGGGTTGTGACTTAGGACAGGTCAGATGTGTGCCCTGGAGGTTAGTGACTGAGGCAAGGAAGTGGAAGTAAATGTACCAGGAAGTGTCAGCCATGCCAACTCTCTGTCATCAATAGTGTGTCTTTGGAGCTGCTGTGCCATTGTGTTGCTGGTGAAAGGCAACTCTGTAATGCCAATGCTTGGGCTGGAGCTTAAAGATAGTGCTGGCACCAGGGATTCCAGTCTATTCCAGGCAATCCAATGAATAGTGAGTTCTTTCTGCTGCAGCAAGTGGGAGCATTGGGCTGCCATTACATGGAAAGAGTACCACAGGTGCAAGACAGCAGTTAATGAGCCAGGTTTGGGATGACACAGAGAGAAATCTCACAAGGACCCACAGAGAGAAACCTTCCATGAAACTCCACAATATTGGCACTCAGCCAAGAAAGATCATAAGATTCAGATCGATGAAACAGAATCGGACATGCTTTTATTTAATAAGATAGCTGATTTAGCTTGAATTTTTAAAAATATTCCTATGCCATAGTAATTCAGAAAGAAAATAGACCACAATTGGAATATAGCAAATAGAACTTTTTATTATACTTGCGAAGCATTGATGTCCTGAGAATACGTCTCTCTGATGGTATTCAGCACAGTGTTTGAAATAATAGCACAAAGTCAACATTGTGAATGCTGCAAAGGTTACTTGTATTTAAGACTGCTTCAGTTTTGAACCAAGGTGACGTTTTGATAAGCATGGGGCAATAACTACTGTCAGCAAGGTTATTATATGGATTTTTAATATGTTCATTTTGAAAACCTGCCTCTGCTATTTAAATGGAGGTGGTAACCTGTTTATTTTAAATGGAGGTAGTAACATGTTTGCTTTAAATGGAGGTGGTAACCTGTTTGTTATATTTCTTACATCTCACGCACAAGAACATTAAATATTACACACTTTGACTTGACACATATTAGAGCTGACAAATGTGCTGCTGGAAAAGCGCAGCAGGTCAGGCAGCATCCAAGGAGCAGGAGAATCGACGTTTCGGGCATCAGCCCTTCTTCAGGAATGGCTTCTTGACACATGTTATAATGGCTCAAATTTTGCATTTGAAATAATGGTGAAACTGCCAGTCCTCAGAGTTACGATGGAGTAAGTCAGACAGCAACTTCTGGCATCTGTGCATACACAGATAAAGAAAGAAACTGTACAATTCTGCTCGAGAAATCATCTTGCGCCACAGGGCACATTGTAGCAGTCCTCAGCAATGGACCTACACTGATTCAGTGCACTGATGTAAACTTGAATTATTTCCCTACAAATTTCCACTACAAGTTCCAGAAAGAAAATTAGTGCTGGGCATTCATGAGTGAGTAATTAATTTAGCAGCATGGAAATTGTCAATTACTGACAAACAAATCCTTTGGCCCTGAAAGTTTATTTTTATATGTGTGAAGGTTTATCTTTCAGAAATTAATTATTGTTGGAATAATGATAAAAATAAATCTGCATCTCTTAATTCTGTCTGTATTTCTTCATCTTTATTCTACTTTCTATATGTGATCTAAATATAACTAATATTTCCTGGTTTAAATTCTTCAAATTGATTGGTAAAGAATCTTGTTATTTCTTTCCTGGAAAGAGTAACTGACTGCATCAGTGCAGACATTTACTCTGAAGCCTGGTAAAACTATGTGGGTAGCTATAAATGAGGGAATAGCAAGTGAAAATTATGCAGTTTATTTCCTCATGTTACAATATAGATTTAATTGTACAATGATTCCTATTCATTTGATCCTGTTTGTACTTAAAGCAGAACTTATGGGAATAACATTAATCGACACACCTTGCCCAATTTGCTCATAGTAGGGCAAAAACAAAAAGCCTGGCAGAACTGCACAAGAAAATGGTAGCAAAGGAAAATTGTATGTTCGGAAAAATGAACTTTTATTGTCTCTTTAACGACCAGTTGTTTGAATGTTGCAAATATTCATCTGATGAGTCATCAAACTGAGACCATGTCTGCCTTCGCAGGTGGACTTGAAAGGTCTCACAGCCCTAATTCAAAATTTCCTTGGTGTCTTGAGTCAATATTTTTCCATAAGCCATCTTCTTGAAAAGCAAGTTGAACTAATTTCTGTCACATTTCTGTTTGTGGGAACTTGCTGTGCACAAATTGGCAGCTGCAGTTCCTGCATTTCACCACTAAATGCTTTTCCAAGCTTCTTGTTTTAGGCAGTCCTGCAATTGGGAAATGTGCTATATAACTACAGAGCTTTCATTTAGATTAGATTCCCTACAGTGTGGAAACAGGCCCTTCGGCCCAATAAGTCCATACCGACCCTCCGAAGAGCAACCTACTCAGACCCATTCCCCAACGTTTATACCTGACTAATGCACCTAACACTATGGCCAATTCACCTGACCTGCACATCTTTGGACTGTGGGAGGAAACCGGAGCACCCGGAGGAAACCCACACAGATCCGGGGAGAATGTGCAAACTCCACACAGACATTGTCCGAGGCGCTGTGAGGCAGCAGTGCTAACCACTGAGCCACCATGTTTAATGTGTGGGTCTGGAATCATGCAGGCTAATGAAGGGAATCCAATTACATGACATTTGAAACAAGTATCTACTCAAGCAAAATTAATTGACTATGAAGATAGCACTTAATTTCTTCTTTCAAGACCCATCAGCTATAGGCTCTGAGCAAAGCTGCCTCATCAGATGCCATAAATGACACTGGAAATCCAAAGAATACAGTAACTGGTTGCCAAGCTACCAAACCTACTGAGGTAGTGCCACAGAAGATATGCAAGGTAGTAAAGATGCCAGCAGGGTCTATTATATGATTAAGTTGAATAGTTTTAATAACTGTTGGATACTGTTTGCTATAAAACATTTTAAAATTTATTATAGCCCAATTGCTGTCATGAAGATATTCCCTTACATTAACTTCTTCCCATGCTGTTTTGTTTTAGGTTCTTGATCACATAACCAAATGTAATTTCCTTTTATCACAGCAAACTACAATTAGCCATATATGGAATTCAGTCTAATAGACTCTTACTTAGAAAACAAAATCAACATGCTATTGATGTATGTCCAGGGCAAGTAGGACTCCAGAAGTAGGGATACTGCCAATGTGCCAAACAATCCTAACAGACTCCTTGTTGTGGTTGTGTTCGCCGAGCTGGGAATTTGTGTTGCAGACGTTTTATCCCTGTCTAGGTGACATCCTCAGTGCTTGGGAGCCTCCTGTGAAGCGCTTCTGTGGTGTTTCCTCCGGCATTTATAGTGGTTTGAATCTGCCGCTTCCAGTTGTCAGTTCCAGCTGTCCGCTGCAGTGGTCGGTATATTGGGTCCAGGTCGATGTGCTTATTGATTGAATCTGTGGATGAGTGCCATAGAGGCTCCCAAGCACTGAGGATGTCACCTAGACAGGGGACGAAACGTCTGCAACACAAATTCCCAGCTCGGCGAGCAGAACCATAACAACGAGCACCCGAGTTACAAATCTTCTCACAAACTCTAACAGACTCCTGTGTACTGCAGCGATTGGTTGAGATGGCTCCACAAGGTTATGACACCTGGGCTCTTATTTACTCGACCAGCGTGAATAAAACATGTTACTTCTAAATTACTGAGAGAGAAAGGAAAATGTGAAGTGTATCAAATCAAAACAAAAATGAATATGGCAGAAAATAAATTACTCAGATAACTTGCATATAAATTGAATTAAAAATCAAACTGTGTAATTTATATTTTACCAAACTGCCTGTTGTTTCTCTTTTGTTTAGATTAACATCAAATCTTTAGAACCTTACATGCCAAAGGAAGGAAATAGTTTGTACTGCAGCCATTTTTAGAATGTCTAAACAATTAACGGGAATCAGAATTCCATTTACCAAAAACAAAAGAAACAGAACCCTTAGGTGAAGCATTTTCTCCAATGTTCTCTTAATTGATTAACAGTTTATAAATGCTGGCATATTTTCGCAAAACGAATTTGCATACAGCATTGAAATTCCAGAAGGTTTGAATCTGCGCTGGTGCCTTCATTTTCATATTAACCACAGTTCGCGTTTGTAGAGCTACAGTTCTAATATGCTGCAATGTTAATGTGAAATTAGCCAGAAAAGATAATTTTCCAAAACTTATATCCTTTGGGTGAAAGTGATCATTCCACGGACCAGGGAAAGTTTAATAATTGCAATGAAAATTGGTAGCTTGCTGCAGTTAATTTCCACTTAATGGTGCAAAGCTGAAACAGCCTGTTTTAGAACATGGGAGTAACTAGGAATCTTTCTTTCTCTGTGAAAGAGAGTCACCCATTGATTATCATCCCCATCCTGATTAGCGCCCAATGAATTGACGGACAAATGTGCACATTATCCTCCATTATTTAATGTGAATGAAAAGGTGGACTCAGAATAATATCCTTCTTGATACAAACCTTTTTGTTCACATCAGCAGATCTGCGTCAATGTTATGTCTTGAACATGGTTGGGAAGATTTCACAACAAAGATGAAGCTGTATTTAATCTGTACTGTCTTTTTAAGGTCACTGTACAAGTACTTCTTGTACAGAAGTAGCCTAGCAAGTCAACATATGCTATCCAACCATTGGTGATGTTGAGCTGTAAACCCATGAAACTGAGATTAATGAATGGAAAAATTTCCCTTTAGCTCTTAAAAGCAAGCAGGATTTTATTCAGGAGGACGTCATGCATGTTATTGTTCTGTTTTACACCCACAGCTGACCTCTTGCAGAGACATGCATCTCTCTTTCTGGAAACTTCTAATGCCCCCACATCTCCTCACACTCTACTGACGCAATTGCAACGAGGGATACGGAGAGGCAGTCAAACGAGCATTACCAGCGAAATGTCAGGATCTTCCGAGAGTATCTTCGCAACCAATATTGCGAGCAGTAAGTAAACGATCCAACCTGGATTCTTTTGGATTTCTACCTAACGTACACCAAGAACGGAATCCTCTTGTCTCAGAAGAGGAGAGGTAGGAGGTGGACAAAGCATTTCATTAGGCAAGGTGATGGTGTAACTGCCACCACTGAATTAACTTTCTAATAGCAGGGTCCTTCCTGCCTCATTGCCAATTGAGGTCCTTAAGCAAAAGCATGAAGTGTGTGCACTGCTTATCATCCAGAGCTGTGGGTGCCTGGAACCTTGTACCTGACTAGATGCAGGGCAAGAGGCCACTCAATGAGAACTAAATCCCTGGCATTTTTTTCAGCCCGTTACTCCCCTCTGCTTGTGACCCATACTCCTGCAACCATGCTGTTAAATTATTAAACTAGCTCCTGGAGCCTCAGATCCCTGGCTTGCTTCCCCAGCAGCAGTCAGGGGCTTCCTGTAGAAGCTGCCAGCCTCTAGTTTGTTGACAAATCCTGCCAGACAGGAGCTCTGCCCTCTTGTGGGTCAAATTCCAGAGGGAAGCCCACCAGTGCCCTCGATCTGGTAGAAGATCTGGGACACCTTCCTGAGAAGTGCAGCAGGAGTCTCGTGTCAGATTTCCAGTCGGCAGGCAAATCTTTGGGCACCAATGAAAGATTCCAACCCAGGAATCTATTTAACCAGTGGCCACTCCAGTGTTAATTATTGATTCAGTAGTACCCACATCTGTGGTATTTCCATGTTTTCCAACCTTTATTCTTGGAATATGCTGACAAGGTAGGGGCCTAAAATTTTATCCTTTTGAAAGCTGAGCTGCCTTTGGAAGTCCAACTCCAGGCTGACCTCAAACCTCCAAATTTGGATGCACGTTTCTCATGAACCTTTGTGCTAATTTCTCAAATTGAAAGCTGGTTCAGATTATCATAATGGATACTAGGTAAGATGGAAACGAAAATTCTCCCAGTATCTTTCCTATCATTTTTTCTTCCTCAGTCACTCCATCCAAACAGATTAACTTGCTCCTTATTTCATTGTGATCATAGGATTGTGCTGTGCACAAATTGGCTGCCATTTTCTTATGTAACACCAGGGATTGCATTTTAAAATTATTGTAAGACTTATAAGATTAAGACACTGAGCCCTCCAGACGATATGGGCGCCATTCTATAAAATGCAAATATATATTTCTTACAACGTAGCCTTTAACACAGGTCGATTGCAAACTAAGTTGTCACAGTCAAATCTATTAGCTAAGACCAAACCTGAATTTATCTGTTTAATCCTTAGGTAAGAAGGGATGAGTGGGCCTGTAATATCGTTACATTGTTAGCAAAACATGATAGATGTGCAGCATTTAATTCTGGAAAGAGTTTTATACACTTAGAAATATTGCCATATTTATAATCGTATCACTGCTATTGTAGCCTCTGACTTCAGTACCCGAATATGATAAGACACTCTGTTTTACAAAACCAATGAAGTCAGAATCGTGGACATAGCATGAGAAACATTCCCTGACATTTGGACAGAATGTGCATGTTCCAAACACAGAGCTAATAGTGCACGGAAAAAAGAAGTTAAAACACACAAGTTGGTGTTTTCGGGTGCTTTATAATCAAATGTGAATACACACTTTTAATGCCTCCACTATCAGGGATCTTATTTTAAGACCTTGCTTTACAAAATCTGTTTTCAGCATTTTCCTACAATTGGTAGCTGGATGGCCATCTATGGCTTGTAGCTTTAAAATGTGGCAATTGATTTCCTGTTCATTACTAACCGATTAGGACTGTACATCAGTGTACAGTTGCTCTTTTATGAAAGAGCAATTTGAACCAATTAAGTGAACATATTAATCTGTCAACTATGGCTCTGCTGAATTTTCAGCTAATTTACTTTTCCTTTACCAAATAAATTTCTATTTAGTATGAATATTATTCAATTGAATAATGACAAGAAAATTCACTCAATGTGTTGCATCTAAAGCAATTATTTTCACTTACTGGTGCATCTTCTTTACTTCCTGCAAATTTTATATCACACTTGCATGCAAACTCTCACATGCAAAGAACAGGAACACATCATAATTAAACTGTTGGGAATTAACAATCAGCAAATAGAAAGCACGGGTTAAAAACCAACTGTCATGGGTTGGAAAATAATATTAAAAATGGGAAGCAACAGCGACTGCTTTAAAAAAAAGGGGGAACTAGAGGGCACAGATTTAAACCAAAAGAACCAGATGTAACATATGGAAAAACCTTGTTGTGCATCAAGTGATTAACATGCTGAGTTGGTGGAGACAAATTCATTTTCCAAAGATAATTACTTGGAGAAAAAGGTGCAGGAATATAGGGAAAGAGCACAGGGGTGGGACTGATTGGATTGCTCTTCATAGAAGCCAGTGCAAACTCAATGGGTTAAATGGTCTCTTCCTGTCCTGTGATATTCTGTGGAACTACAATTCTCCTGAAATTCCATTAAAGTCATGGATGATGGAAAAAATGAGATTGATTCCTTTCAACCTGTTCTTTACATCTGGGAAGTCTAGCTCTGGCACATGATCAGAATGACAAAGTACAGAAGATGCAGATCACTGATTGTTAGGAATGCAAAGCAGTGTCTGTGCTCTGTAAAAGATCACAGTCACACATTATTGCATCATTACTTACCATTATAACAAATCAATACTGTTAATGTATTGCAATATTCAGCCCCCAAATTCTTCGTTTAATATGTCTGTTTTTTCCCCTGTGGATTTGTATGGACTCTAAAACACAAATACTTCTGTTTTTGCCTTTCTATAGACTTCTCAGCAGTAATATGAGGCTGCAGGTTTGAATAATGCTTGGTTGGAGATTCCATGTAAAAGGGTCATTAGGGCAGAATATTCCGTGTTGGTGCTAATAAAACCGAAAGATACAGAAGGAGGAAGGAAAAAGACTATTAATGTTCTTCCTGTCTTTTTATGTTGTTTTTGTCTGTGCAATGTTCAGCTTGCTGCTAGAAATGTTGCTGTTTATTCCTTTTTAATGAACATTGTAATTAATGTTTTATAAGTATGGGGAATGTAATTCATTTTCAACGGTCAGTAATGTGCTGTAATTGGACTTTTCACAGCATTTCTCCCTACAGCAGGCAATTTAATCAGCATTTCTTTAGTCTTTATATAGCAGCATTGGATCTGAATATTCATACTTCTTTCATGACTCACTCATCAGCAAATTAGCATCTTTAGCTGAGGAAGCCCTGCGCCCATTACACTTAACTCATATTCATGGTGTCTTTGAGATGGTGTTTAAATCTATTTGGACAAAATTGAACTTAATTGGCAATATTAATCACATCATCAAAAAATAGACAAAGATGAGGAAGACAATTTACCCCATTTCACCTCATACGTCCAGAACGTCTCTCAATTGTAACATCGAATTGTTTTTAAGTGATTCAGAGCCTTTTGTCTTAGTCTTTACCCTTATGTCTATTTCATGTCCAGTTGTCCCTTTGTACCAAGAACTTCCCAACATCAGTGCTAAATTTGTCTTTAATTAGCTTGTCCTCTTGACCAAGTGTCACATTTGGTTCAAAATAGTATTACAGATTTACCCTTTTAATAACATGACTTCAGAAAGATATATAAAGTAATTCTAACCATCTCTTTACATGTTTGAAAATCTCAATTTCTCCTGTCTTTTCTCTCAACTCACTTCTGAGATGTTAGGGGTCATTTTCATGACTCTTCTCTGAGTCACCTCTCAGTATTATTTTGCATTAAAGTGACCAGACTGGAGACAAGATTCAGTCGGTATTTTGCCGAGAGAGTCATACTCATGCAGCAGGTCTACCTCAAACTTGTGTTCTTACATTTCTAGTAATTCCATTAAAAGCAAGTTGGTTAATAAAATAAACAAAAAGATACCACTTCCTTAACTAACTGGGGATACTGATGTGTCCTTACTGAGGAGTATGTTAATAACTCACAGTTATTTGATTACCTTGATCAACTTATTCAGTTTTTCAAATCAGCATCAGTGACCTCAACCCATATTGCATGAATCATATAATCTAATTTATTTTTAAATGTATTTAAAATGTTTAAATTGAAAGGCTGGTACTTCATTCTTTGCTGCAGACTTAAAAATGCCAGATTCAAGTATTCTTCAATTAAGGAAAAAAAAACATATGCACTGACAACATACCCTTCTATTTCAACCCCATATCTCTTGACCCCCTCCATTATTTCTGACTTTTCGATCTACTTGTTTGACATCCAGAATTCTGGAACTGAACAAGATGAAAATTCCTCCAACTAAATATAGGCAATGCTAAAGCTATAACTTTGATGGAATCAAAATCTCTGTTTACAATGTTGATGGTGTATTAAAGATGGCTTCAACCACATGAGAACTCCATCACCAAGATTGCTTGCTTCCACTTCTATAACAAATTTTGTCTCTGCCCCTGCCTCAAGTATTCTGATGATGATCCCTTCAACCATTTGTTTTTTAACTTGACTATTTCAATGTACTCCGCATCTAATTCTCATCTTTGACTGTACTTGAATTTAAGTCCATTCAAATCACCACTGCCATATGTTAACTTGCGCTAGCCAAACCTGACCTATTGTTGACTCCTGGTCCAGGAGACTTCATTTCTATGAAATGAATGCTTCATTTCTAAAATTCTCATCCTTCTGAGCAAATCCTAACATGGCCTTGTTTCCTCTCCATATTTCTGTACTCTCCCCAATATTTCTGCACCCCTCTAATTCTGGCATCCCCGATTTTTATCCTTCTATTGTTGGATATCCCTCTATCTTTGCCTTCACCTTATTACTTCCTAACCCTCAAATTCTTGGCCTAAGCTTTTTCTCTGCCTCTCAACCTATCCATCCTCCATTTAAATGTTTAGTAAAACCTAACTCTTCAATTAAGCTTTTGGCCATCTTCCCTAACATTTTTGTAAGTCATTTTGCTTCAAGTTTTGTTGGATCGATCTTCTGTCAAAGTGTGGATATCTTGCTGTGTTAAACATGATATATAAGTGGAATGTGTTATTGTGCCATTCCCTCTTGGGTAGTCCCCACATACCATACTTTGATGGTACAATTTTTTTTAGTAGCCAGATTTAGCAATGATTTCATTGAAGGGATTGGGATAGGTTTTTGGTCTTACCATCTAAGTGTAAAATATTGCCAAGATGAGGCAAATACTGAAAATCAGGAGAGAAGGATCACGTGACTATAACCAAGTCACTAGAACATCCACTATTTTAAATGGACAGAAAGTTTGAGGAGTGGGGAAGGACTGCACTCAGGCAATCTTTTATAGAAGTCAAGGGGCCAATAACTCTCCATGGTCCAGAGGGGTCAATATTGGAACATCTGGCCTGGGTACTTTGGTTGAAAATATGTCAGGATCATTATGGCCATCCATTGACCACCCCTGGCATTTATTTGGCCAATTGAGCGAAGAGAGGTATAATAGTGATATTTTTATATCCTAGAGACACGCACTGTTGGGGCTTACACATGAACAATGATTGAGCGAGGCATGCAACGGAAAGCAACTGTGAAGATTGAAAGTCTGCAAAGTAAATGGTTTCAGAAAGGAAGGAGAGAAAATTGTTGGTTAATTTGAGCCTAGCCCCATGATGGCAAACTGACAGTGTCAGATGGGACAATCACTATGCAACTCATTATAAAGTAAAATCAGACAGGATCTGGGACTGAGGTTGATAAAATTACCACCACCCCTTATAAAAAAAAGATGCTGTCTGTTGACTATTAGAAACAGAATTGATTCTCAGGTGATTTTAAGGCAGTGGGGTGGTGTTCAAGAAATGGCTACAAATGACTTGAAGGCCAAACAGTGTTTGTAATCTAAATTCACGAAGGCAGCTAGCTAATCCTCTTCACCCATAGATATGTCAGTTTGTTTTGAAATGGAACATTCAGTAAAATGGTTAAAGCATTATATAAAGTTGAAATATTTATGTAGTGGTTTAATAACAATGGCAGCCGTTTATCTGCACAGTTTGACTGTTCTGGAGATTGATTGAAATAACCTTCAGCCTCATCCCTATTGCGGACACTAGCCCCACCTCCCAAGACAGTACGTGGCATATACTTAATGTCCTTACATGTTCCAACCACCTTGCAATTATTTTTAGCAAAAATAGATTTGTTAACATCTGTTAGTATTATGACCTCATTGGACAAGATGTATCTATATACCATGCCAGTATTGCTCTGGGAGATATAAAATGATAATTTTATGACATCAATTCAATCACTAAACTTTATCGTTCCTATGTTTACACATTCCTATTCTGAGCTCATTTCATGAAAATTAATTTCCTTCTTACCAGAGTTTATCTATCAATCATGGTCCCGTTTTAAATTTGTGTCTGGAATCACTCTTAGTGCTCTGATTTTAAACAGTGAGCTTTCTCTTCAATGCGGCCCTGCAGATGTTATAATTGAACAACACAGACCCCAGTCAAGAGCGTGGCTTGATAGATTATGTTTTAGTTTTCGTTGAAGAATCACAGAGTGTTACAGTGCAGAATCATAGAATTCCTACGTGTGGAAGCAAACCATTTGGCCCATCAAGCCCACCCAGATGCCCTGTAACCCTGAAGTTCCCATGTCCCATCCATCTCACCTGCACATCTTTGGATTATGGGAGAAAACCAGAGCACTTGGAGGAAATCTGCAAACTCCACACAGATACTCACCGAAGGCTGGAAACTGGGTCCCTGGCACTATGTCGCAGCACTGCTAACCACTGAGCCACCGTACTATCCAAAGGTGGCAATTCAGCCAATTGTGACTGCACCAGCTCTTCAAATGAGCAACATTGCCTAGTGCCAATTCCCTATAACCTTTCACATTATTTTTATCCAAACAATCATCTTGAATACCCCGATTGAACGTGCATCCATCACACTTCCAGGCAGTGCATTCCATAACCGAATTACTCACTGAGGGAGAAAAGTTTTTCCTCATGTCAGTTCCAGCAATATCTTTGGGAAGAAGCAGAGTTAACATGTTGAGTTCTGATGACCCTTGACTCACCTTCTTCTCTCCAAGAAGAACAATCCCATCTTCTTCAAACTATCCTCATAACTTAAGTTTCTCATCCCTTGAACCATTTGTGTAAATCGTTTCTACACTCTTTCCAATATGTTCGCACTCTTCCTATAACATGGCACCCAGAAGTGTACACAATTCCCCAACAGAGGCCTAACAAGTATGTTATGCAAGTTCAATATATACTCCTCGCTTTTGTACTCGGTATCCCAATGAATATTTGATTTGATTTGATTCGATTATTGTCACACATGTATCGAGTGACAAGTATCATTTTGCATGCTATCCAGGCAAATCATACCTTACATAAGTACATCAGGGTAATAGAACAGAACGCAAAATACCATGCTGCAGAGAAGTTGTGGAGTAATATATATTAATTCTAATACATGAGAGGTCTGTTCATTGGTCTGATAACAGCAGGGAAGAAGCTAGTCTCGAATCTGTTGGTATGTGTTTTCAAACTTTATCTTCTGCATTATTAGGATTATTCATCCTTAATAATGTTGATGATATTGTATCTTCTATTTACTACTCTCTCTACCTATCCTTCCACCTTCAATGATCAGTGCACATTAACACCATGTCCTCCTGCTCCTGCATCCCCATTAATCAAAATGGAGAATTAAGTTCAGGGTTTGAAGTTGTTGTTGAACACATTGATGGGAAAATGAGGTGGCTTTCCTTTAGCTTGCATTGGACTTCACCAGAATACTGCAGCAAGCCTAGGAAATAAAAGGTGAACTCAAGAACAAGACATTGGATTGAAATGGCGAGCGACTAGAAAGGTCGGGTTTGTATTTGTGAACTGAGCAGAAGTGTTCTGCAAAGCAGTCACCCTGTCTGTGTTTGGCCTCACTCAATGTAAAGGAGGACTACATTGTTAGCAGTAAAATAGTCTGAACAAAAACTGATTTGCTGTTTCAACTGGAAGGAGTGCATGGGGCCTTGGATAATGATGAAGGAGATAGTAAAGAGGTAAGTGTTGCTCTTTATATGATTGCATGGGAAGATGTCATAGGTTGGGGAAGGAAGGCATTGAAGTGTTGACAGTGATGGAAGAGTGGACCATGGTGCCTCTAAGAAGTACTAACATGGAAGGGGAGGGGAGGATATGTATTTCGTTGGTATCCTTGTGAAGGTAACAGGAATGAAGACAGATGATCCTTAGAATGAAGAGGCTGTGCAATGGAAGGTGAGGACAAAAGAAGCCATTCAGGTTTCTGGGAAGGAGGGGAGGGGATGAAAGTGGAAGGGCAGGAAATTAGTCCTGAGAACTAAGAACTCTGACCAATACAGTGAGAGGATTCCTTGTGAGAGGAAAAAGGGAGACTCCCTAATGGCATTGTGGGTCAGCTGGTGGACTGCAGCATTTCATGAAGGCAGCTCATCACCATCTTCTTAAGGGCAACTAGGGAAAGGCAAAGCCCCAACCACATCCCACAAAAATGAATAATAACAAAAAAAAATGTTAGGCGTGCCATTGTGGAAGACAGCAACATTGGAATAAATGTGATGGAGAAACTAGGAGAATAGAATGGAGTCAGGAATCAGGATTTAGGATTGGTTGGACTTGTAACGAATGATGATAGTCAGCCCGTCCTTAGAAATGGAAACAAAGAAATCAAGGAAGGGAAGTGTCGAGTCAGAGAGGGATCAGATGAAGGTGAGTGAAAGATGGAAAATAGCAGCAAATCCTTTGAATTTTTCCAGTTCCAGACAAGAGCAGGAAGTAGCAGCAATACAGTCATCAATGCATTTGCAGAACAGCTTTTGGGAAAGGGCTCAAGTACAACTGGAATAAGGGATGTTTGACAAACGCACAAAAAAGGGGTATAATTAAGGCTGTTGTTGGGACCAATGGCCATGCCTTTTATTTGGAGGAAGTGAGACAAGTTAAAGGGGAAATTGTTGAAAGGGAGAACAAGCCCAGCCAGGCAGGCTAGTGTCAGGATGGATGAGGACTGTTCAGCCTCTGTTCAGAGAAGAAGCAGAGAGCCCTGAGATCCCCCTAATTGGGTGAAGGCGTGGAGAGATTGCATATCCACAAGGAAGAGGAGGCCTTTAATGCCAGGAAACTGGAAATTGTTGACTTTAGGTAAGGCATCCAAAGAATCACAAAGGTAGGTTGATATGATCTACAATGTTTCCACCTTTTTTCAGTTCTGAAGAAGAGTCACTGGACTCTTTCCCCACAGTCAGGCCTGCTGAATCTCTCCAGCACTTTCCATTTTTATTTCTAATTGAAATACCTTGCTTTAGTGGATGGCTATTGTTTATACAGGTTCCTCCTCATAACAAGGTGAAGGCAAAAGGTCTGATCGTGTCACAAAGATATACAAATGTTTGATTTGTTTGTCTCGAAATCATTTGATAGTGTAGCCATGTATGACATGACGCCCAGAACAGCCAGTTATGTAATAGGATTTGCATCTTACATTCTGTAAATGGCTTGTTTCAACATGTCTGCTTAAGAATAATCAAAACACTTAATTATTGTTTCAATGGAGTTGAATTGAGCTAATATGATGTATTTTACAGAAGAAAATATTTATTTGTCATCCACAGTCACTACAAAATGGTGGGGGACAAAGAGGATAGACTATGCACTGTATTGTCCTGATACATTAACAGCTTTCCCAACTGTGGCTCTACCACACTTGTTCCACGCAAGCTACTGGGAATCAACTGATGTGTTGGCATTTGTTCTACGGCAGGTAACTCTCACAGATTATTTCTTGTTAAGAATAGTCAGGGCTCTTTGAAATTGGCTAGTAAATAATATTTTAGAGTGAAGTTTGCAAAGGTCAGAAGTAGTCTTGTTGTGTTACATCTGCTGCTCTGGACATTGATGTGCCTTATTACCTAAACTTGTCTCACAAAATTTACTCTTATATTTATTTCAAGTAGTAGCATTGTATGTACAGAATGTTGTAATACTTGTAGTGTCCTGTCACTCACATTGACGTGGAGCTGGTATGAGCTTGAGAAGCCAATGCTCAAACGTCAGATTGAAGCTGACACAGTATAGGAACTTAGTTCACCTCCTGAGTAATGCATTAATCTGTTTTTCTCTAACTAACCTGCTCAGTGATACATCTCTGGAGCAGGCGGGACTTGAACACGGGTATGTTGGTCCAGGTGGAGGGACATTACCATTGCACCCCAAAAGTCCTCCAAGTAATGCATTACTTTGTACAACATAAATAGAACACAGCTGTTATGGGAATAAAAAAGGATTATCAGTTGTTGATGTAAATTAGAGTCCCCATTAGTGGATGTCCTTCCACAAAGTGAAATGTATTGAGATAAAGTATTGTAAGATAACCTGTCATTTGTCATTATGACACACACTTATAAGACAAAATATAAACCTGAGGATTGATCTGACAGAGATCTTCCAGATTGTTAAAGGTCTTGGCCTAGTAGGTACAGAGATAGTACCTAATTGTGAGAGCATAAAACTGCGAGCCATCAATACAAGATAATGACTGATGAATCCAATTGGGAGTCTGGGCAAAAGTTCTTTAAATAGGGAATGATTAGAATGTAAAAGTCACTACCACAAGAGGAATTTGAATGGATTGAGGTTGATACATATAAGGTGAACACAAGGAAGAATGGGATGGAGAGAACGGCTGAAGAAGAAGAGGAAGAGGAAGAGGTTCATGAAGCACTAACACAGGCTGGCACCTGTTAGGCCGAAAGGCCTTTTTGTGCTGTACTGTATGTAACAAGTATATTCTGATACACAGACCTATCCTTATGGTCAATAAAGGCAAAGCAAAAGATGCAGGAAATGGCTCAACAGTTCAGGCCACATCTGAGGAGAGAGAAACAGTTAATATTTCAGATCAATGACTTGTCGTTGTGGCCCCTTTGTCTGCCTACCCAGTTTTAATTTCCATTGATATTCTTGCAGCGAGCTGGGGCCGATCTCAACCAATCAGCTTGGTGGATGAAGGGAAACAGTCACCCTGGCTATATGCAAATAAAAATGAATGAAGCATGTCTGTCGACATCCTTCCTCCTGAAGTTCTACTTCATGACTATTATAGCCATGGAGTGTAACAACAAATGATTGTTAATGAGTTGGCTATAATCATTTAACAAAAGATCTGTAACCTGATGACAGGTATTAAACTGGGACTGCATTGTACGCCTAAAATTAACTTTGAATTAGCACTTTCTCTGCAGCTTTCTGTCAGTCGAGGTTTATAAATGTGGCTGTGTCATTTCCAAGAGGCTTTTTGTAATAGTTCAGGAAAATTATGAATACTGTTCTGGCAGAATACATCAAAGAGCTTGAATTAAGAGGAATATTTTGTTATTTATATTGTATCAGCTTGTTATAAACGTGCTAATCTTGTCATTTTAAACACTGATAATGTGAATAGATGTTCTAGAATACTAATTACTGGGAATAATTTTTCATACATGGTGTTGATAACAAAAGCATTCTTGTGACATTCATCAACCTGGTACATTTTAAAACAAAGATGCTGGTCTTGGGTGAAAAATGAATATGGCATAACATTCCTCTGCAATTTCACACGGTTTTTTTTTGTTTATTCACTTGGTTTGTCCACTTGTCAACTTGGAGTGACCTACAAAGGAAAATGAATGGGAGTTCAACCCTATGGTGCAATCTTATTGGTCTGCAGGAATTATATGATTGTCAAACCTCTTCAGATATTGGCTTTGAGTTTTTTTTATTGGTTGTTGCCAATATCTTCTCATCTGTCTCTGTTAACAGTGATCCTGTCAACCAGCAGCTACTTCTGATTACATATAGCAACAACCCATTCCTGAGTTAGGACAGCATGGTGGCTCAATGGTTAGCACTGCTGTCTCACAGTGCCAGGGACCTGGGTTCAACTCCAGCCTCGGGCAACTGTCTATGTGGAGTTTGCACATTCTCCCCCTGTTTGTGTGGGTTTCCTCCAACAGTGCAAAGTTATGCAGGCTAGGTGGATTGGCCATGGCAAATTGCTCATAGTGTCCAGGGATGTCCAGGCTAGTTGGGTTAGGCATGAGAAATGCAAGGTTACAGGGGTAGGGTAGGGTGGTGGGTGTGTGTGGAATGCTGTTAGGAGGGTTGGTGTGGACTCGATAGGCCGAATGGCCTGCTTCCAAATTGTAGGAATTCTGATTCAATGAGTCAGTTCCACACCCAAGTCTGCCCAGTCACAGCCTAATCATCACCTTCAGAATTCAACTCTGAGTTAATCTTCATCCAAGCATGGCTACTTCCCTAGATCGGTTATACTTCCACTCAATCCGGGAGCTAACCTTAGACTGCAGAAACCACTTCTAACCAACCCCATCGTACCACTGACCTCTTAGTCCTGGCCTGTATCTTTTCTGCATTCAACTTATGGGCAGCACAGTGGCTCAGTGTTCAGCACTGCTGCCTCACAGCGCCAGTTCAATTCTCACCTCGGGCAACTTTCTGTGTGAAGTTTGCACATTCTCCCTGCGTCTGTGTGGGTTTCCTCTGAGTGCTTGGTTTCCTCTCTCTATCCAAAGATGTGCAGGTCAAGTGAATTGGCCATGCTAAATTGTCCCAATAATTGTGTTAGGTGCATTAGTCAGAGGGAACTATAGGGTAGGGGAATGGGTCTGGGTGGGTTACTCTCCGGATTTTCAGTGTGGACTTGTTGGGCCGAAGGGCCTGTTTCCATACTATAGGGAACCTAGTCTAATCTAAAACTTTCTATGGTGCCGTTATGTTTAAGGTGGAGAAAATTAGCTTAAGTTCTGTTTCCAATTACTCTCTGGTAAGCTGGTAAATCTTAAAGAATGAATGTAACAAGGTGCAAACCAGGAGAAAGTTGGTACAACAGAGAGTGTGCCAGTTTAGGTGCTTGAAAATGGTTGGTCAGAGGCAACCAGGGAACAGGCGTAATGGAAACCGCAGGAAGTGCTGGAGAAACTCAGCAGGTCTGGCAGCATTTGTAGTCGGAGAAATAGAGTTGATGTTGTGAGTCCGGTGGTGACTTGGTGAAGGGATACCATCCTTTATGGAGTTATTTCAAACAGGAAACAGCAGCAGAGGAATGGGATGTTTGTAGGGGGCAGAAGTAATCAAACGGAGGATAGCGTTCATGGTCTGAAGTTGTTGAACTTAATGTTGAGTCCTAAAGGCCATAAAGTGCCTAACGGAAAATGAGGTGGTGTTTCTGTAGCTTGCATTGGGTTTTGCTGGAGCGCTACAGCAAGCCCAGGGCAGAAACATTAACATAAAAGCAAGATGGTGTCATGAAATAACAAGTTACTGAAAAGGTGGGGTCATACATGTGAACAGAACAGAGTTTGTCTCACAAAATAGACATCCAGTCTGTGCTTGGCCTTGGTATTGTAAGGGAATTCCTGAAGAAGGGCTTATGCCCAAAACGTCGATTCTCCTGTTCCTTGGATGCTGCCTGACCTGCTGCGCTTTTCCAGCAACACATTTTCAGCTCTGATCTCCAGTATCTGCAGTCCTCACTTTCTCCTCCTATTGTAAGGGAAACCATATTGTGAGTGATGAATACAGTAGAAAGATTGCATGCCCATAGTGAAGAGCAAATGACTGAGGCCAGAAAATGAAATTTGTGAAACTGATGTGAAGCATCAGGAGAATCATGAATGTAGGTGTGAGGAGGCCGGTTTAAGGGAGAATAAATAGAATCAAAATAGAAAGATGTAAGTTCAGTTAGGAAGGAACAGACTGAAACGCTGGGTCAGCCAGGGCAGTCCTGTTTGTCGAGTTTGGAAAGGATGGAGCAGCGGGCTGTATGAGAGAATGGGGAATTATGAGGTGGAAGGCTGTGGAGGTATGATTCCCAGAGGAGATGAAAACATTGGCAGCCCTGGAAGAGCAGCTTGATGTTCAATTATGGAGTCATGGTGCTCGTGGAGACGGGAAGACATTTGTGAAAGTTGGCACTCAGCCTCTGTAAGGTGCAGTTCTTGACAAGAGCACCACCTTGGTCAGCAGGTTTGATAATGAAAGCAGGGTCAGACCTAAAGTGTGGCAGGTTAGAGTGGGTGACAGCAATACTGACACAGGACACCTTCTACATAAAGGTCATGAAGGTCTGCTGTAATGACATAATGATCAGCCACTCTGTAATCATTGAGTTAGTGTCATTAAAAATGGTACTGGAATAGAGTAATCATTTAATTGATTTATGAAAAATAAACTGTTCATCATACACTTTTAAAGCATTTGTGACTTGTTTTATGATATGAGCTATCAAAGATTTATACTAACATGCTGCATGTTAATGGTGTCTGTGCTAACAAACTGTGCAATTGCATTAATGCTGTGCTTGCCTTAGGAACACTGGACTTAGGTGTAGGCCATGTGGCCCTTTGATCCTACTCTGCTATACAATCAGATCACTGAATTCGTTGTGGTTACAATTCCACTTTTGTGTTTCCTCCCATGTAAGCCTTGTTTGCCAACTATCTATCTAAGTTGGCCTTGAATAAATTCCATTATTCAAATTCCACTGTCTTCATGGAAAGGGATTCTTAGTTGCAAATTTTAACATAATTTAATAAATTTGACTCGGAAAATTGGAACTGGATTAATTAAAGCTGTTTTAAGGCTTTTTTTCAGTAAAAGATACATTGTCTGCTCCGTGCCTATCTGGCTATCATTTATGCTTACTACGAAAGCATACTGAAGTAGTTATTTTTATGGTTTCTCTTAAAAGAACTATAAGTAATGTGTACTATATTAGAGATTGCTCTGAATCAATGTGTTTTTGGCGAGGCTGGTGTATTTATAGCTGAAGCTTTTCCAATTACAGGTAATGAGGTATGAAAGTGTGAATATAAAGGAGCACGACAGCAAGGATTCATCCACGTGCAATGAATCAAGTCCACGGGAGAAATGGCTTCGCAGACGAACACACGTGAAGCTTAGGGTTTGTGCCGATTGTCTATTTCTTTATTTCTCAATCAAACACAAAGAAATAGATGATATGATAACAACCTTTTGGTAGGCAATGTACTTGTGATTTGCCCTAATCAATTCCAGCCTTGGGCGACTGTCTGTGTGGAGTTTGCACATTCTCCTCTTGTCTGTGTGGGTTTCCTTCGGATGCTCCGGTTTCCTCCAACAGTTCAAAGGTGTGCAGTTTAAGTGGATTGGCAGCGGAAAATACAGGGTTACAGGGATGGTGTTGGGGAGTGGGGGGGTGGGTGGGTCCGGGTGAGATGTCAGTGTGGACTTAATGAGCTGAATGTCCAGCTTCCACTCTGTAGGGAATCTATGGTTCTAATTTGTTTATTACAGATTTTTGTCTTGCAGCCCCTTGTTGACTGCAATGCTGCCATTTTGTGGCCATAAGCAGAATTGACACAATTACTTCAATGTATTTTAATTTCAAGTCTTTGCTCTGTACACATAAACAAATTGCGCTTTGAGTCGTAACATCTTCTCTAGAAATGGACACAAAAGCCCATTTAGGAAACATTTATTTCTGCCATCGTCTCAAGGGCAAGCAGAAGCAAAACCTTAAATGAGCTTGGAGCAGATTGCTTGCAACTCAAGACTAGAGCAACCTTAACCTATTTGCAACCTCACTACTAATTGCACCAAATGGATGTTCTGTATCTAAGTAACATATATATACATAATATTTATAATCTGTGCACTTGTGTCAATTTATTTTGAAACAAGATACCTGTCAGTTATACAAAAGGTGTTTGGAATAAGCAGTTCATTCCAACATCAATGATATGGTTTGTATATCACAGTTCTTCTTGGATACACACTTAGTCGAATGAAGTTGCTATGCTTTGGCCTTCCTCCCAGATTTATGTTTAACAAAGTCTCTCCAATTATGCTCTATTTAATCTGCTTTGGTAATGATAGAAAAGCTACTTAGGTTTTTACATTTATTTTTACTTTCCTATTGCAAATTCCAGGCCTCATCTCATAATATTATAGCGCACATCATACCACAATTCATCTGGACCAATAAATCAACCAGAGGATGGTGTAAAACCATTGGGGACAAGTTCAATTAGCCTTTCTAACATAATCTTATATTATAAAAGTACTTTACAGACCAGTCATTTTACAAAATAAATTGCTCTATTTGGCACCAATGACTTGTAATGATTTATCACCAGGCCATTTCTAATTTTAAATAGATTAGATCTACTTTTTTAAGACTGCAGAAGAAATACTACAGTTAGCAAAAATGAGCACAGAATGCTGTCTAACCCAATATTTACAAACATTAGCATCATCAAGTGTGTACCTGTTGCTTGCATAAATTGCAATTAGAGCCTTACACCCTTCCTAATAACCCATTTGACAGGAGAAATCCGCTCCTGTCCTAGAGTATCTCCAGTATGGTTTCCCATTAACTCCATCAGATACATGTAGAATAAGTGCATACTGAATCTCCACTATAATATTGCAACTCATTCATTACTGTTCCAGAAGGGATACCTCAAAGCTTCTTGTTGCACCCATCCCTTTGGTTTGCTTTTTTTCAAAAACAGCATCCCTTCCCTTGTGGAAACTCTTTTTCCAGACAAAATGAATTTGTGCATTAAAAGGAGCCAATTTACCCAGACATTCTTGAGTTAACAAAGACAGAGTTTATTACTTACTAAAGGCAAGGAGAATTAGTAATGTACTACACACGCGCATGTATACACACACACACACACACACACAGAGGAGAAAAATTGGTAATGTAGTATATACACACATACAGACACAGACACACACAGGAAAATAATTAGTAATGTAGTATAAATGCACACACACGCGCACACACAGGAGGAGAATTCGTAATGTAGTACACACACACAGGAGAAGAATTTGTAATGTTGTACATACGCACACAGATTTAAAATAAGAGCTCAGTCCAACAAGTCAAAAGTGAAAAAAAAGGTTATATGTATCAGTATCTTAAGTATTTGTGAAAAGCACATAAGACAATGCTATGAGAATAATTGGGTTGGATCAGCAGTGCTAATGTTAGCAATTGAACAGATGACTTTTAAGATTCTTGATTTTTAGGCTGATGGAAATTCGTTTGTCCTGATTCCTCCTTTAACTAGTTTGTGGCATGTGGAATGATGAAAATAATCTTTACTGCGTAACTAGGGGACAGTTCTTTGACTGTGATCTTTGCAGCACACTAACACTTGAACACAAGCTGGTATACATGAGAGCATTCAGTCCGACTGGTCCAATCCAGTGCAGTTGGACTGCCTTTTAAACCTCCATCCTAGTGCATTCCTCAAAGTGAAAAAGACCAAATGTGTTTGCAGTTTGGACCATAATCATCAGTTGTTGATTCTGGGATTGTCAGCCCCTCTTTATCTTTATAGTTGCAAGAGATCACAGCTCAGCCCATTTGAAGTTTCTTTGACACCCTTAGGTGTTATATTCCATCAGTCCCACACAGAGAAAATTTTATAGCTCCTTGTTATTTTATCTCTATAGCAGTCTTCTTTAAAATTAAGTCAAAAATCACACAGCACCAGGTTATAGTCTGACAGGTTAATTTGGAAGCACTAGCTTTCGGAGCGCTGCTCCTTCATCAGGTAGCTGTCCTCCAAAAACTCCGAAAGTTAGTGCTTCAAAATAAACCTGTTGGACTATAATCTGGTGTTGTATGATTTTTAACTTTGTCTACCCCAAGTCCAACACCGGCTCCTCCACTTCTTTTAAATAAAATACGTTCGGGAATTAAAGGATTAAAATGTCCACAGCACTTTGGGGTTGTGACCTGTGGTCAGGGCAATAATCATGCAGTTCAGCTTGATTTCAAAAAGTCTTAATTGAGAAATAGTTTTTAACACAGACTCCAATCTGAAATCAATAACTAGAAAAGTAGGTGGAAGTAGAACTTCAGCAATGTGGACCTTGTGTTTTCTCTTTGTCTGTGTCGCTAACCCTACCCCATTACATGTGGAAGATGATCACAGGACTATTATGAGGATGCTATAGTCTCCATTGGATCACCTTGCTGCAAGATTGTGAGAGCAGCCATACTATTGAAGGATAAAAATTACCATGATGTTTTCTAATTGGATTTTAAGCCTGACAATTGCTCTGAGACTGAATGTCTTATGGTCCTTTACATTTTTAACTCCTCCTTGTAAAACTGTTCCTTTTGCCCTTTTGTGTAAGTGATGGATCATCTCATTCCACCATTTATATTTAATTATAGTACATTTGCCTCAGTGAGGGTAAATTATTCAACCAGCAATACCAAGTGGAATAAAAGTCAACTAAATGAGTAAACACGGAATGCTAAGGTTAAAGCGATAAGAAACAGCTAAGAAATAATGCCAAGAGAAATGTTGACACTCAAAAAGGGAGTGGGAAATGGGTTAGACATGTAAACGTCTTTGACAGTTTACTAATCTTTAAATATTGGTAAAATGTCACTCCCACTAAATGAATCTTGTATGAACCTTACTTTCAGTTGGTCTGAATACTAGAAACATGTCACAGTTGTACTTTCCTAAACTGTACCTGTCCTGTCTGCTAGCATGCTCCCCTTTATTCCTGCCTACCAATGCATTAGTGTCCTGAGATAGTCATGTATTGAACAAGCTTTGCAGAGCTTTTAACACCATTGCTCAAATAACTAGTAAGGCAAGCAAATGGAAACCATTTTTCATCTGTAGACTATGTCATAAGCTGTATCTAACCAATCCAATCTCCCAGATGAGCAGAGGAAACCTCTAAGATAATAAAGCATTGATATTTTTTACTGACCCTCAAAGTAATTGAGTAAATCCATGGGACATGAGACCCACAAATTCAATTCTGCTTAATCACATTCCTGGATGACACATCTTTATGCAAAGCGAATCATTGAGTCAGCATTTGGTCAGTTTTGTAAATCAGTTTTTCATGATAGATACTAAAAATAGATGAGCAGCAGGAAATGTTCTTCCTCGTATTGATAGTTATTTAGTTTTTTTATTATCTTGTCATCAAGATTCTGGTCTCTACTGTTCTCTCTTGGGTTTAATTCTGATTGACAGGTACCTGAGAACAAAGATTCTCAGTGTGAATCACATTATCAGACGCTGATCTGTGCTTAACTGATGGAGTTGGGAGGATAATTGGACTTCTATTCATCCTATATGTAAATGAGAGAAAATATTGTGACAATTGATGCGTTTTGCACCTCTTGTCAACCTGAGATCACTGAGATATATTTTGAACATGAGATTGACAGATTAGGAAAGGAGTGATGATCTTTTCCAACCCCTCAGTGTGATATTTACACAAGCTGATCTGGAGGTTTCGAAGGCAAATGGATACACATCTCTTATTGACTGAGTTAGCAAATTCAGACACAATACAAGTGGTAGAGGTGCTGCTATTGACCTCAAATTCTCTGGGCTTGGAAAGATAAAAATAAAAAATAAACAATGCCAATACTCCTCTTGAGTATTAACTAGGAATCCCCAGTGGATGTGAAAACATTGCTCAGTATCAGAGTTGGGACATTGCGTAGAGGTTGAACAGAACATTGGTGAGACCTCTTCTGGAGTATTGTGTCCAGTTCTGGTCACCCTGTAATAGGAAGGATATAAAGCTGGAGAGAGTCCAGAAGAGATTACTAGGATGCTGCCAGGAATGCAGGATATGAGTTATAAGGAGAGGCTGGATAAGTTGGGACTTTTTTCAATGGAGCGTTGAGAGGTGATCATATAGAGTTTTATAAAATAATGAGGGGTATAGATAAGGAGAATGGCAAGTGTCTTTTCTCTAGGGAGGGGAATTTCAAGTCTACGTGGCATATTTTTAAGGTGTGAGGAGAAAGATTTAAAGAAGAGATGAGGGGCACAGAGTGGTTCATGTGGTGAAATGAACTTCCAGAGAAATTGGTGGATGCAGCTACACATAAAATGTTTAAAAGACATTTAGATAAATCCATGAATAGGTCATGTTTGGAGGGATATGGGCCAGGTGCAGAAAGGTGGGACACATGTAGTTTGGGATTATGGTTGTCATGGACTGGTTGGACCAGAGGATCTCTTTCTGTGCTGTATTACTTATGCCTCTATGTGGTTACCCAGTTAAAATAGACCTGAATTAAACTATGATGAATGCCGTTGGTTCATTGGTCTGAACATACTCAGATAGACCCACTTCTAAATAACAACATCCTGGACATTTTACTAATCGGTTAAGGGCTCTGCAACTGGAATCTTCTTGGAATATAAGACAGTATCTTTAGGGTGGGAGAGCAAGTTGGTTGAACGAAGTTACATGGGAAGGGGAAAACTAAATCAAAAAGGGACTTGTGATTGATTAGCAAATATTGAGAAAATATTGTCTGAAGTTCTTTGAATGAATAATGATTAGTAATACTATAAAATTCTTTTTTCTCAGAATGTGACGGCCAACCACCGAGCCAACGATGTTATCACAGCAGAAGGTAGCCCTCAGATATTGATGGGAAGATTCATGTATGGTCCTCTAGACATGGTCACCCTGACTGGAGAAAAGGTATAAAGATGTAGGTTACACTAAGTAGAAAATGTTCTCATACAATTGCTGCCGAGACATCAATCCTGCCTTCTTGACAAATGAAAACAATCTCTTCAGAAATAAAAAAAAAGTGCTTGTGAAAAATAAATGAAAACTGTAAAAGTACGAAGTACACTAAATTATTCCAGTGTGGTATGTTGTGTTATAGTCATACTTGTAAATAAATTCTGATTTAAGTTTTAGCCAGAACAGAAGCAGAGGATGGTTTCGTGAACGAGGTGAGGTCAGACATACCGTGCAGGGCAAAAAGGAGGAAAAAGAGAATGAGGCAAATTCAGGGCCAGAGCAGTGGGAAACTAAAGCCAGTTACACTAGGTGGCACAGAGAAAGGGAGTAATCTAGCAGAGGCAGCTGATTGATTGGTCTTGGTCTTATTGAGAAAGAAGACCATGAATCCATGTTGTTAAAATATGAACGGAGGGGACAATGAAAACTGGTTTCAGAAGATTGAAGAAGGGATAAGAAACCTAGTTTTATCTTTTCATTGATCCTGGGACAGTATGTAGTTTTAGCAGATGAGAGTAGGAGCCCATGGTGTTGAATCTGTTGTTTGATACTAAACCAATAGTCCATCATATACCTTTCCGTCTATCTCCTTTAGATTTAAAGTTGCAGAGATGAGGACTGTATCAGGAATAATGTTCTTACTGGAGTGAGGGCATCAATGATAGAGGTGAAGATGCAGTTGAGCAAATGGGTAGCTGCAGAATGTTATAAACGGGTTCAAGTTTATTATGGAGATTTTGAAAGTGCAGTTGTAAGTGATTTCGGAGATTTGTTTTTAGCGATGAGCAAAGCAGGAGTTATAATTGGGGGAATGGAAGGAGGCGAGGAAGGATGCTTGTGGAAAGAAGACTGTATGCATAGTTTATACAATAGGAGGAATGTTATAAGGGTCTGAGTAACGTGGGCTATGGTGAAATGTTTAGCAGAATCTCATGGTCAGGAGCAACCAATGCCATCTTTTCTGCTTTTCACAGATGTGAAAAGGCAAACTAAGACAGTGCAAGGCAGGGATTCCATGTGCATCTAAATAGGTTTGGAATGACTGTGCATTACAGCAGAGAGTGAAGAGTCTAGAGATGCAGCCTGTCTATGAACTGGGTGTGTATCCCGAGTGCACAATGTCCTTGCTGCAGATCCTGCAATTGGATCAGAGATGTGCCACGAGATTCTTGCTAGGCAAAGACAGAGAGGCCAATCTATGGAGATTTACACTTGTTAAATGCTTTGTTAATGCCACATTAATGTTGAGATGCTTACATTACTTAGTTCACTGAACAACTTAAATGTCTGGAAAACTTTAACAAGGAAACCAGAGAAAGAACTTGGTAAATTCAGCTCACCACTTGCTCCAAAATGATCTCTGTGTTGGAAATCAGACACCAACATCTCAAGGTACACTACACGGGCACTGGCTACATGCACTCCACATCCATGAACATTGGTATCCAACATGTGTCAGCATCTAAGAATCTTCATGGCACATCTCTGATCCACTAGCAGGATGTGCAGCAAGGACATTGTGCGCTCGAGATACACACCCAGTTCATAGACAGGCTGCATCTCTAGGCTCTTCACTTTCTGCTATAATGCACAGTCATTCCAAGCCTATGTAGATGCAGAAGGTGAAAGTGGGTGTCACAGTTATTACTGTTGGTGCGAGGGAGGGGAGGTGTCATAATGATTGAGAAAACAGCATTGAGGGCTTCCAGTGTTAGTGATATTGGCAAGAGTGAATGAGGGAGGATGTTTCAGGCAGAAGTGAAAGTGGTAGAGCATGAGCCTTCATGGGAGGTGGAAAAAGTAGCTGCGATAGAGTGAGTGTGAGGTAGTGGAGAGTAGATGGTGGCATTAACACTAATGCAGTGGGGGAGGACATTGAATTTCTTCCTCTTGTGGTAGGTATTCCTCCACACAGCCTACACTGCTTTAAACTTGTGGCAATCTTAGACCGGGCTGGCATATCTTGTGTTAAGACCTCTACTGATGATCCTAGGGAAAAGGAGATCATGTGTGTGCATCACCATGTTCAGTAGCATCTCCAAGATTTGCCTGCAAAGCAGAACACCGATTTCCCCCTGTTTACCATGTCCAGAGCAAATGGCTGCAACTTGTGCAGGGCAGCTAAGAACTGGCAGGGCGTAGCCAGGGCTTTCAAAGTTAGAATGGATGCAAATGAATTCAGGGATGTCCAGTGAGTGATGAGCTGTTCCAGTGTACGGTAAGATGGGGCAGAATTTGGTTGTGAGAGATGCCAAGGGGCATAGTAATTAATGAGGGAAGTTTGTTATGATTAGGCAAGAAAAGGCACTTAGCTTCTCAGCAAAACATCCTCCATAAAACTTGATGCAATTCAGAATTAGCCGAACATTGTAACCCAATCGGATTAGGAAAGCTCTATGAGGTACCAAAGTGCTTGTGACTATGTGTTGAGGTGTTTACACAGAGGAGGATTGGAAGGCAGTGAATTCAGACAGAACAGAGCACAATGTGTTGGAATAGCGGTTGCAAAAAGCAGGTTTCATATTAAAATTGGACAATTATTTCAAAAAGAAAACAGCTTTGATGAAAGATATCTGGTGTTATCCTGACAATGACCAAAACAACTTTTCTGAGAAATCTCCTCATGAGAACTTACAAATTCTAATGCAGCATTATTGATTAAAAACTCTGTATGTGTGAATGTACTCATTATAGTGACAACTGGAATCAAATTACAAATCATTAATCTCTGTTAGGGAGTGTTTCTTTGAGGTGACACCTAGGGAATAAGGGAGCATCCTGCGGACAGTATGCATCACGTTCTCCAGTATATCAATTGACCATTTGAAACAGTCAGCTGTGCTGGCCCATTTGGCCAAGAAGGTCTCTTTTTATCCGATCTTATGTAATCCTGTCTGCACAATCTTCTTTTTGGTTTTCTGTGTGTTTATGTAGTTTTCCCAGTGGATGCAGTCAGAAATCATGGAAGATAACAGCTCATCTGACAACCGAGACATTAATGGAGCCTTCACCATGCTCCACCATGTTTTAGATCTTTCAGATTCAGTAACTGACCATAAGATAAGACCATAGATACAGGAGCAGAATTAGGCCATTCAGCCTATTGAATCTGTTCCACCATTCGATCATGGCCGATATGTTTCTCAACCTCATTCTCTTGCCTTCTCTCCATAACCCTTGATCCCCTTACTAATCAAGGACCTAACTATCTCTATCTTAAATACACTCAATGACTTGGCTTTCACAGCTCTCTGTGGCAATGAGTTACACAGATTAACCAATCTTTGGCTGAAGAAATTCCTCCTCAGCTCATTTCTGAAGGGTCGTTTCCTTCAGTCTGAGGCTGCACTGTTCCCCAATTCCCATTTCCTGGTTACCAGTTGAGGCATATTTAACAATCAAAAATTAATCCCATTTACTTTACTGCCGTCACCACCCAACTCATCTGGTTTCATGTCGCCTTTCCCAGTACTTTCTTCAGCTGTTGTACAAATTGGTTTTTGAGAATCAGTCCACTGATCACTGCAGAGCACATGTGCTAAAAGCCCAATCATGTTGTTCAGGGACTGTTTCATATCCATGATCTTTCATCAGAAGTGGGAAAAGTTACAAATTTAATACATTTAATGCAAGAAAGGTAATGGGAGAGGTGGAGTAAGAGGAGATAGAAAAGAAACACAAAAGGGAAGTCTGTGATTAGATAGAAGACAAGAGAGATTAAATGATGAAAAAGTTGATGGTGGATGATCAGAGGGTCTGGTAGTGCAACACTTAAAAGAAAAACTGTATTGAGGGGAGGTGTGATAGGGAGAATAATGATCAACTTCTGTTTGAAACCAGAATAGAGATAAAAATAAGAGATGGCAGTGTTGTGGTGATGTGACTGGTCTGGTGATCCAGAGGCTCAGACTAATGCTTTGGAACACAGGTTCAATTTCCAGCACAGCAGCTGATGCTGCCAAATTTGAATTCTGTCAATAATCTGGAATGAAAGCTGATCTCCGTGATCTGTGATTGTTGTAAAAACCCATCTGATGCACTGATCACAGAAGGAAATCTGCCACCCTTCTCTGGTCTGGCTCCAGATCCACAGCAATGTGACTGTTGTTTAACTACCTCCTGAAATAGACTATCAAGCACTCTGCTGACAGGAAATTAGGCAGAGGCAACAAATACTGGCCTCACCTACACCCCATTTTAAAAACTAGTAAAACCCAGAGAAAAAGGAAACTACGTAATGAGACCACTTGTGAAACCAGCAGACTGTAAAATGTCGAATCAAAAGACAAGGTGCCATCTCATGCTCTTATATTGGATATCTTGGAACCCACTCTGAGGGTTCCAAGATATGAGCAAGTTGAAAAAATGCCCAGAGATAATTGCCCTATTCCACTTTGTACTACTTCTAGGAAATCTTTTATAGATATTTGAAATTGCAGCCAGGACTTTGGTTGACCATCTCATCCGAAAAGCAGCATCTGTGACAGTGCAGCCTCCCTCAGTGTTATTATCTAGTAAGGTCTGGGAGGGGACATTGAGCACAAGTAGAACTGGAAAACAGATGATGATAATTGGGTGAGAACTTTAGTGCATGTGTATCTACTTTCCAATTTACATAGTAGACCAGGGTGTTGCTGGCTGGCCAGCATTTATTGTCCATCCCCAGTTACCTTTGAGAAGGTGGTGATGAGCTGTCTTTCCGGATTGCTGTAATCCATTTGCTGTAGGTAGACCCTCAATGCAGTTAGAGCATTCCAAAAGAAGGTGTAATCAGTGGGATGGAGTCATATGCGTGCGAATTGAAATGTAACTCTGACCAGAAAAGCATTTATGTTTTAACCTCTGGTGTCCATCACTCGGTACTGCAGTATCAGCCTTGATCTCTATGATCAGGATCTGGATGCAACTTAAACCCATAACCTTTTAACTGAAAGAGAGGAACCTAGCGACAGATTCAAGGCTGACAAAGGAGCATTTGAATGGCATATGTCCTTTCAGTACCAAGGGCACTGCTTGTGTGCAGCCCAGATAGATTTGATGTTAGAACTCCTACTCCTCAGATAAATCAAACAACCACTAACTTACCATTATCATTTTAGCAAGAGTGTAGTAAATAAAGTGCAAGAGTTCATGCACTCCTACAGGCACCAAAGGGCTGTAACATTTGCAGATCTGAGAGACCAAACATTATTGGGGATATATTGAATTTTTTATATAACAAGGTACCTGTTGATTGATGATAATATACAGTTTAAGACAAATCAATGATTCTTCATTTTTTCAATGTTATTAAAATTAGCAAACTCCAAACAAAAACAAACTTGTAAGGAGATCTCAGCTATCTGTAAGAATGGTAGGGGATTTTAACTTTCCAAACATCGACTGGGACTGCCATAGTATTAAAGGTTTAGATGGAGAGGAATTTCTTAAGTGCATACAAGACAATTTTCCGATTCAGTATGTGGATGTACCTACTTGAGAAGGTGCAAAACTTGACCTACTCTTGGGAAATAAGGCTGGGCAGGTGACTGAGGTGTCAGTGGGGGAGCACTTTGGTGCCAGCGACCATAATTCTATTTGTTTTAAAATAGTGATGGAAAAGGATAGACCAGATCTAAAAGTTGAAGTTCTAAACTGGAGAAAGGCCAATTTTGATGGTATTAGGCAAGAAATTTCAAAAGTTGATTGGAGGCAGACGTTCGCAGGTAAAGGGACGGCTGGCAAATGGGAAGCCTTCAGAAATGAGATAACAAGAATCCAGAGAAAGTATATTCTTGTCAGGGTGAAAGGGAAGTCTGGTAGTTATAGGGAATGCTGGATGACTAAAGAAATTGAGGGTTTGGTTAAGAAAAAGAAGGGAGCACAAGTCACGTATAGACAGGATAGATCGAGTGAATCCTTAGAAGAGTATAAAGAAAGTAGGAATATACTTACGAGGGAAATCAGGAGGGCAAAACGGGGACATGAGATAGCTGTGGCAAATAGAATTAAGGAGGATCCAAAGGGTTTTTACAAATATTTTAAGGACAAAAGGGTAACTAGGGAGAGAATAGGGCCCCTCAAAGATCAACAAGGTGGCCTTTGTGTGGAGCCACACAAAATGGGGGAGATACTAAATGAATATTTTGCATCAGTATTTACTGTGAAACAGGGTATGGAAGATATAGACTGTAGGGAAATAGATGGTGACATCTTGCAAAATGTCCAGATTACAGAGGAGGAAGTGCTGGATGTCTTGAAATGATTAAAAGTGGATAAATCCCCAGGACCTGATCAGGTATACCCGAGAACTCTGTGGGAAGCTAGAGAAGTGATTGCTGGGCCTCTTGCTGAGATATTTGTATCATCAATAGTCACAGGTGATGTGCTAGAAGACTGGAGGTTGGCAAACGTGGTGCTACTGTTTAAGAAGGGCGGTAAAGACAAGCCAGGGAATTATAGACCAGTGAGCTTGACCTCGGTGATGGGCAAGTTGTTGGAGGGAATCCTGAGGGACAGGATGTACATGTATTTGGAAAGGCAAGGACTGATTCGGGATAGTCAACATGGCTTTGTGCGTGGGAAATCATATCTCACAAACTTGATTGAG
>NC_057737.1:23320983-23450660 GCF_004010195.1 Chiloscyllium plagiosum | reverse complement strand
CAGGTAGATAGGATAGTGAAGGCGGCGTTTGGTATGCTTTCCTTTATTGGTCAGAGTATTGAGTACAGGAGTTGGGAGGTCATGTTGCGGCTGTACAGGACATTGGTTAGGCCAGTGTTGGAATATGGCGTGCAATTCTGGTCTCCTTCCTTTCGGAAAGATGTTGTGAAACTTGAAAGGGTTCAGAAAAGATTTACAAGGATGTTGCCAGGGTTGGAGGATCTGAGCTACAGGGGAGGCTGAACAGGCTGGGGCTGTTTACCCTGGAGTGTCGGAGGTTGAGGGGTGACCTTGTAGAGGTTTACAAAGTTATGAGGGGCATGGATAGGATAAATAGACAAAGACTTTTCCCCTGGGTGAACTAGAGGGCATAGGTTTAGGGTGAGAGGGGAAAGATATAAAAGAGACCTACAGGGCAACGTTTTCACGCAGAGGGTGGTATATGTATGGAATGAGCTGCCAGAGGAAGTGGTGGAGGCTGGTACAATTGCAACATTTAAGAGGCATTTGGATAGGTATATGAATAGGAAGGGATTGGAGAGATATGGGCCAGGTGCTGGCAGGTGTGACTAGATTGTGTTGGGATATCTGGATGGCATGGACTGAAGGGTCTGTTTCCATGCTGTACATCTCTATGACTCTATTACCTGATAAATGCACAGTATATTTATTACAGGTGAGTGAAATGAAAATCTAATGTAAAATGCAGTAGTAGCAATCAAGTCGTCAAATTCCTGAAATAATTGTTTTCTAAATCTGTTATTTGCTGACCAATCTTACTACAGAGTTAGAACATAAAATAGGCATGCTTTAAAAAAATGAATCTGAATGTTAATAGTCACCGACAGTAACAAAGGCCTGTAGCAATGTTTCTTCACATTTCTGTTCTCTCAGTAATCTGGGTTTTGTACTCCACCTCCTCCCAAGCAGTTGCTGTGTTGAACCTTGACTGTCTATTGGTGCATGTTCAAACTCAGTCTTTTCTGCTCATCTTATACATAACACAGTTCAAACTTTTGTACTGAGGGAAATGGAAGTAACGCTTTTATTTTAATGGTGGTAAGTTGTGCAATATCCCTATAATACATGAAACACGCAACATGTCTGTACTAAAAGTGAGTACCCTCTGGTGTATTCAACTTCAATTCAGAATATACTACAATTATATCCAGTCCAAAGCATCCGCAACACTGCCGAAATAGTAACTGCCAGTAACTTGCACAGTTTTTGTGAGAGAAAATGAAAAGCTACTGTTTCCAATTTAGAAACAAATGTAATAATCTGTAAGTTGACTGCGTGTAACCTAATGCTCTTTTAAAAAATCATTTTTCCTTGCTCTTTTTGTTTTAAAGGCTGAAATAATATCTTGTTATTATTCTGGAAATCTAGTTCTGCTCTACCAGAAGATTATTATCAAACCATGGATCCGTATTGAACCTGCTCCATTTTAGTCTCCACAGAAACTAGTGAAATAGCTGATATTTCTCAGCATTTTCATTGAGCAGATAGTTGTGCAGGCGAGCTGAAAGTCGCACCCTCCATGGGTAACTGAGTAACTGTGCGGAGAAACAGATCACAGCAGCATCCATTTGCAGGCCCCGACTTTATAAAAGCAAAGACAATTTCAGTATTAATTAGAATAGTGAGTCTTGAATTTCTGGCGTTTTCAGTTGATCCTGTATCCTGCTAGATTTCAATTGTATAGATCGGGCTCCTCAGATTCTCCAAACCGTTCTGAAATACTGCATTGATGAATGAGCTATGACAGAATACATGTGGGCAGTCGCATTATAAACACAGTCAAAATAGCTAATGGTTGCATTCATCATAATGGGTATCCATAGGAGGGGGGGAATTAATTCTTTAAGTGACAATTACTGTTGAGGAATGTGTTACAAAAGGCAGGTTATCATCACAGATACTGCATATAATGTCTAACTATGAAGTAAAAATTAGACAGTCATTCAAAGTAAAAGGAAATTAAAAAATACAATACCAGGAGCCTCAACTACAGGTATTTACAATCAATATCAATGACTTGGGTGAAGGGGTCAAATGTATGGTTGTTAAACTGTTGATAATGCAGGATAAATCAGGAAACAAGTTATGAAAAGCTCATAGGGAGTCTGCAAAGGGATATCAATAGGTTAAGTAAGTGAGCAAAAATTACCAAGTGAAGTATGATGCAGGAACATGTGAACTTCTCCACTTTGGCTGGAAAAATAGAAAAGCAGGGCATTATTTAAATGGAGAGAGATTGCGGGATGCTGAGTTACAGAGGAGTCTGGGCATTGGGTATATGAATCACAAAACATAACTGGGCAAATATAGTAAGTGCTTAGGAAGGCAAATAAAATGTCATTTATTGCAAGAGGAATAGAATATACAAGTAGGAAAGTTTGGCTGCAGTTATCAGGGTGTTGCTTAGACCATATTTAGAATACTTAATACAATTTTGTTCCCATTACTTCATAAAGGATGATGTGGAGGTGCCAGTGTTGGACTGGGGTAGACAAAGTTAAAAATCACACAACACCAGGTTATAGGCCAGCAGGTTTATTTGACAGTGCTAGCTTTCAGAGTGCTGCTCCTTCATGTAGCAGACGAAAGAGCAGCACTCCCACCTGATGAAGGAGCAGTGCTCCGAAAGCTTATACTTCCAAATAAACCTGTTGGACTATACCCTGATGTTGAGTGATTTTTAACTTTATAAAGGATATCATTGGGAGAAATTGAGGACTGCAGATGCTGGAGATCAGATGCTGGAAAAGCACAGCAGGTCAGGCAGCATTCGAGGAGCAGGAAAATCGATGTTTCAGGCATTAGCTCCTGCTCCCCGGATGCTGCTTGACCTGCTGTGTTTTTCCAGCACCACGCTCTCGATAAAGGATATACTTGTATTGGAAGTAGTTCAGAGGAAGTTCACTTGACTGGTTTCTGGAATGAAAGGGTTATTTTATCAGGAAAGTTTGGGCAAGTTGAGTCACTGTCCACTGGATTTTAGAAGTCTGAGAGGTAATCTTATTGAAACATATAAGATTGTGAGGACAGTTGATAGGGTGGAAAGTGAAAGGATTTTGGGTAGAAAGTAGAACTAGGAGGACCAGGTTAAAACTAATGAGTCTTCCATTTAGACGGAGAGGAGGAGAGGTTTTTCCCTGACAGGGTGGGCTAATGTGTCCACTTGTCATTTCCAGAGAGTAGATTGGGTCACTTAATATTTTTAAGGATCTTCATTGAAAAGAGAGTCACAAGGTCAGGTGGATAGGCAATGTTGAAACAACAATTAGATCAGTCATAATCTTATAAAATGACAGAGCAGACTTGAGGGGCTGAATGGCCAACTGTTGAATCTAGTTCAGATGTTCTTAAAACTTAACATTAAACTTTTTTTTAATATATATTGTTCTGCAGTGACAGTGGAGTGACTTAATTCTCTGAAGAGTGTGCAGTAGAGGATACTGAATGGGAAACAGTGTTATTTATAGCACCCACTGGAAGGCTGCATCATTAACCATGAAGTAAACCTTGACTAGTTTGCAACTCGAGTGAACTCAGGAACATATTGCTGTCTGTAATTCAGAACTGCCACCTTGAATGAAGAATTGCTGTAGCGTGAATGAAGCAAGATCAAAAATATAATCAAAAAGAGTGTGTTTATGAAGTCGTTACACATAACCAATGTTATATTCTTCTCAGGGCTGTTGATGCTGCAGCCAGTGAGTTTTAGATATTCTAATTATTTCTTTTTTAAATTGGAGAACCCTGACAATGACTTTTAGACTTGGCAAAAAGCTGTATAGATGTTGATGCAGTGTCTCACAGGGGAGCTGTGTTATTTTAGATAGTGGATTTATTATTTCAGACTTCCTCTGTTCAATACTGTGGCCATCAAAAGATGCTCAATGTCTCCTGTCAGCCATGATATGAAGCTGCTCCCATCCTTGGGGAGACATGTCAGTGATACAAACAGCAAAGATTGATCATTTTTATTTCTTTCATAACAGCGAATGAATTCTACTCCCAAGGTGGCACTTTTACACTCTGCTGTTTACCGTGCTGTTGCAGGTTGACATTCTCCTTATGACGCAGCCACCCTCAGGGAGGTGGGTGTACTTTGACACTGAGATCACCAGTAACAGTGGCAGAATCCTATACACCATTCCAGATGGAAAGAAGCTCAGTGTTGGTGTTTATCCAGTGAAGATGGTTGTAAGGTATTATATATTGCATGTGCTCTTTTATGAGTCAAGTTATTTTAAACCCTTCACAGTTGACCTTTTGTGGTTTGAAATGAACTTGGGTTACATTCTGGCTGCTATGAAGGTATCTTGTTTGGCTTTGTGCCAGTGTGAGTCATTAAAATTTAGTTCACAGGTACAAAGCAACCCAACAGACCTTACCTCAAGGAGGTTGGAATACAAAAATGTGAAGGTGATGTATCAGATGAGCAGATGCCATCCAGAGAATTGCATTCATTTTGGGCATTGTACCTTAGCAATGGGATGTTGGCCTTTTATCAAAAGTCACCATTATTAATATTGGGGCTTAAAGGTTTGAATTAGGTAGAAAGGTTGCTTGAATTTAATTTGCCTTCCATGGAGTTCAGACAGTTTAGCAGTGATATAATTGAGGGGTTTAAAAGGGATTTAAGAGAGTAGACACAGAAACCAATTCCTCTAATGAAAAAAAATCCAGAATTGGGAATCAAGGTTTTAAAATTAGCAAAATTAACAATTGCTGGGGCGGACAGGAATACTTTTCACAGAACTATATTCAAATACATTCTCCCAAACTGCTATGAATACTGGGGCAATTGAAATCCATAAGCCTGAAATTGATAGATTTTCAGAGGAATATAGAGATACTGTGGGGTTGTAGTACAGATCAGTCAAAGTCTAATAGGGTGATGGTACTGTATGGAGACGTTAAAAGATCTATCACTGCTCAACATGGCAAACATATATAATTTGTCATCTATATACTGATATTATTCAATAATACATATGAATTTTTATTAGTTAAATGTTAAAGTCATGGTAATTTGATCTTCATAAGCCCTTTTCTTTATAGATGAACTTTGAATGGGTGTAGATCTGTGTACAGTACTAACATCAACACAGACTATTTCGGCTAAATGGCCTGATTCTTTGCTGTACAGTGTGCAGCCGTATGTAGAATGCTGTGAAATGTAAATTGAGTTCACCTTTATACATTTGCCAAATTCTTTTTTAAAAACTTCATATTCAGTTGCCAATAACACAGAAATACAATTGGAAATATTTAAAATTAAATTTGAACCAATTCAAAAGAAATTGAAGGTCTTTTGAATTCATTTTGTGATGCTTGCAATGGAGTTTTCCGATCAGTTCTCATCCAACTCCAGATAGCACTTGCACCCACACTGTGCAGCAGAATGTTATTTTAAAGTGCATGAAAATATTTAAGGAGTTTCTGTTGGAGCAGGAAATGAACCATTTGAAGATATCTCAAAGGCAATACAATATAACTGGGATCAGTTTTGAAATCATCCAGACATCTCAAGATATAATAAAAATGAATTGTGATATTTGTAAAGTGCTTTTGAAATATCCTGTCTGCTTTCTTGTCCTTGATTAAAGAGCAGAAGGAACTGCTGCGGTTATTCTTGCTGTCGCTAGCGGGCTCTGCTACAATTAGTGTGTGTGAACACCAACATGTACAAAATCAGGAAAGGGTGCATTCACATCCTTTCATTAGTCACTTGATCCTTGCAGCGTTTGTTCACATATTAATGACAATTGTGTTATGTTCCCTGTGAAGACAAATAACAAAAGAGAATTGAACTTCCCAAATGCCCTGGGGAGGTGTGTGTGTACACACACACACACACACACACAGGAACAAGATTCTACGTTTTAAAAATCACTTTTACCTTACCAATCAAATCATAATCATCATAATTTAAACATGATTTAATGGGCTTTGACATAAACCAAATACAAACTTTTAACAGGTAAATAAAACATGAATTAACAGGTGGATTTTTAAAAATTCATTTGTGGGATATGAGCATTGCTGGCTGGCTAGCATTTATTACCTGTCCCTAGTTGCTGGAAGAAAAACAGTTTGAGAAGGTGGTGGTGAGCTGCCTTCTTGAACCACTGCAGTCCACCAGCTATGGATTGACCCACAATGCCATAAGGGAGGGAATTCTAGGAATTTTACTATGAAGGAACGGCGATATATTTCCAAGTAAAGATGGTAAGGGGCTTCAAAGGAAGCTTGAAGGTGGTGGTGTATTGTTGCCCTTGTCCTTCAAGATGGAAGTGGTCATGGATTTGGAAGGTGTTGCCCAAAGATCATTGGTGAATTTTTGCTGTGCATCTTGTAGATAGTACATGTTGCTGCCACTGAGCATTGGTGGTGGAGGGAGTGGATGCTTGTGGATGTAGTGCCAATCAAGTGGGCTGCTTTGTCCTGGATGATGGCAGCTTCTTGTGTGTATTCAACAGAACCATATTTCATTACATTTTTAAAAAGCTGCTGCAACACAGATAGACCTTAGTAATTTACTGACAGTTCTCTTAGCCCACATGACATCACATGCAGCCACAAAAATCCTTCACATCTTTGTCTTCCTCGGGAAGAGTCCAACTGTTTTTCTGACAGCATATTTGACCCTTAAGTCACCTCCAATGTTGGCTTTACTTGATTCCAGTTCCAGGGATACAGTGATCAGCAGAAGGATGCATTCAGCTCACATCAGTCCTGATGCATAGCTTTATCTCACTACTCATAAACACTGTGGTACTCAGCATGGCCAGCTCTGGTTGAACTAAAAGTGAAGCACTGGCAGTATTTTTATGTCACCTTTGTTGCTTCTAAACACAGTCTTTAGTTTCCAGTCTTTCTTAGCTCTCTCAGTCACAGTTCCTTAGCTTATCTGCATTTTTATGTTGACTATTACTGAAAGTTTATTCGGTTTTCCTTCACAACTTTTTTGTTTTCTTGACAAGCAAATACCGCCACCTGATTTCTCAGAAATCAGCTACAACCCCACTCCACTACAACTCCTGTTTTCCCAAAACCTGATGTTTGATTTTGCTTTTCTGTTTGGGATTGTGAGATGGAAGTTTATAGTATATTATAGTTTGCAAACTTACTTCTAAGGTAGATGTAAATAGATGTTTACTTTTCAGTTCTGTGAAGATGACTTTTTTTTTATAATGGTCATAAATTCATTCTTTGGAACAGGGCATTTTAAGCAACCTTCTAAGTAATCCTGTGACTTCATTTAAATGACTAGCAATCCCTGGGACGTAATTGCTGAGGTATTTGCTGAACTGACCTTTTAGCATGTAATTGATGAAATTACATTAGAAAATCCCAACTGTAGCTATAATTATGTATTATATAAAGACCAGCAAGTTTGCTTGCATGTAATTTTTGTAAAATAGTGATGTCTGTCTCTTGCTTTTTAATTGTATCAGAGGTAGCTCCCATTTAATACATTGTCTTCACAATAAGGAGAACTACACTTCTATAGTGGCCTTAATTCTCAAGTAGGGAGGACATTTGAATTCAAGTTTGTATTTCACTGCTTGATTGCATTTCTACAACTGTTAAAAGTTCAGTTGAAGTAGAAGTTTGTCAGCTTCAGATTATTTTTTTGATAATGTTTTCTGATGTTAACTGTAGTCTTCTTTGGATTGGCAGTGCCAATAATCATAAAGTTCTCAACTGTTATTAAAGGGAATATGATAATGTTCTAGTGTATTTAGACAAGCTTTCATTTTTGTCATGTTTATTTTTCAACATTTGGAAGAACTATTTTAGAAAAATATTACATAAGTCTCAAAAATATGTTGCATATAAAATGTTAGTCAGTTGAGCCATGATTGAACATTCCTCTATGAGGGACTTTTGCATCTGAATCCCAGAGGAACTAATCAATGCTGAGGAATACTGATTTACAGTGATTAATCAGTGTAACCTGATTAATGAAATTCCTTTATTATGTACATCCAAATTTGATTGAACTTGATTTAATTCAAGTTTTAGAAAGCGAAAGTGATAATGTCTAACCCTTGATTTTTATTTCTAACTAGAGGTGACCAGACTTATGCAGAGAGCTACCTTACAGTGTTGCCAAAGGGGATGGAATGTGTTGTCTTCAGCATCGATGGTTCTTTTGCTGCTAGTGTCTCTATCATGGGCAGTGACCCGAAGGTCAGAGCAGGAGCTGTGGATGTGGTCAGGTACTATGTGCACAAGCTTTCACATTTATTGCATTTGTGCATTTCACATTTTGAGACTATCACAAATCATGTAAAGAATGCTGGCTTCTTTCTCACAAGCTAGAATTCCTGATCCGAACAGTTATCACACTATTCTGTTTGTGATTGCCATTGTATATTGCAATCTCAATCGATGTTTATTATTTTAATACAGTTCCACGATCTAGACACTTATTTCTATGGCACCTATTAATGAACTCTGTGTAATGTCATGTTATTTACCCATATCTCCTGATACTTTGTCATATTTGTCACTTCTACCAGTATGTGGTACTGGGTAAGGGTTTATTGAGATAGTTCTCTGCCATGAATCTTCCTTTCTCTTTGCTTTATCTTGAGCCTATATTGTGATTCATATAGAGACCCTGTAGAGTATTTACAGAAAAGGCATTGTTCTCAGATAACAAGATGATTCATTGCATGATCACCATAAGTAGAACTGTATTTAGTCTGGCTTCATTACTGGCACCTTAGAAATCTTGTACAGACTCATCTGCTCCCTCTGAAAGCTGGAGTAAATCCTGAGACTGTGTGTAATATCAGTCGACTAGGTGAAGCCAATGTAACAGGAATATTGATCCCTGCCGATCCATTACTTTATGTGACAAACATAACCATATATACAGATTATATATAAAATTCAATTACCTTTTGTAATGATATTGTGTTCACCACCATCTTCGTAAGGGTGATAGTTGATAGATAATAGTGGCTAGCCTTGTCAGTGATACTCCTATACTAAGAAGGTTGATTAAAGGCAATTTACTAGTTGGAAAGACACATGTATTTTACACCCAGAAATCACTGATTTACAGGATGACTTTAAGGAGCATCAACAATGAAGACAGATGGAGTCCATGCCAGAAATTTGTTCTTCAGATCTCTGTGTGTTGAGTTTTGATTAGCTTATTTGAAAGTGCAGCTGCTAATTCAACTGCTTCAGGCTAGAGTTTTATAATTCCTTTTTCTCCTTAAATAGTTTCACTGTGGTAAGTCCTGTTTCCTATGATCTGGAATTGCACTTCCCTTCTGATATTTCACTCTTGAATGTTAAGAGTGACAGTCAGACTTTCATAAAGGATTAACTCTTAACCTCCACTTTCATTGAACTGCCTCTGAATTGACAAAAGTACATTTATGAAGGCTACAGTGACAAAAACACGTTTACATTTATGAAGGCTACAGTGACAAAAACACGTTTACAATTATGTAAAAGAACAAAATGTTAAAAGTAAACTGATAGAAACAAACACAAATTGAATGCCATTGCTTCAAAGCTCCAGTTACTCTTTCTATAATAATTTTCCTGCAGTTATTCAATGAGGAAATTTTGGTTTGTAAAACACTAAGGTCCCTTATATATAAGCAAATTACTGTGGATGCTGGAATCTGAAACCAAAAAAGAGAAAATGCTGGAAGATCTCAGCAAGTCTGGCAGCATCTGTAAGGAGAGAAAAGAGCTGACGTTTCGAGTCTAACTGACCCTTTGTCAAAGCTCAGTTAGGGTCAGTTAGACTCAAAACGTCAGCTCTTTTCTCTCCTTACAGATGCTGCCAGACTTGCTGAGATTTTCCAGCATTTTCTCTTTTTTGGACCAAGATCCCTTACTTTGATCATTCAAAAAGAAAAGCATTGGGTTAGGTTTTAAACTTGGTGCTGGGTGTAAATGTCAGGTACAGAAACTGCGTAAGATTCAAATCTTTCTTTATTAGAGACAGTGCTACGTTATTCTCATACAGTCATCCAATTGGAACATTTTGATGCTGCAAATGTAGGAAATGGAAAAACCACAGGAAGTTGTTGGAACACACAGCCCAAACTTATCTAATTCAGTAACACCTCTTCCATTGCTGTCCCCTTTGTAATGCACTCATTTTTCTCAGTACAAGAATGTTACATTCAATGAAAGTTTCTTCTTTTTAAAGACATTGGCAGGAGCTGGGCTATCTCATCATTTATATTACTGGACGGCCAGACATGCAGAAGCAGCGGGTGGTATCCTGGCTGGGTCAGCATAACTTTCCACAGGGCATGATCTTCTTCTCTGAAGGCCTGGTCCACGATCCCCTACGACAAAAAACAATCTTCTTACGCAATCTCGTGCAAGAGGTAATTTCTGATCAGGTGTTATGTACGAATACCCTTAGGAAGGCAATTGTAGAACAGTAATGGATATAAGACTTTGATATTGCTGAATAACCTCACAATATCAGGCTGATAAAATGTATTTTCTTTTATAAAATAACGTGGACAAAGGAAATGGATTAACACTTTTACAATTGAAAAGAGATAGCTGGAGTGAAAGTCTTTCCTGTCTGTGCGAGGGTTCTAAGTAAGAGATTGGGCCATTGGTGAAATGAGTTTGAGTAACCTCTGCTGACTTCCTAGGGAGCTCAAAGCTATTTGTATTTTGAAACAAAGACTAAATGATAGTTTCACTTCATGATGCTGTTGTGTAATTGCTGGTTTGTGACATATTTGATGTGTTTGATTTACCTCAAAGTACTTCAGAGATGACACTAGTACTAAGTCTACAATAGGTTTATTTACAGTACAGCCGCTATACACATCTTATACTGTACATTCAAATGCTTAATATATCAAATACTCTTTATCTTATCGAATGGCCTGACCTTGCTATTATCTGAAAAAAGCTAAGTACCTGCGAGTTTCATTTTACCTGCTGTTTCTGGTCTAGTTCAAATTAACTGCTTATAACGGCACATCTTAAAATCTAAGGCTGGAGCTTTGAGGACCAGGGAAGAGTCCCACCGTTGGAATTGAAAAAGGGTGGTGAATCTCCTTCAGCAGGCACGGGGCCGGCTGCTACTGTTTGATGGAAGTTGCCAAGCTTGAGAGATGACAACTGAGACTGTCATCCATATTAAGGAGGATGGTCAGCCTCCAAGGTCCATTAGCCCAATCAGAAGACCAGTACCAATGCTGCCGTTGACAGTGACTACCTGGAGGATGAGGGCACACAGCTGGTAGTCTGGGCCTGACAGAATGGGCAGAAAGGCTGAGGGCGGACAACACTATCATCGTTGGACTAAGAAGTGTCCAAAAAAAGAGCTCCCCCCCACATCGCTTTTATTGCTTTCATTCTCAACATGACGAGCAGCCCCCAGCAGCTGGTAAAATGCCAGCTGAACTGAAACAAAATCCTTACGTGGACACTTAAGTGGCTCCATTGGGCTTCTGGTGGGCAGGCCATGTGCCATCTTTCCCATCATTGGCAAAATGGGATGGCAGTGGGAAATCAATGGGCATTGCACCCACTATTTTCTCATGCCAATATGACAGCTTTCTTCCATCCCATTATGTCTCTAAAGTGCTGGTAAATTCTACCTGTAAAATCCCTGAAAGGAAAATAGGTGTTTATAAGTTTTAATATTTACGTCTGTTTTTGAGGCGCTTCTTTGGTTCTCAGTTTGCCATTGTTTTTCACTAATGCACAGCTTTGCATTTTTGGTCTCTCTCCAGTCTCATATTAAGATCTCTGCTGCCTATGGCTCAATGAAAGACATTTCAGTTTACAACGTCTTAGGATTGCCAGCACCTCAAATCTACATTGTTGGACGACCATCAAAAAAATATCAGAACCAGTGTCAGGTGAACAGTCTGTTTATTCCATGATAGAGTAAAGAATTAAAATGAGAATTTTTTTTTAAATCATATATAACAAAAAAAAGGGTCAATTTCCCCTGAAGAAGTGTCCAAATTCACTACAATAACTAGGCATTCTTTGCACTTGCCTCAATTTCTCTTACTTTCATATCCAATTCTTTTTTTTAATTTATGTTCTTTCTTCCTTCTGCATGATGCCTTCCTTCACTTCACAGCCAGATGCTCAATAGTTGTAACTATCCTTTACCTTTCCTGTCACTTGGAGCTTTGTCTCTATGTTCAGTAAAAAGAGAACAGTGTGTGGGGAAATTGCTGTACTTTTAACCTGCTCTATGATTTTATTAGCCTTTTGAAAGGGACTCACTGGGGAGAGAAACAATAATGATGGTGAGGCAGTTACAGACCTGGAAGTTAGAGATTTGGATGGTATAAACCGGCACTGCTGTGGAAAGCAATGGGTGGGATCATTCTTTTCAATCAAAGTGGTCTTGAGCAACTGCAAATAAATGTATTTTGTTCTCAGTATTTTATATTTTAAAAAAATCCTATTTCAACAATAGAAAGGCTCACTTCAGGATGGTCCTATGCTCAGTTATATTGCCTGATGCTATATTTAGGTTAAAATTATTTTCACATGCAGATTACACAAGGGCATAAAACACAGTAGCAAAATTAATCATATCAGAGAGCAAAGGCACTTAACGACAAGTCACCTAATTTTTACTTTACATAAACATTTTATGCTGCATTTATTTCAATTATAATAGGGAATCTAGCTAAATTACAAGAAAAAAACTGCCAACATTTACTCTGAAATACGTGATCAGTTGCATTTATCAAATTGACCATGATTTTGCCTCACTGTCAAACCAACAGCTGCTCCATAGATTTATTTTGGATAAGTAATTAATCCCTGTTATCTTTATATGCCAACAATTATTCCATCAATTACTAGTTCCATTAATGGTTAAGACCATTCTCTTCATGTTTAACAGCATAATGTTCATACCTCACACATAATGTTGAACTGCAAATAATGTCAAAAGAATAGCTCACCTTTTGGGGGAAACGTCTTCTATATGCTATTTTAGAAAGCAGCTTTTTAAAATAAAATTAATTATTTTAACTGTTAACTCTTTCATTATAGGGACGAAAAAAAGCTAAACATGTGTCCAATTTCATTTACCCAACTAAATGTCAAGTCCTGGCCTTCTTTAATAGTAGTGTATGCTGAGGGATTCACTGCTATTGAAGGATGCAATGACATTGCAATATCTGACCTGAGGTATATAGAAATAAAAAGGTGCGTCACATCGAGAAATCGACACTGAAGGCCCTATCATATTCCAGTTCCTGTGGTGGGACAGACCTTTAATATGCATGCTTAGTTGAGAGTCCAGTCTCCCATAAAAGATTTTCCTTTATTGACGCAACTGGGGAAAAGTGAAATCTCTTTCTAATTAACACCTTGAATACGCCATAATAGGTTATTTTTAATGCAATCTCTTTTGTCAATGGTTCAATATTTATGTATGCAATATAAAATTCTGTCAGGTGAATATTATTTCTGATAGTGATACTTTAAATGTTTGGTTGACTGGAACTTTGATGGGGTTGTAGCAACAATCATTATTTTTATTGAAAATTATGGGTTTTTGTAAGCAGATTCACATATGCCATTATATTACCATTAGGTTCACTGTTTTTATAAAGGTTGTATATTGTGTGAATGGGCATAGAAGGAGTTTACATGGAGGGTAGGGGTGGCCATGGAGGAGTGGGAGAGGGAAATGAGTAGGAATAAAGCAGGCATGGAGGCAAATATATGATCTTTTGAACTGATTGAGTTTTTTGAAGAAGTAACAAAGAGGATTGATGAGGGCAAAGCGGTGGACTTGATCTAGTAAGGCGTTCAACAAAGTTCTGCATGGTAGACTGGTTAGCAAGGTTATAGCTTATGGAATATAGGGAGAACTAGCCATTTGGATATAGAACTGGCTCAAAGGGTGATGGTGGAGGGTTGTTTTTCAGACTGGAGGCCTGTGATCAGTGGTGTGCCGCAAGGATCGGTGCTGGGTCTGCTGCTTTTTGTCATTTTTATAAACAATTTGGATGTGAACATAAGAGGTATAATTATTAAGTTTGCAAATTACACCAAAATTGGAGGTGCAGTGGACAGTGCAGAAGCTTATATCAGAGTTCAATGGGACCTTGATCAGATGGGCCAATGGGCTGAGGAATGGCAGATGGAGTTTAATTTCAATAAGTGTGAGGTGCTGTATTTTAGGAAGGCAAATCAGAGCAGAACTTATGCACTTAATAGTAAGGCCCTGGGGAGTGTTACTGAACAAAGAGACCTTGGAGTGCAGGTTCATAGTTCCTTGAAAGTAGAGTCTCAGGTAGACAGGATAGTGAAGAAGGCATTTGGTAAGCTTTCCTTTATTGGTCAGTGCATTGAGTATTAGAGTTGGGAGGTCATGTTGCAGTTGTACAGGACATTGGTTAGGGCACTTTTAGTATAGTGTGTTCAATTCTGGCCTCCCTCCTAGAAGAAGCATGTTATGAGACTTGAAAGGGTTCAAAAAAGACTTACAAGGATGTTGCAAGGGTTGGAGGATTTGAGCTACAGGGAGAGGCTGAATAGGCTGAAGCTATTTTTTCTGGAGCACTGGAGGCTGAGGGGTGACCCTATAAATGTTTATAAAACCATGAGGAGCATGGATAGGGTGAATAAAAAAGGTCTTTTTCCCAGGGTGGGTGAGTCCAGAACTGGAGGGTATGGGTTTAAGGTGAAAAGGGAAAGATTTAAAGGCGACCTAAGGGGCAACTTTTTCATGCAAAGGGTGATACATGTATGGAATAAGCTGCCAGAGGAAGTGGTGGATGCTGGTACAAATGCATTTAAAAGACATCTGGATGGCTATATGAATAGGAAGGGTTTTGAGGGATATGGGCCAAATGTTGGCAAATGGGACTAGATTAGGTTAAGATATCTGGTTGGTGTGGACAGGTTTGACTGAAGGGTCTGTTTCCGTTCTGAAAATTTCTATGACTCTCTAACTCAAAAGGCTCTTGAGTGCATACAATGGTTCAAGACTTGCTTGAGGAGCTGTGGACCATCAGTCACGATAAAAGTGAGCCCGGATCCGTGAAAATAGCAGAGGTGCAATGTCTAGGGTGTGCCTAAGCTTACAGTGCAACTGAGCAGGTTGTGAGTGCCGCTGTTACCCAAGCCTGCAGCACAGTAAATTTTGGACTGTCAGAGATGGATGTAGAGTGACACCCTGGACCCATTGATATTTACCTCCTGTAAGTGGACCAACACATTCAGGCAAAAATAATACAGAAACCTAGCAGTTGCTTCATTTTTGTTATTGTTGCTGTCTGCCATTTTTAAATCCCACTGCTTCTGATCTGACATGGTCAGAAATATTAAAATCCAGCCTTAGTACTGTATGCTATAAGTAGTTTGTAGCACATTTCTTCTCTGATCGTGAGCTACATCTTGTGGTGGAAACTCAGTATTGCACCAGGCTTTGTATTCGACAATACGATCCTTAGGTTTAAACATTGTTTGGCTTCTTTTTATCCTCACTTGTCTTCATCTCTTTAAAATGATTTGGAAGAGTCCTCCAGTTAATTCTGTGCTTTTTAATTATTTTTGTTATTTTAGCCTGTAGTGGCAAAAACAAAAACTGCACCATCAGAGAAAAAGGTGCAAAAGGCCGAAAGACTATATTCAAACAATTGTTTTAAGAGACTAGTCCAGACCTCCAGATTATGTCGCTGCCCACAGTTTAGGACTCGAGTAACTTTTTTGTTTTCAGTTCATAACTTTTAAAGGCCAAAAGGATTAAACTACAGAGGAACCTCAATTATCTGGTATTTGATTATCCAAATATTGGATTATCCAGCAGGATCATAATGTCCCAGTGCTCGGCTGAACTATGTTATTCGGCATTCAATTATCCAGAATTCGATTAATCAAACGATGTAATCCCCACCCATGTCCTTCAGATAATTGAGGTTCCTCTGTATTAGGACAGATTGCATAGAGTGGGCTTGAATGCAGAAGATTAAAGAGTGATGTCGTTGAGATGTTTCAGATGATCCAAGGATTTGTGAGTGTACACCCTGATTATGGCCGTGTTATTCAATTCCCTGCCACCAATTGAAACCCCTAATGGGGCAATTAATGCCCATTTGCGGGCCTCATCTTCGCCCTTCCAGTATTAACCCAAGAGTGGACTGGGGCCGTCAACACAGAGAGCATGTCAAGCAGACCAGTTCTGGCTTGTTTTCAGACTCCTGGGGGATATAGGGTGCCTATTTTAAAGGAATGCAGTGTTGGCATTTAGAAGGAGATGGCACACTGGATATCACAAAAAAATGCCCTTCCTGCTGACCCCACCCTGTGACCACCAGCCACCATCACTCACCTTTGGCCTGGGGTCCAGCAAAAGTCCTGATCCCACAGGAATGCTTGCTGCTGTCAAGTGCCTGATGAAAAGGTGAGCAAGTTGACTTTCCCTGTAACGGTGGTTATGAGGCCCTTGCCTCTTTCCAGTTCCACAAGGTTCCACCTTAAGTTTCCTGGTGGGGAATAGAGGATAAAGGGACCTAGGTTTCAACAGGAGCTCCTCTCAGGAGCAAAATCAGGAATCACTTTCTCACACAAAATTGAAATTCTCTTCCTTGAAAGGCTATTAATGCTGGAGGAAATAAAGCTTTGAAACCAGAGATTGTTAATGGTTCATAAGTGAGGATATCAAAAGGTGTGGAGCAAAGGTGGGAACATGGAGATGAGAAATGGATAAGCCACAGTCGAATGGCAGAGAGAGCTCAAACAACAGTACAGCCTAATTCTGTTCGTGTTGACCCTAGACGTTTGATAAAACTGTAAAAATCAGAATGAGAATTTGGACATTGAATGGCTCCTTGACACCCTTTGCTTGATAATCAATGTCATTTCTTCCCCTGCAGTTTCTCTCTGAAGGTTATGCTGCTCACCTGGCCCAGCTCGAGTACAGTCATCGCTCCCGCCCAAAGAAGAGCAACTCGCGAATGATTTTACGGAAGGGGAGCTTCGGCCTCTCTGCTCAACCTGACTTCCTTCGGAAAAGAAACCACTTGCGCAGGACTATGTCAGTGCAGCAGCCTGACCCGCCATCCTGCAACCCCAAACCCGAGCGAGCCCAGAGCCAACCAGAATCATACAAGGAGGAGAGACACCCCCACAGCATAGCCTGGGCCCGGAGTGGAGGCTCCAAATCAGAGCCAGGCGTTTGAGCAGTGTACCATGGGCAACAGAGAGTTCCAGGCTTTGTCCAGGGTCTGAAGGGGGGCCAAGAAAAGCTGCTTGTGCATAATGGTCCTCATTCTTGTTCCAGAAGATATTGGGCTGGAATTTCTTCTTTTGTCCAGTCAATGGCAGGAGTGGGTTGGGCAGCATTTCCACCTGTACAAATGACCAGGCGTTGACCACCGCAAATCTTCATTTAACTAAAAGAGCCGAGGTCCCCAAGGATTTGGAAGGTTGCCAATGTAGGGGGAGAAACTTTGCCCTCCAGGAGGGTATGTTGGGGAATTCGCAGGTAGACATCATGAGGAGCATGTCTGTAGTTTCCCAATGTACACTCCCGGTGGGTGTGTTTCCTCACTGCGAGCATGCATTCATAACATCAGTTAAATATTTTTACCAGTGATCGTGGCCTTTAGGTAGTTATTGAGTCAGACCTCAGTCACACCTGTAGCACAGGTGAATTACTAGTCCTTCCAGCATGTTAAAGATGACTGTAATTCTCTGTTGCCAATGAGGTACTCCGGGATCATTTATACTTGTTCTGTGTATCAAGCTTAGAGAAAGATTAACACAATGTAATATTGGCAGAACCTCTGGACAAGAACTGAATATTTATCACTTTTCCCAAAAGCACTTTGGGTCTTTGCTTTTCAGAACTGTAGAAGAAACCTTGAAGCCAGATGCCCAGTTTGAACCGCAAGTGTTGGCAAGACAGGCAACCACTGTCTTTTCTTTAAGATTTGTTGCTAAGAATTGGATTGGTTAAGATCAGGTGGACTTCACAGCACTTTGTTTCACTCACTCGCTTAAATGGAAAAGCTTCTCCGAGCTCCAAGATCAAAGTGTCGAACAAAAACGGTTCAAGCCACTTTGACAAGGCATAAGGTTGACTGAACAATCATGTGTAACCCAGTCTCCCTGTATAACCTGTGGTGATACAGCGCATGGGCCCCAGCACTATTTGTACAACGGAAAGGACTCAGCTACCCAACCAGGTGACGGAGATGATGTAAAACACTCTTGTCGAACTAGATTTGCTTTGATTAACTTGTTACGGACATGATCAAACTAAATCATTTTCTTTAATCCTGCTAATTTGTAATAATTTAGTCAGATATGTATTTATTTGTGCAGGAGGCAAACTTCCACTTTGCAGCCAAGTTTGATTTTTTAAAAAAAATGTATTCTCTTAAGCCTGTTTTGCCAAAAAAACTAAATCCTTGTTGTTTTGGTGAGTTAATGTTTCTTATGAAATGTCCTTGATAAAGAAAAGGACTCACATTCAAGATGCTAACTGCTCAGTACCCTTCTGCGTGTTTTGTTTTACTCCTGTTCTATATTTTCAAAATTGACAGGTTTTTATTTGGTTCCCTTTCAGTATTTTTATCTTTGTGAGAAAAGCATTCACCATTTTGCAAATAAAGAAAATACCTGAGCAAGTTATTCATCAAAACTTACAGAGCCAAAATGGCACTTAGTTAGATATTTTTTTAAAAATTCAAATAATTCAGAATGATGTAAATAGTGTGGGGCTGGGGTTCTTATGAATGAAAGAAATATTAAAAATCAAGTGTAAGTGGTTGGGCTTTTTGTTGTTGAATGTAGTCATTATGTGGTCCTCATGTGGGACAGATATTACCAGCCACTTGTTAGTCCAAATCTGAATGTTGCTGTTGTCTAAGGTGGCATTATGCATGAGTTGTCAACAGGGCTGAACACTGGAATCAGCAGAAAATACTCTCATTTCTGACCTAATAGCAAAGTTAATTTGCTTGTTGGAGAAGCTGAAGCTGACTAGGCAATGGAAACTGTCCTGAGGAACTCCTGCAGCTGTCCTGGGGCTCTTGTGAAAGGCTTTGACAATTATGATCACCTTCCTGTGTGATGGAAATGATCGTTAGAAGGACAATCCCAGCACCTTATTGTTGCACCCAGGCAGACACTGCTTTGAAATCGAAGCCCAACTTCTCAAAGCTACCATTTGCGTGCCACCTTTGCATCTGTTTCTGAATGAAGGCTCTGATAAGGTGTCAAGCTGAAAGATCCTGGTGGACCCTGCACTGAGTATTGATGAGTAGGTGCTGTTTGATGACTTATTTCATCACTTTATTGAAGATGATAGCTGTTGTAATTGATTGGCTTAGAATTAGTCAGTTAGAGTTCTATCGGGGATCTCACAATCCCATGCTGAAACTTTGCTAAACCTAGAGAATTTATGTACATAGCTTTTGATGCCATTCCTATGGTCTTCTTATACAAAACTTTTCACTGTATTTGTAACAATTACATGTAGCAAATACATGTGACAATCAATCAATCTATTAATCACAACCCCAGTAGTTCGACCCTAGCATTTTTCTGCCATCAAGATCTATCTGGACAACTTTCTGCAACACTGGGTAGTTGCCATTGGTAGAAGCTATTCAAATAGTTGGACTGAGGAAGGAACATTTGGTGTGATGCTATCAGTATTACAAATAAGATGCTATTAGGGCCACACTTAGTCTTCGTTATGTCCAATTCTCTCAACCAGTTCATAATGTCAGGCAAAGTGAGCATAAATAGCAAGACAGTGGCAACTATCATTTTGGAGACCTGGGAAAAGGTTGTCCTTGTGACATTTTTAGCTGAAGAGAATTTTGTCTTGATCCTTGAGTTTAAATTGTGGGGCTCCATCATGGTTAAAAATTCATATAGCCTCCTACTTCAGTTAGTTATCTGTGCTCTATTCTGCACTGCTGGTGGATTAGAAGGCTTCATTCCCAGCCTTTAAATGTGAAATTGTGTCATTCTTTTGGTGACCTTCTACTTCTGGTGTTCACAATATGTGTATTGTATTTTAAGTGTTTGATGCTGCTCCTGCCACACTCTTCCGCACTCCCGGTTGGACCAGAGTAAGTTTCCTAGCAAGATGCTGGTGGAGAAGTACAGTATAGGTTATGAGATTGCAGATTTTGTTTGTACAAACCTTCTTACTCCTGATATCACACAATGCCTCACAGATGCTTTCCTTAGACTGCCAGTTCTGAATGATGGAGGGAGTCCTCAGTGAGAAGACTTGGTCAGTCTTAAAGGCTATGCAGTGAGAATTCCTACAATGCTGGATAAGTGTATTTATGACAAGTATGTTGGTGAAGAAGGTTAGAAACTAATCTGACTGCGAGATTTCATTCCTTTCAATCAAAGTTGTTCAGTATTGATGCCAACATATGGTATCTGCCTTCATTAATCACTTATGCTATGCTGTCCCTCCTTCCCATCATAATCTTTCTCATTCTCATAGCATCAATATTGAGGTTGAAGGTTTGAACAGTATTGTTGTCCATTACTGATCTGGCAGAACCACCTCAAACAAAAGTGCCTTTTTCCCTCTCTCAAGTCATCTCATCCCACTTCACTGAAACTGTCTTCAAAGTTGATACTGGATCCCTCAAAAGACAACTATTTTTCCTCAATCTCCTTTTGTTTTGCTCTTTCCAGCTTTGCCCCCAAATCTGAGATGCCCATTTTGTTACGATTGAGGACAAGCGATCTGTTGCTGTGGGCTCTTTCTATTTCTGGTGTCCTAGCCTTGATGCTTTAGTCACATATCAAACTGCAGCTTCTTTCTCAGTCTCTGCTGCATTTATTTGTTGATAAATATTTTCTTCCTACTTCAGTAAATACCTGACAAAAAAAAACAACATTGTATTTCCTGAGGCTTGTTGATCTAGATCCCTTTGTACATCAGTCCTCTTCAACCCTGGCCTTCCCACTTCCCTCAAAGCCCGCCCTTTATCCCTTCATCCTCTCCAGATTTACAAAGTCCCGTTCTCTTCTCAAGATTCTTGAATGCATAATTATTACTGGGCTACTCTTGAATTTCTTGTTCAAATACTTTAGTCTACTCAATCCACAGCACCAAATCGATGTCCAAAATCATTAACTGCATAGGATATGTATCAAGGGTGAACTTTCTTTCCTTGATCTGTACCTGGCCAATTTGAAATGGTTGATTGCTGCTTGATACTGACAGACCCATATTTCCCAGCAAAGTCAGGATATTTCTGGTGGTGAGTTTTCTTCCCACAGCTGCATTAATGCCTTTGATCAGTTGAGCATCCTTCCTTGATCCCTCTTTTCCATGTTGTGACCTTGTGCATAAATACAAAATCAGCCTTCAGTTATATGCTTCTGACGTTACTTCAATTCCAGGACCAGTGCTATGCTATGGTTTTTCTTAATAGATGTGCTGGAATGTTTCCTACTCAAATGGCAAGATTGAAACCATTCCAATCATCTCTCATCAAAAAGTCATAATCCTAACACACACCTTCCCAGCTTCATCAGCCTTCAGAGTGAGGATTCAGACTACGTTTCAGATCCTAACATCCCATCTATCATTAAGTCCCTTCACTGCTACCACTGCAATGTATCTAACTCCACCTGAACCTCACCTCCACTCCCGCTGAAATTATTATGGCCTCAAAACGTGCATACCCTTCACACCCTTAAAAACATTATTTCTAAAAGGACACCAGTGTCAAGATTGATTCTAAAACTGCTGCATTACAAATTCATTCCTACTGTTTTGGTCCTACTGAAATTAGTATTATAAAGTAGCCAGACAAACCAAAATTATTGATTTCTACTGTCCATACACAATGATGTTTATGAATTCTACCACCTGCATCCTGTCCCACTTACCTTGCTTGTTTTCAATCATATCCATTGCTCCACTGTCAATACATTGGATCCTGACACTTTCCATGGTCCTTCATCTACTTTCCTGCAGACCTATATCCCCAACTATGGTGTTCTATCTCCCGAAATTAGCTTCTTGCACATTCTGCCTTCCTTTGTCCTTCATTGGACCACACCATCTATGCCTCGGTCCCAACCTTAGCACTGCTGCCTCACAGCACCAGGCACCCAGGTTCGATTGTACCGTCTGTGTGGAATTTGCACATTCTCCCATGTTTACATGGGTTTCTTCTGGATGCTCCGGTTTCCTCCCACAGTCCGAACATGTGCAGGTTAGATGGATTGGCGATGCTAAATTACCCCATAGTGCCCAACAGGTGTGTAGTCATGGGAATGCAGAGATGAAGGGATAGGCTGGGGGGCGTGGGTATAAGTGGGATGCTCTTCACAGGGGTGGTGTGGACTTAATGGGCTGAATGGCCAGTTTCCACATTGCAAGGATTCAATGATTCTACCTTGCTAACTCTCAATGCTGTTCTATTTGTGACAATATTTTTCATTACAGCTTGCATTGCTCATATACAAGGAACATGTGCCGAAGGAAATTTAGGGTAAAGTACAGTTTCAGAACATGTCCACCATTCCTTTTGCTTCTTCTGTAACTTAAGGCACAATAACCATTTCAACTTGGCGTATGAATCAGACAGAACTGCTGTTACTGTGTATTCCCTATGATAAATCCATATCATTGTTTAGTTTGTGTACATTTGTAAAGAAAGACCATCGTTTCTGTAAATGTGAACAATGGCAAGAGGATACTGACCAAGTGAACTGCAACCTCTAATAGAAAGTTATCAAATATCGTAAAGGAAGAGAATTTCCAAGTTATCATTCTTCAACTGTACATACTGCATGCAGACAAGATTCCTCAGTTGATTCTCTATGGAGTAAGCAAATGTAACCAAGCAGAAACTGTCAGGGTGGGCTGGGTGGATTGACCCCAATCTCCCTATTCCCCACCCTTTCCAACTCCAATTGCCAAATCCCAATTGTTTATTTGTCTAGAAGTTTCAATTTATATAATGATTCTTCGGTAATGAGAGTTTGGAAAATAATCAGTATTCTGAACCTTCAGCAAAAGTAGCCAATGAACTGCTAACCATTTGCCAGCCTAAAAGAGAGTTTGTGACAAGATAACTGCAAATGATAATAACATCATAAGTCAGAGCTGCACTTACTTACTGAGGGAGCCATTAATCCTTAGCTCAATCAACCATGCAGATTAATGGAACAAAATTGGAGGAATAATTATATGGGGAGGATGCCAAAAACTCTCATTTAACTCCTGTATCGACTGATGTGTGACTTTTACACATATACAATGAGTATTATAAAGCACTTCTTTCTGAAGAACAAATATGTTAGATATTTGTCATTACACTTGTGTGTTTTTGACCTGGTCACAATAGTATAATTGTTCACAAATGTTTAAAGGTAATTGTCTTACTGTTTCACTATATTAAAAGACTGCAGTGTTTCATGTAGTTGCATATCTGCTTGACCAAAGTATCTCATCTCTTGCTGTTACGAAGTGCAATGTGTTGAGTATTTAATAATTTATTTTTGTATAGAGTACATGGTGTAAAATTGTAAGACTGTGTTTTGCTTGTGCTCCTTTGTGATATGACAGACCGATGCTGTATTTTGTGTATCAGGTGGTCTAGATTTTTATGTGTACAGTTTTGCATTGCGTGTACTCAAGATGAAAAGTCAACTGTACAATGCTAGTACAGTTTCTAAGAGAATGGTTTTATTTGTTTAAATGATTTGGAACACTTGTTTATTAAAATTATAATGTGGTTTTGTACAGAAACAGCATGGAATATGGTTTCTTAGTCCTTGGCAAGTTAGGACTGGGGCTATTTTGGGAGACTGAAGAGAGGAATTCAATTAGTAAATATGACCAGCAAAATAACAAGAAAGCCTGAAATTAAAAATGCAAATTATTTTTCACTATTCTAAGTAAAATGGATAATTAGCATGAGTGGCATAAAATTGAAAGGTTAAATCTTGAACATTCAGATTAGTCACTTTTAATGCTTTTAGAGCAATAGAATAAGCAGCTTGATCAACATCATTTGGTACAATTGATGTTATAAATCAAATCTGGAGACTTGGGAGTTCCATGACAGGATAATAGAGGGCACCTCAACAATAGCAGATGTTCCCAGCACAATTATTTCCTGGCTTTCTCTGGGTACGGTTCCTGCACATTGGCTTTTATGGGGGGAGTTGCCTATGCTTTGCTTTGCATGCATCTGAGGTAACCCAGCTAAAAATCTACATTTCCAATCTTTTGGTCCCTCTTCTGACCGAATTCTAACTTTTAGTTCTGTGGATAGTGGTGAAATATCGTTAATTAATTATTTGTCCTTAAGTGGCAGGCCGTGAAAATAGACAGATTTTCTTTTTCAGTGAATTGACTTAATATTCTAGTGGATAGCCTGCACCCAGTTTTCTTAAATCCATCCTTTGGTTATTCAAGATGTGGAGGTGCCGGTGTTGGACTGGGATGGACAAGGTCAGAAGTCACACGACGTCAGATTATAGGCCAACAGGTTTATTTGAAATCACAAGCTTTTGGAGCACTGCTTCTGTACAATGTTCCCAAAGCTTGTGATTTCAAATAAACCTAAAGGAATGTAACCTGGTGTTATGTGACTTCTGAGTTTGATTATTCCTCACTGTGACTCAAGTAAATCTAATTCACATTGACTTTCAGAATGGTCACTTGCTTACTACTCATTTCACCTCCTTCCAGCCAGATCTCACTGTCCTTCGGAGCATGGCTCCCAAGGCATCATGCTACTGCTAGGGTTTGCCTTTCCAGAATGGAAATTGAAGCTATAGAAGTTCCTCTCTTGCAGAGCTAAAGGCTGGCAGCAGGAAAGTGCAGCTTAAGGTGAGTGAAGTATTGGACACTTTCCAAGAATTTAGGATATCTGGTCAGCATGGGTGAGTTGGACTGAAGGGTCTGTTTCCATGGTATTAACTTATTGATATTTAAGCAGTTTAATATTGTCTATAGCTCTAAATTACAAATCCACAACTTCAAGTTTTTGGTTCTGTATGCCAGATATTTGTGTTAATAGACATTGTCATTTTAATACATCATGGCAGGGTGTAATCAAAGTGATTCAAGATATGACAGTGACACATTATAGCTAAATTATTATTCAGATTTGCCATCTCAATAGGATGCAAAGGATAAATTCAATTTAAAATGGAGCTAAAGACTTGTCCAGTGACAAATACAAGTGATAGACAGACATTTTCAGTGCAGTAATCTGCCACTTGCCGAACAAAAGCAAATACTAAAAATCCCAAGCTACAGTTCGACTCCAAGACTTTGTGAAAGGAAGGAAATTAATCCACGAGTATATGGAGTGTGGTGTGGCGTTGGTGGTAAATGTATTAATTTTTCATCCAGGACAGAAAAGGAAAAGTGAACATTGTACTTTGTTTTTATGATGCCTCCTTATCAGACCCCTTAGTAATTTACACAATGTCTTAAATCATTGTACTACATGGTGATGTAATCAGCAGGGAAAGATTCGAGTCAGAAATGAAAGCTAGTCTATCTTTATCTTCAGCCTTTACTTGCAAACCAAACATTAAATATGCTGTTCTTTTAAACATGTAAAAAATTTGTGGCTGATTAAAATATTAGGAACACAAGCAACATCAAACATTTAATCACTTTCTTAGGTGCTTTGTTAACATTCCAGTCAATTAAGAAAACATCAGCCTTGAGATCAAATGTGTTTCATCCAATAAAAGCTATAGGACACAAGTTGCTTTGTTACAGATGTGAATATTTAATCAAATGACTATATATTTTGAAAAGTTACAAGACATTCTGAAATAAACATTGCTTTCAAAGTGAATACACTTACATCGACAATTTCTGGAAAGCGCCTTGAAATTAAGTCCATTAAACTCACTGTTACATGTCAGTCTATTTCTGGATTCATAAAGTACTTTCCGATCATTACATGGTTGTGAATTTCCTTTTGGAAGCGGAGCATAGCAAAATAATCCCTATTAGTTATGATGGGATACTGGTTTTGGCAGTAGAGAACAACATGTTCTTTATACAGTCGTCAAAGTCATTTGTAATTCCCAAAATCTCTGATATGCTGAAAACCAATCCCCTACTATTCCATGATAATCATGAATAGGCAATTACATATTTGAAATTATTTTAATATTGATGAAACTCAGTTTTTCCAAATTTAAAAGACATTTAGATAATCTTGCACTGTATTGTGTGAGCAGAAGATTCTACAACAGTAAAAATGTTTTGGTTACAAATATTAAAAAAAGTTCAAATTTCACACCAGATGCACTATTGTAGAGCACAACAATGCTGTACGTAAAAAAGCTTAGCCAACAGCGAAGCTTAGAATCCTTAAAACATACAGCTTAAGGTAACATTGAATAGCTTATGTTAATTAAAAAATACATATTAAATTCCTTCATATGAATTGACACATACAAAAACCAATGTCATGCAAGGTCTTTCAGTGTAAGTGGCTCACCCAGCACCAAATTTCAAATTACGTCAAAAATAAAATTTCTAGTGCGAGTGAGAAATGAAAATTTACATAAAACAGGTAAAAAAACCAAAGATATGAGCTTCTGGAATCTGTTGCATTCCTATCCCATTACTCCTATATTTCAGTCCAGCATAAGTCACATGGCAGGACATTCAAATCACATACAAATCTTGTTCTCTACCGAAGTCTTTCAAAAAAATTAACTTTTCATAAAATAAAATCCAGTCCTTTAAGAAGGGACCAGTGGTGATTTTCTTTGTATAGTAGTAATTGAAAGTGAACATTAACTACAAAAGTAAAGTTTAAACTGAGAAATGTCACATTCACGAACAGGGTATTGTAAGAATCATAGCCAATTCCAGACTTTAAGCTCAGCAACACAAATATAAACTCACTCTTAACAAAGTACCTATCCTCACCACTTGGCAAACTGCATGTAGCATCTTATTGGTTTAACTATAATTTGTGCCAATTTTAGCAACATGCTAAAATACAAATATAATTTATATGTATATTTATATTTGGTTTAGCCCAAACACCAGTTCCCTCTCAAAGCGAGTTTTATTGTTAATCAATAGTTTAGCCCATACACCAGTTCCCTCTCAAAGCGAGAGTTTTGTTGTTAGTCTATGGTTTAGTCTAAACACCAGTTCCCTCTCCAAATGAGGGTTTTGTGGTTAATCATTTATATTTGGTTAAAGGAATTTGATGCATAATACTTGGTCAAGGAAGACTTGTCATAAAAAGAAATGAAATTCTAAACATGCTTTGATAACACTTAAATGGCAGCCTGATAATTCATTAACACACTAAAATAAATTTTCCAGTCTATAATTCTAATAATCTGATTTTAAATTGTGCTGCATAATTCGTATTAAAAATTGCAGTGTCATTGCCAAAAACAAAATTGTTCCCTTCATGCAGTGATCAATTTCTAAAGCATATTGATCATAAGTAATCTTTTAAAACCTCATACTGCTACAAGGCAAATTTACAATCATTTTCATGCACAAAGCTTTCTTGGACCTGATGTTTTTAAAAAATAGTTCAGGCAGCTGAGAAACAACATTTACACAATATTTTGTTTAGAAATTCTATTAATAAAAAGGGACAATGGGATCTCTAGAAGGCATGTCCCATCCCTCTTACACTAACTGCTGCTAGGATAGAAGTACCTTGTTTATAAATCATTAGCTAACTCTAGTCATCAGCAGCAGCATTTTCTCAAAACCTTTAATCCTGAATGGAGTGAATAGTTTTGGCCAGAATTCCAAACCAGAGGCAAATAATACTTCACCCATAATGACTATAAGTGGAGAACACAAACTAATTTTGCTCAAGTACAGGAGAATAAATGCTTCACCCTGCAATAAAATTCAAAGTACTTGCAGATGAGACCAAAAGTAGCAAGTGTCATTATGAGACAGTCATTGTAATGAAGTTACTCGAGCTGTCCATGCAATTCTACAAATTATATTCATGTTTAGAATAAAAGAAGAAGAAAGAAAACTCAATAAGAAAAAAGTGAGGCAGAAACGGCACGTAGTTGGAAACTCTCCAGGAAGATTGTCTTCTATGGCTTTTACTTGGCAGTTTTTGTTCAGTTCAAGCTCTTTCCCTGCTCTGCAATGCTTGACAAAGCCTCATCTGCCCACTTGCTTATGGTGAAGCGAAGCCTTTTTGCTTTTCTTCTAAAAGATGAAGCCAACATTTTTTGACCCTGAATCTTAGACAGAAGCATGTTTTCCGACATGATGTGATGATAATTTTCAATTGCCTGTTTCCTGGAAACGAACAAGGAAAATAGTTTGGTTGGGGTTGGCGGTAGAATTTAAACACTTTTGAACAATGCAACACAAGGTGTGATCAAGTTGAAGCGCAGTACAATGTGTCATCAACAGCCTGCCTCATGATGAAGGTGGTAAATATTAGTATAAGCATTTTAAGACAAACATGCACAAGTCATTTTAATAAACTTGAATAAAATATTAATTCTAGGTTTGAGAGGATACGGTGTATTGAAGCCAAAAAAATATGCTTTATAAAAAGAAGCTGACTGAGCAGAAGCACCTAAAATGCAAACATTGGCAGCTGTAAATGAAGACTAATGCATTGAACTAGCTCAGCAAAATTACAGCTTTCTATGATGCTTTCATTAATTAAAGGCCATCCGGTTAGAACAGTGAACATTCCAAGAAGACTGCAATCATTAAAAAAGATTAAAAATCAAACATATTAACCAGAAACTGGATCATTTTATAAGTGGGATACTGAATCACTGGTGATCCAGCAATTCCAACTTGGAAGGGTCATCTGCTTTTAGAACTAACAATAGATTCCAATGAGTAAATTTCTGTGAGATATTTAATCAATGATGCTTTGATATTTAAATGTTCCATACTACAACTGTTGTGGTCACCCTATTCAATATCCCAACTGCATAAATGTCTGACATCTTGTAGACCATCCAACCAATGTCCTTTTAAATAATACACATTGGCTTGTGACACGCAAACTTTACCTCACTTGCATTTTCTTCAGTCATCAATTAGAGAAAGTGTCATGTCACTGATAATGAATAAAAGATTGATGGTGAGTTAGCAGCATGATACAGAATTCACTTCCTTAAACTGAATAGGACGCTTTCACTAAAGAGAGAGATTAGGATTTGGATGTTCAGCTCGAAACAACATGGCTCTTCATCAATCCCCAGATAGCAGTTGTATGCAAAATTTATTTCTGATACAGTGAATGTAACAAGCTTCCAGTATCTTTCACAAAGCACTTGCCATTGCTTTCAACAGACAAACGCTGTTCTTAATATTAAAAGGAATTTTTTTTTAAAACTTCAGGACTCGCTGATGGAAGTTCTCCATCTCTGCAGTACACATGGAACTGAACACAACTCAAAAGGCTCATGGATTTATTTAGGTTCGAGAAAGGAGCATGAAATATAAAATGAAGAACAATTACTTCTAAACTAGACCCTCAAGTATGTTTTTCTGATTTCACAATGGCGAGATTATATTGTTCTGGGAAACTTCTTTAAAGAGAATGCTGAGGAGATGAACAGTTAAAGGTTTGCAAGATTAAGAAAGTGTTAAATCAGGGATGTTTCCATTTACAAACATTTTCATAAAATAGGAGCCAATATTCTCAACAGAAGATCGTCAGCAAGAAATTCAGTAGGGAATGTACGAGAAATTACTTTATTTAGATTGATTAGAAGGTAGAACATGCTACCACTAGGGGTAGCTGAGATTAATAGCATGAACGAACTTGGGGGAGCTGGTTAAATATGTGTGAGTGAGAAAGAGGGAAAAAGAAAGGTATCAGAAGTTATAGTAGATTTAGGAAGAGACTATTTACAGCATAAACACCTACATACACCAGATGCAAAGAATGACTTTTTTCTGTGCTGTGTATTCTTTGGGACTCGATGACTGTTGGCATGGTTAGTCAATCTAACAGAATAAGGCTGGTGTGTCACGTATATTGTTGAACCTCAGCCTTCAAACTCACAAATGGCAAGTAGAACAGTTAAGGGTAGAAAGGAAAGTGGAGGCTACAGTTAGATTGTATCTTCAATCAAATCAAAGAATGGACCAGGCTCAAGAGTTTGAATGGCCCACCCATCCTTCTTATTTGTAGGTTTGTATGAAGATTCTGTCTCATGGAAGGTAAGAATTTGCTTGTGAAAACAGCCTGAATGTTGCCTTTCCCTGCTAACGCTGGCAGCTCCAATTAATCATTACTCAGGTCCAACTTCACAGTGCTCCTTTGATCATTTCAAAGCAATACAAACATGTTAAGATATAGTATACAACTTTGATTTTTGTACCATGTCACTGTGTGAAGCACAGAAATGTTTTAACATGAAAAGCACCAGATAAATCTATATGTAACATGTTTATTGGGATAATTTACCATAATACATTTAGGATTTACTGAATATAATGACAGCATGGCAACTTTCCTAATTGTCACTCCTTACTATACAAGTATAATACAAAAGGTGTCTGTATGAACTGTCTGTAAATCACACATGAGTTTTAAGGATTAAGATCAGTCAATGATGAACAAGAAATTAAGGGAGAAATGACATGTTCTACTGGCATATGCAGGCAGGATTTTACCCATAGTAGGGGGGGATCTCAAATGACAATTAAAAAAAAAGATTAAGGGCTAGCAGGAACTTAAAGTCATTCGTAAAAGATAATTGAATTGTTTCAATGGGAGGGTTTAGTAATCCATTTCCTGTTGTAAATTATAAAGTACTGAAAAGACAGGTCAAACTGCGAATATAGAGGAAATCAAATCTGGAACAAAGACCTCTGGCAAATGTATGATGAATATAGCGCAAACACAGGAACTCTGATGATAATCATTTGATGATGACTTCAAGGTTAAAAGTTGATATGCGAAAGATATAAAGATGTATAGAACTTTTTTGCATAATCAAAAAATGCTGAAACCAGCACAGTTAGATGCAGTAGACAACACAACCAGAAATATGTTGACTGTTAGTTAACCCAACTACTCCTTCAGAGTTCAGTTGAACATTTCATTAGGGTTCAACCCAATCCCAGAGGAAGTGCCTCAAAGCATTCCAAGAATGAGCTTCCAAGAATTTTGAGATAATGCATTCTGTGTCTGCATTTAGCCCTAGGCGGTCTGCGAGAGCCTGCTAGAGATTTGTGTCTAACCATTGCTTATTTCTAGATAAGAAAAGCAGCAGTTTGACTCTTTTAAAGTTAATCACACCATCACAATACAACAGTGTAAATGTATTAGGTAGATTTTGAATTTTCCAAGTTTTGCATTTTTTAATAAAATAAATTGTTCCCATTTAATTTCAATAGTCAATTTTGACAAAATGCTGCCCATTACACGTGTATCAGCACAATTCAGGATTCATGAAAATCAAACCGAGCAGTGATAAATCAATATTTAATTCAAATGAGGAAAATACAGTCAGAAAGATCTCAACCAGTGATAAAACATATATTGAAGCAGTACCTTGAAGAGAGGACATTCTGCCAACAAAAGTATCAGAACAAACCAAACAGTAACTCACTTCCTGTCTCCCCAAAGTTTGTCCGCCATCTTGAAGGCACATGTCAGGAATAGTGAAGGTGGAGTACTGCTCCAATAACAGAAGAAGCTTGTCAGCTTACAGGGCAAAACAACCAGCTTGATTGGCACCACATCTACCACCTTTCAACATTAACTCCCTTCATCATCCCTGCACAATGACAATAGCGTGCAACATATACAAGCAGTAACTCAGCAAGTCATCTCCAACAATAACTTTCAGATCCACCACCTTAACTCAAGACAAAGGCAGCCATTGCCATGGGAACACCACAATCAATTTCAAGTCCCCCTCCAAGCCACACACAATCCTGACTTGGAAAAAAAGCTTTTTTTATTCACTTGTGAGGTGTAAGTGTCACAGGCTAAAGCAGCATTGATTACACATCCCTAATTGCTGTGGAGACGATGATGATGAGCAACCTTCTTGAACCACTTGCAGTCTTTGGTGTGAAGGCACATCCAGAGGGTTGGCAAGAGGGATTTCCAGTAATATTGACCCAGCAACAGTGAAAGAATGGCAATTTTGTCACTGTACCTTCTCCTTCATTGGGTCAAAATCCTTGAACTCCCTTCATAACAGCACTGTGTGTATGTTCTTACACCCAAGAATTCCAGATGGTTTAGAAAGATAACTCACTTAGAAAAATTGACTATTGAAATTAAGGATGATTAGGGATTGGCAATAAATATTGGTCTAGAGAAAGTGAGGACTGCAGATGCTGGAGATCAGAGTCGGGTGCTGGAAAAGCACAGCTGGTTAAGCAGCATCAGAGGAGCAGGAGAATCAAAATTTTGGACATATACCCTTCAACAGGGCTTATGCCTGAAACATCGATTCTTCTGCTGCCTGACCTGCTGTGCTTTTCCAGACCCCATTCTCGACAATAAACACTGGTCTAACCAGTGATGCCGCCATCACATGAATGACTAAAACAAAGACGACTCCCTATTTGAGCTATCATGTTGAATACCCATCCCACTCATATACGACTGAAAGCAAACTGAAAATAATTCACTCTGAAACGTCTGCAAACATGGTTTCTGGAATTTTAGAATTGGAAGCCTCCTCCTGTAGCACAAACTTAAAACCAATGATCAGAATCTTTTCAGTTAAGTGCTTCATTGGTTCTTTTTTTCCTTTGCTCATCACAAATAGGCTCAAAAGGTGACCAATGGTGTGCCACAGTGGCTCTCCCACTTTTCATCATTAATGTAAATGATTTGGATGTGAATGTAGGAGATACAATTAGTATGTTTGCAGATGACACTAAAATTGGACCGTGAGGAAGGTTATCTCAGAGTACAATGGGATCTTGATCAGATGGGTCAATGGACTGAGGAGTGGCAGATGGAGTTTAATTTAGATAAATGTGAGATGCTGCATTTTGGAAAGGCAACTCTGCAGGACTTATACACTTGATGGTAAAGTCCTGGGGAGTGTTGCTGAACAAAGAGACATTGGAGTGCAGGTTCATAGTTCCTTGAAAGTAGAGTCACAGGTAGCTAGGATAGTGAAGGTTTTTGGTATGCTTTCCTTTATTGGACATGTAAATAGAAAGTGAGACACAAACCAATGCTTCACCAGAGGCCCACTGATGATGTTACCTAGTATGGTGACGAAACATATGAAAAAAACCTTCCAGCTCCGTGAGCAAACTTACAACCAGACAAGGTTTTTTCCCTTGGGTAGCAGAGTCCAGAACTGGAGGGCATAGGTTTAGGATGAGGGTGGAAAGATATAAAAGGAACCAAAGGCCAACCTTTTCACACAGACGGTAGTGTGTATATGGAATAAGCTGCCAGAGGAAGTGGAGGTGGCTGGTACAATTGCAGCATTTAAAAGGTATTTGGAAGGGTTACATGAAACCAAAGGGCTTAGAGGGATATGGCCAAGTGCTGGCAAATGGAACTAGATTAAGTTAGAATTTTTGGTCAGCATTGATGGGTTGGACCGAAGGGTCTGTTTCCATGCTGTACATCTTTATGACTAATATATACTCACTTCCATTTGTCAAATGGGCTCATTTTGTTACTGCTCCCAGTGTTGATAATGCTAAAAGCCAAATTTCCATATGGGTTACAACAGATTACATTGCCAGTCAGCAGTAAACTTCAAATGCATTTTCCATTATTTGTTTTCCATTTAATTCAGTAAATTAATTGTTGAATTAAATATTATATTGGTCATGTTGTATACATCGCTCGGTAACTCTTCAGAAAGCCTCATGATTTATTACATTCCAATACATTGTTAAAAATCATTGAGTTCAAATCTGTTTTACTGAAACTCAATTAAAATGTATTTTACCAATCATTAGAAATTAAATAATTAAATATGCCAAGCTGCTTTCTTGAATTGTTGCAGATCTTGGAATACAGGGACCCCCTGCAGAGAAAGTTCACATAATTGCACTGGATTTATAAATATGAAATTTCAGCCAAAGTGACAAATTATATTGGACCAATCAAGTACAAGATGGTATCTGAACAAACTTGATAAGTCAGGAGACAATCTCCCAGCATGCATTTACAATCGTTCATTCCATGGACAACTTCACTGATTATTCAGAGGCAACACAAGACAAGACATAGTAGAGGAAGACAAATGGAGGAAAATTCTGGCAGTATAGAATTAACAACTTTGAATGAACAAGCAATTGTGCTTTTTCCTTAAAAAAAAACAAAGAATTGTATACTTTTATTAAAACAGCCACATTCTCAGACAGTTTGTTTCCTGTTATCTCACAGATGTCCTTCTATGCTGTTTTCACAGGATCCTGCTCTGATATGCTTGTTACTTGCCTCTACCTCACTTTGTTGTGGAAAGGCAAAATATCTTTATTCAATGCCTCTATTAGAATGGGGCAATCCTTTCACTGGAAATGAAGTCTGATGGACATCAGAATACGGTCTTCTCCCAGTTTTTGTTAAACAGTCATGAATCTGAAAACGGAGGCTGGTGAAAGTCATATTTCTTTTCCCTCGCTCCCTGCATTCATTAGATTTTCTGATACATGCAGGACTGTAAACAAACAAAAATAAATCCAATTCTTTCAAATCAATTTTTCTTTTCAAATCTAATGCAACCTGATTTTGCAAGCAGAACAGAAACCCCATGACAGAGAATTCTCATTTTATTAAATCACTGCAGTCAAGAGACAGGAAATGCAACTTCTGTTTTACACAAAAATATTTTACAAGGCCCCTATAGGGGTTTTCAAGGCTGACTCATCCACTTAGAAATAGTTACTACCAAGTCGAAAGGAACTGGTGTACTGGGTTGAATGTAAAGACGATTTGCATTTATATGTCACCTTTCACAACCTCCAAAACTTTTCAGCCAATGAATGACATCTGGAAATGTAGCTTCTGTTGTCATGTAGCAAATGTGGCTGAACACGTGGTGAGCTCCCACAAATAGGAAGGCAATACTCAGATTATCCTGTCTTGTTGAAGCAAAAATATTGGTCAAGACTAATACAAGAGGTAGCATCTTCCCCACCTGTCTTTGAAAGAGCACTATGGATCTTTTATATCCAACCATGGGAGCAGACTGAGCCCCAATTTAATGCCTCATCTCAACAGTGACATTGTCCATAATTGAAGTACTCATGCAACATTGTAAATGCCTAGAAATCCAAGTCCCTGGACTGGCACTTGAAACCACAAACATCTGAACCAGAGGCAGGACTGACCCCAATTGTACCAAGCCTTGCATGCAATAAAAAGGCATTGAGATCTTATGCCACTGTAGTTGGGCTAAAGTACCAACATCATAGTGAAAATAATCTATTTGAAGACAGGTGAAGATGATGCATTCATTATATTCAGCATTACCCTCTTCCTTCCACTAGAATGAGTGAGGAATTACAGGTCGAAAGGTAATCCTTGCTCCCCCCCAGAACCTCTCACAAACAAATATTCTTCATTCAAGCAAATGGAAGACCAACCGACAAGATGCAGCAGCAGAAGGAGAGGAGGGGGACGTTGTGGGGGCTAGGTATATGCAGAGAGAAAATTTGCATGTCAAAAATATTCAGTTAGAATAGATTGCTTATTTTGGAATCTCATTTTTTGACTACCTTTCAAGCCAGAAATTACTGATGACCATCAGGAACAGGCAACCAGACAGACAGTCACTAACATCACCAGAGGGAAATATTGAAAATAATCCTTGACAAAGTTGACCAATAAAAGAGCTGAAGAGTGTTTGAACCAGAGTTTGCCCAGTTCTGTAAAGTTCCTTTCTTCAGTATATAGCCACAAGATATGTATATCAAAGACATGTTCAAAGAAGATGTGGTAATTGGCAAAGAATCAGAAGGGAGATTCACTTCATAGAGCCATAGAGATGGACAGCACAGAAACAGATCCTTTGGTCCAACTCGTCCATGCCAACCAGATATCCCAACCCAATCTAGTTCTGGACTCTTCCACTCCAGAAAAAAAACTTTTTCTATGTATCCTATCCAAGCCCCTCATGATTTTATAAACCTCCATAAGTTCACCCCTCAGCCTCCAACACTCCAGAGAAAACAGCCCCAGCCTATTCAACCCTCAAATCCTCCAACCCTCACAACATCCTTGTAAATCTTTTCTGAATCCTTTCAAGTTTCACAACATCCTTACGATAGCAAGGAGACCAGAACTGCATTCAATATTCTAAAAGTGGCCTAGCCAATGTCCTGTACAGCTGCACATGACCTCCCAACTCCTGTACTTAATACACTTACCAATAAAGGAAAGCATACCAAATGCCTTCTTCACTATCCTATTACCAGTGTCTCCACTTTTCAAGGAGCTATAACCTGCACTCCAAGGTCTCTTTGTTCAGTAACACTCCCTAGGACCTTACCATTAAGTGTACACGTCCTGCTAAGATTTGTTTTCCCAAAATGCAGCACCTCGCATTTATCTAAATTAAAATCCATCTGCCACTTCTCAGCCTATTGGCTCATCTGATCAAGATCCTGTTGTAATCTGAGGTAACCCTCTTGACTTCCTCTTCACCTCCAATTTTGGTGTCATTTGCAAACTTACTAACTATACCTCTTATGCTCACATCCAAATCATTTATACATCTGATCAAGATCCTGTTGTAATCTGAGGTAACCCTCTTGACTTCCTCTACACCTCCAAATTTGCAAACTTACTAACTATACCTCTTATGCTCACATCCAAATCATTTATATAAATGATGAAAAGTAGTTGACCTAGCACTGATCCTCATGGCACTCCACTGGTCACAGGCCTCCAGTCTGAAAAACAACCCTCCACCACCACCCTCTGTCTTCTCCTTTTGAGCCAATTCTGTATCCAAATGGCTAGTTCTCCCTATATTCCATGAGATTTAAACTTGCTAATCTGTCTCCCATGGGGAACCTCATCTTAATGCATCAACTGGCATTTACTGCCTGAAATTAGATTCTATAGCAACTTTCAAACAGAATTGGATGGATATTGAAAAGGAAACATTGGAGGACCATGGTGGGACAAAACCAGATTAAATATCAGCTATAGCTCAGGTGTGCATGACCTTCTGAGAGGCAAGGTTTCTGTTCAAGTTGTTTCCTTGGCTGGAGTACAGAAGTCAATGCTGAAACTCCACTGAGGGAGTGCTGCATTGTTAGAGATGGTGTCATTCACATAACCATAGGCCCTGGATGGCTGCTTGGATGGAGAGTAAAAATTCCACTGCACTACTTTGAAGAACAATGGAAATACCCATGATGTGCTGACCAAAGCTTCTTTCAATCAACAGCACCAATTGGCTGCCATGATTCTTACAGTACAATCATGACTACAATTTGAAAACTGTTGAAATGGTTGCAAAGCACTTTGAGACACTCAGTGGTAATGAATAAAGCTGGATGAAGCTAAGTTTTCCTCTCTTTTAAAAACTGTTCTTTCAATAAGCCAATGCAAGGATGACAGAGACAGAAGGTTCCTTGATTCCAAGGTCAATGCTAAATGATTAAATACTCCCGATAGAGTTATACAAAATTTCTGTTCAAAATATAACATTTTATCAAAGGCCAACTGCTGAATGAAGCTTTTGAATGGAGTGCAATTGGATTTGTACATCATGTCCAAGACAGTTTTTAACCAAAGGATAAACTATAGAATAAGATACACTGTAAATACTATTCCAGCTTTTCAAAGTGACACTGAACTTTAGCCTAGCCTGGAATAATTTGATTAACGGTACAATTGACTTGTAACTTTGAGATTAAAGAAAAGTCATTGCTGACGGCTATTATGGAATGCCACCCAGCTACCAGGTTTCAAAACACATGAAAGTGAAGGATGTTGTTGGAGATGTTGCTTATGGGTAATCTCCATGCCCAGTTACAAGTATTGGAGAAAGGGGTCTTGTCAATGAATCATTATGCCAGATTACTTACAAACATATTAAAGTCAAGTAAGAAATTTTGTTTTTGTTAATTTTTTTTTAAAAAGTACATTCGAGTCAAAGAGTGTGTAAATTCTGATCCTTTAAATTAGTGTCTGTCTGGAAATTTCCTGTACGACTTATACTCAATCCCCAGAGACAGTAGGGAATATTGCACCAGGAGGAACTTCAGGAAGAGGCTCTTCAAAAGAAGAGATAGAATGCAAAACCCAGGGTCACAGAGACAACAGAGGCTGATTACCATCTCATCAGAAACATCCTGCACTGAGTGATCCTCCAGTCATCTATCACTCATGATGTGTGGTAAAAGAGGGGTGTGTTCACTGACACCAGTGCATGCGCACTATGTGCACTTTATGTGCACAGATACTGTGGCGGGATGAGGGAGCTCACGATCAGTGGGGCAGGTGGAATGCAGAAGGAGAAAGACACTGAGGGGGAAGAGGATCCTCCTTGGCCAATCCTTACCTCCCCTTCTCCATGGGTTCTGGGCCCTGCCTGTTGATCCTCCATTCTGCAGCTTTTGTGGCCTCTCCTTCTCACACTAGCGATTCCTCTCCTTCTTCCACTTACCCACCCTGCCACACTGTGCAGCAATCCCTCTCCATCCAACTGAAGCCCAGCTCAAAATTACTTACCCTTCCTGCAAACTACTGCATTTGGTGTATGACATCCCAATTTAAGTCTGTGATGATAACATATAGCATTTCAATCCATTCCCAAATGAACGCACTTACATAGTTGCTCGCAGTTGCCAGTGTGAATAAACACTGCCAAAAAGGCAAGCAATTCTGAGTGAAAGACATGTTTATGCTTTCCTCTTTCAGGAATACCCAAAATAAGGAGTTTAAATAGAAACCCAATTGCAACCACAGGTTTCAGCATTCTGCTCTGGCCTTCTAGTTCCACTGGCTGCCACAAGCTGTGAAGGTTGTAGCTGAACAACATCCCAGCAATTGCAGGGTAAGAGAAAAAAAGCCTTTCCCTCTCACTGATTGCTGGAAGCAAGTCTAGAGTCAGCAAAGCCACCATTCAAAAGGGAAACAAGGCAACTCCCTTTGGCTAACGTGCAGAAACAAGAGTATTCAGGTTTATGCCACTGCAACCAACTAATCGAACTGCTGCATCCTTTCACCATCCTCATAGACAAACCAATGACTGACTCATATACAGAGGAAGCTCGATTATCCAGCATTTGATTAACTGAATTTCAGATTATTGAAACTAGATTGCAAGGTCTCAACACTTGGCTAACTATGTTATCCGACATTCAATTAACCAAACGAAATACTCCCTACTCGTGTCCTTCAGATAATTGAGGTTCCTCTGTATATCTTCTTGCAAACTGTTGTGTTTCCTTCACACACACATTAGTATTTTTCCTTGCATTTTAGTAACTATTCACTTCTCTCAACCCAAGGCAGCTTGGTTAAATTGGCTCTTTTGACAACATGAACGCATTAGAACTAGGAAAGGTTTCCACAAAGGAGGAAATCCCTTGCGTAATGCTAACCATGTTGCAGGTACGGGTGCCCTCTCCAGAAAATGAACTACAGACTCTTACCTAGGATCAGTAGTAACAAAGGAAAGCAAATGCAGGATTTGTCCCACTTTGTTAGCAGTTTAAATCTGTCCTGCAGAGGAAACATAAAAAAAAAAAGGCAGAGGTCTGCCTGTTCACTCCCACCTCGCGTTCTCAGTCACCCTGCTGTAGACTCAACACAGCTACTGAATCGGACATTGTACTTCAATAAATGCATCAGCCCACTCATACAGGAGAAGTCCATTTCTAAATGTACACGCCTACTGTACCTAATAACCCAAATTTAAACCCAGGAAACCAGAACATTACCTGGGTCTCTGGACTCCCACTGGGGACTGAAACAAAGATTGACATTAACTATACAATACCTTTCCTCCTTGGTGATGGCTTCGTCAAATACCTGGGACAAGCGCTTTAGTCGTCTAATTCCAAAAGACACTGATTCCAGATCACAATCGAACTGCCTGTTAACAAACACAAATGAGTACTTGGAGTACTTTATACAATTGTAGTTCCTGACTTGGAGCCATTACAATCAGGACTCTCAACCTTCAACATCAGATAAGCGTTGATTCTAGTACAAGTAAATTGGGTTTGCAAAATCCTATCAACAGACAATCCTTACCCCCTAAATAAGGAAGAAATCCCATCAAGGGGGTGACTTTCTTCTTGTTAATCTGAAATAATTTGGAGCAACATTGTAATTTTCTTGGATATTTTGTAAAGTCCCTGGTCATCAGAAAATAAAAGCACACTTTAGGAGATTCCCATATTTTGTGATTATAGCTTTTACAAGTCATTTTACAAGGAAAAGGGCTGCAATGGGACTATTCTGGTTAAACCAACAAATAAATTAGTCTTTTATAATAACCACCAGAACTGCACAGACACTCAAATTTCTTCTCACTAGTTTCAAATATTGGCTAAAGCACCAGTAAATCCCTTGGAAGGGATTGCGCCTCAACTCCTAATTGTACTGGAGCCCTTGTCACCTGATCTTTGGTGACGCCAAAGTAGAAGGCTAAGTCAGTTGATCTGCAGATGGGACTGCTCCTCAGCCAGGCCAAAGTGGCCACCCACAATTCCTAATGAGACATGGTAACTTGCTTTAATCACTGGATGCCACCTCCCCTTTCCTTCTGGAGACAAAAGGATGTTCTAAACATAGAAAATATTCTCATTTATAGTATTGAGCTTCCTTGGTTTTATCCAGAACTGAGGTGTTTATAGGTGGTGTGCTTGCTTCAAAAATACAACAGATGATATTTCTGTTAAATTAATTTTATTTTGCTGACTGGCACTGGGACATTCCAATGTTGCCTTAAATCAGATACTCAGAAGATGATCAGAAGTTGAATTCTGAAGAAGGGTCACCCGACCTGAAACGTTAACTGATTTCTCTCCACAGATGCTGCCAGACCAGCAGAGTTTTTGCAGCAATTCCAGTTTTTGTTCCCAATTTCCAGCATCAGCAGTTCTTTTGATTTTAATTAGAAGATGAGAGTGCTTTCATGATCCAAAGTATTTCCCTCCCCACCCTAGAAGTTAGTAATCAACACTTCAACTGGCATTTCTGATGGACATATGATTGGGAAATTATGACAGGGTTGGTGTTATTTTTTAAAACATTCACTAACAGATAAGCAAGAATTCCTGAATTCCAGCAGTTTTGAAATGCTAATCTCAATGTATGCACTCATCCCAATCTTCATGAGGAATGATAAGTGGAGGATTTTTGTCAATCTGATTGCAGCCCCTCAGTTTATCAGTGCAAACTCAAAACACTGAGCAGCTACAAGACTGTCAGCCAAAGGCTCTCCCAATCATAGCTCATTAGTTCCAGGGTTGAGTACTAAGACCACATAGGTAACTCCAGGTATTTAAACACAGATCACAGCACAGCCACAGAGGAGATTGCTGAACCACATTCCATGCTCATCTCTGCAGTTGGTTGTGTCAGGAGTGGGGCCAGAACGGAGTCAAATAGATGTAATTTTCTTCAGTGAGTGCAAGTCTTCACAACATGGAAGCAATGTGGTGGCTGTTAAGCTCCAGGCAGGTTGTTAGGAAATAAATACTAGTGGCCCAACTTGCATGGCAACTCACCAAAATTATCAAGAACACTAAAATTAACAATAAACTGCTCTTCTGTCACTCAAATAGAAGAAAGATAATCGTATCCAATTTAATCTTGTCTGTCTGCAAATAAAATTGACTCCTCCTCTTAATATAGACCATCTATTCCTCTAAACTGCATGGAGTGAGCTTAATTCCAGTTTAACTGACACCACCATTACCACAAGATTCATTATAAAGCAGTCCCATTTTCAATTGATTTAGCCTCCTGCATGACCAACACTTAATAAATTTATCCTTTGACCAAACTGGATTTGGGTTTCATGGGTTTTAAAAAAAACAATTCCTTCAGATCTATCAAACTCACTTCATCTAAGAATCTTGAAATGTGGACTTTAAAACTAATTGACTACTTCCTCCAGTTAACCATAATAAGTAAAACGCACGTACAAATTTAAATTCTCTCAACAGGATCCATACCTCAACTGTACCAACCAATGACTTCGAATGGATTGTACAACAAATACCAGCTCATCCTTACCTAACAAATTGCCATTGAATGTAAAAAGGACGGTTTTGTTTGCGGATTACATAATATACATCCCGTGACATTTGCAGATCGTGAGAATCACTTGTGCTTGGTCTGTGAATAACTCATGATAAACTATCTAATGAAAAAACAGTTTCAGACTATAGACACGAACAGTACAAGCCAAACAGGGATCAGGAAGAAAAATAAACTTCCATTTGCTCTAACTAAATAATCCTTGTATGATCCTGTTGAGAGAATTTAAAATTTTATTTAAATCACTTTTGAGCTTTATTTATTATGGTCCTTTATCCCATGAAAGAGTCTGCGGGGCTGAATCGACTAATTGTCATGTGACTGTGAAGTTAAAAGCAACATCCAAACTTAATATCTTGATAGATGACTTAAAGAGCATTAAATGCTTTGATTTTTGTTTTAAAAAGGGGGGCTCTGGTACTGGTAGAAATATTAGCTTTTATCCTTACAGTTTTGATGTCAAAGCTTTTGCAATGTTTAACTTTGCAATGACCCAGAGGTGCTAGTGTTGAACTGGGGTGGAGAAAGTTAAAAATCACACACCAGGTTATAGTCCAACAGGTTTATTTGGAAGCAATGGCTTTCAGAGCGCCACTCCGAAAGCTAGTGCTTCCAAATAAACCTGTTGGACTATAACCTGGTGTTGTGTGATTTTTAACTTTGCAACGTTGTGGTTATTATAATATTTCACGTAGATGGTGGTCCATGTATGGAATGAGCTGCCAGAGGAAATGGTGGAGGCTGATACAATTACAACATTTAAAAAGGCATATGGATGGGTACATGCATGAGAAGTGCTTGGTAGCTCAGTGGTTAGCACTGCTGCCTCACAGCACCAGGGTCCCATGTTAGATTCCAGCCTTGGGCAACTGTGTGGAGTTTACACATTCTCCCTGTGTCTGCGTGGGTTTCCTCCCACAGTCCAAATATGTGCAGGTCAGGTGAATTGGCCATGCTAAATTGCCCATAGTGTTAGGTGCATTAGGGAAATGGGTCTGGGTGGGTTATTCTTCAGAGGGTCGGTGTGGACTGGTTGGGCCGAAGGGCCTGGTTCCACACTGTAGGGAATCTAATGTTAAAAAAAAAAGGTGGTTAGAAGGCTATGGACCAAAGGCTGACAAATGGGACTCGGTTAATTTAGGATATCTGCTCAGCATGGACGAGTTGGTCGGAAGGGTCTGTTTCCATGCTGTATATCTGACTGTGTAAGCAAATCAATATAAGCAAACTGGCATTGAAAAGCCACTTCAGCACATCTCCCCCTGTTATTAGTTCATTACACAATTGGCCCTGGGAAAAATATGATGAAGATTTTTGCTCAGTTTCTGTACCTCCTCCTACTAATTCCAGTGGGTGAGGCATAGGGGCTCTTCAATGCAGCAGACCTGACTGATCTCCTTAGAGGCAGCCCGTCCTGGTCGAGTAACCGAGCAACTTCCCTCCACTTGGGAGTGCGATTCACACTGGATGGTGTGGCGCTGGTTCTTCCCTTCCTGCTCGAATGGGACTTTGATGGAGTGCCTTTCTTTGATGCCGATACCCTGCTGCATCTCTGAGGTGTTTGAGACTTTGAAGGAGTGATGACCAGGCACTCACTGCGACTTTGCCGTCTTTTCTGGAGTTTCTATTGGGCGCGGGGGGGGGGGGGGGGGGGGGGTAGCGGTGGGTGGGTGGAAGAGAAGAAACAAAATCATTAGTGTAGGAGGCCAATACATTTCCTCAACAGCAGTGGAATTCTTCTCACGAAAGCCTTTCTTAGTGAAACCCAAGATTGAATCTCCCTCTCTTACACTCATTCCAGTTTGAGATCACTTAATGTGAAATAATGTTGCCTTGGCTGCTTTGCTCAATCACTGTAAATCAGAATCATCTGGTTCTTGTGCCTCCTGCCAACAGGAACAATTTCTCTCCGTCTAGATTCCTCATATATTTGAAGGCATCAAATCTCCTTTCAAATTTTCTCTTCTCAAAAGGAGGAAAACCCATTCTCTCCAAAATTTCCAAAAAAAAAAAAGCTGCATCAATCACCCTTGAAAACATTCTTGTAATCTCTTAAGCCTTTACATTCCTCTGGAAGGAAGGGTGGTGCCATAATTGGAGATAGTGTTTCAGCCAAGGCTAAACTGCAGTTTCATAAAAGCTTTGCGCAGGTTCCTTGCTTTTGCAGTCAATGCCTATACTTCAAATATCCAGAATCGGGTATGCTTTTCAATCAGTTACTCAATCTGCTCTGCTCCCCTCAATGTGTGCACATGTCCATGAGTCTCTCTGTTCCTGCACAAAAATGTGTCTTTTATTTTATATTCCTGTTCTTTATTGGGATCTTATTAAAATTTGTCACCTGGCACTCTTTAGCATTAACATTCACCCATTCCAGCAGTCAAAAGCCCCTTAAAGTCTATCGTTACTGAGCTTAGGTTCACAAGACTTCCAAGTTGCTGACATCGGCAGATATAAAATTGTGAGCTGTGTCCCCAAGTCTAGGCCAGAAATACAGATCAAGAAAATTAACAACCCTATTTGTGACTTTGAACATCACTATATATCTTTCTGCGATCCAAAGCACAACCATACATGATTAGATTGCTTTCTGTCATTTAGCTAATTTCATATCTGCTCTCCCACTGCCCCTTTTATTCCACAGACTTCAATGTTGCTAGGAAACTGGTTTTGTGGAACTTTATTAAATGCCTTTCGGAAGTGCATGTACACAACAATCAACTCCATTACCCTCATCAGTCCTTGATTCATGCTATTGGTCTTCACGAGGATCATAACATGAAAGAATCAAACTTTCCACATAATCGCAACTGAAGAAACTGTTTCACTTTTGAAAACTTAGGTTCTGCTACAAATCAAACCAAAACGTGAAGTAACAAGCAATCTGGATTCAATAGAAACTATGAATACTTTAAATAATTGATATAACCAAGATAAACCTTAGGAGCTCTCAGGTAGCAATCATTTATATGGCATCATATGCAGTCTTTATAACTCTCACAGCACTATCCACATCAGGCACTAGTTGTCATGTAGTATTTAATTCTCAAATGGCCTCTGATATCTCCATCCAACATCCACAGATACGATTATCACCAACAAGACACTTCTGTGGAGCCTCTTTCACTTAACTCATCATAACCTTGATGATGTAGCTCTCCAGAATCCTGTTTGTGATGATACTATGGCTTTAAGAGGTATATTTTGTCCTCAATCTTTGAAGAGAGGTTGTGACAAGCTGTCTGTTGAATCCAATAAAATAAATAGCTTAGGAGGCCTTGGGCTTTTTTAAAATATTGGAACAATAGAAGCAGCCTGAATGGGTGAGGTCATGCTCCCACACAACCAGGGATTTATGGCTTTCGCTTTCAGTAGCTGTTGTTGCTGGGGGTCCTGAAGCTGTACGTGAAAGCTGCAGTACCTCTCTCCCTCTCTGCCTGTTTTTCCTCATAGGCTGCTAGAATTGCACATGAGACAATCTACTTTATTGACTTTGCCTCTGCTGAGGGTGTGTATATGGGATTTTACTGTATCGGAACAGTTATTATCGAGTAGTAAAATATTCTATTATTCTAAGTTTTCCAATAGAGTTAAGACATGCCAATTTCTTCTTCTTCTGATGTATTTTAATTATAGTGTATAAATAAAGTGTGGCTTGCTACCAGACTGGTAGGTTGACCAGGTGAATTGTATCCGGAACATAACACCTGGCACTTGCCTTTAAAATAATAAAAAATTAGGGTCTAGGCTATCTCCTTAATATATTTTGAGGTGGTTTAGACTGGTCCACAACACCTTCATCTAACAGCTTATGAACAATATGTGGTCAGTCCTGATGAAAAACAGCCAGTTCTTCAGTATGCTTGGATTGTGTATATGGTTTTACTTAAGTTTTGTGGCTTTCAGTTGTCTCTCTCACACAGCTTCAACAAAACCCCCATCTGTTTTGACATTGCACAACAAAATCTGATCTTCCAACTAGTTTCCCTTTCCCAAATAACCTAGTTGCTACAGCAAGAAATGAAAGTCCTCCCAGAAATATTGTTTTGGACTTGCTATTTCAGCGAGAAACAATCTCCAAACAAAATTAAAGACTTTGAAATTCTTTCATTTCTTACCAAAAAAAAAATGGAATAAATCAAAAACTGACTTTTTTCAAAAAAAACCTGCATGAATCCACATTTGTCCAAAAGACAGTTAACATTATTCCAGATTATCACCTCAACATTTTCCCAGTACTGAAGTTAAACTGACTGGCCTGCTAGCAAAATTTTATCCCACCAGTCCAGAAATACCACCATGACAACCATAGTTGAACATTCAGCATTTTCTACCATGGTTGGTTTATATATAAATGGAAGAAGTTGGGTTGTTAAGAGATCATTATTTGCATATTCAGGCAAATTCAAACCAAAGTGGAAATGACACAAACTAGTGGCCAACCAGTAGTATTGGCTCCCATTTCCTAACATCGGGATCATGCTTTGCTTCTCAAGTACGTTGGCTTCAGCAGATACTAACCTTCAGTCTTATTGCTTACACTCAGCCTCTCTCAACAGAATATTTGAAACAGCCAAAGCCTTCTCTGCAGATTCTCCTCCAGAAACAGCCTAATCTTGCAATCTGTTCCCCTAGTATTATCCTCCAGAGATTCAGGTGATCTCCACCCCTCAATTCATCACAATCTGGTTGGGCAGAAATCTGAGTAATAAACTGTCCCCACTGTACATTAACTCACTTCAAAGTTCTGGCACTTTCTGAACTTGCTCTTCCATGCTTGGAACAATATATTTCATGGTGATTCCCTTTTACTTCATTCTGTACCAGTGAGCATAAAATATCTATTGATATTTTTGTTGCTAAGCCTGTCAGCAGATTCATCCTTTTTCAGATTTAAGGTTTCCTTACCTTGTGGGAACTCTTATATATTCTGTCCCATGATCCTTGTATCATGTCAATTTAAAGTCACATGCTTGCTCACAAACAAACTACAGCTACCCTAATGACTATAACAGAACCCATTATACAGCCACTCTCATCACACTTACAGTGGCTTGAGTTCACGGAGGCATCACAAGCTCATTTTCAGTTCCTGAGAAGTAATAAATAACTAGTTTCATAACAATTTCAACAATCTCAGCAAGTCTGAAAGCACCTCAGAAGCAGTGAAGTATCATTTTGAGCTGTAGGAAATCAAGGAAGCAGTTTGCAAACAGCAAGTTTCTAAAGCTGACACTGATCTACATATTAAAGCAAATGGAAAAAAAAAATCAAAGATGTAGGTTTTAAGATATTTTGAAAAAAAAAGGTGTAGAAAGGCAGAAAAAGTTCAGGCACAGCCACCAACAGTGGACAGTCAAGATGCCAGAATTAGCACAGTACCGATATCTTAGAGGGTTGCGGGGCTGAGGAGATTAGAACAGTAAGGGGAAACTAGACCATGAAGGGATTTGAAAACAAAACTAGGATGAGAACTTTAAATCCAGCAGCTACTTAACTGGGAGTCAGTGTAGGTCAACAACAGGACTTGATCTAAGTTAGGACATGGGCCTAGAGAGTTCTGATCCCAGGATTACAGGGATTCCGCAATAAAGTAAAAGAAAAACACAATTTATTTAAGCGATGTTGGTTTGGAAATAAATATTGATCAGGACATTATGGTGAAGTGAGCAGAATCAACACTACCTGCAATGTAAGGAATGCAGCCAATTGCCAATCAGCTCATTCCAGTTAAACCAATCGTGCACATTTACCGTACAGTTATACTACAGTCTGCCACGGTCAGGCACACATACCTTATCTCGGAATTGTTTGCCACCTGATTAACCGTACTGCAATATCAATGGTTTCCAAATAACTTCTACACTCTTCTACTAAAAAAATTCTGAAGTCCATATTTTTCTTAAGAAATGTCAGTTTTCGAAAACCTTGCTATTTTCAATGGAATAACACCGTCGCTACTCTCCGTGGTGTTAAGTGTAAGACAAGTTACCTGAGAGACGTTGCCCCATGTGTTCCTCGCAGTCCGACCTATACTTTGTAAAGCGTTAGGTTTCTTGCTGAGCTCTAGACTCTCCCAGCTCGGGGTGTGGTCGATGTTAAAGTCCATTTGTCCCAACGGCAGCCTCTTCCTCAAGGACATGCGGATAGTGTTGAGGGAGCTGGACGAGGACATCTCCCTGAACAGATCGGCTGGCGGGCTATCACCTTCTTCCTGCAGGATCTGGTGCTGTTTTCTCCAGGTTGTCATTGTGATCCCGAGACTGGGAGCGAGCGTCTTCTCTCTCTCTCTGCGTGTCCCTTTCTTGTTTTTGAATTTGGCGCAACTTTGTAGCGGAGTGGAATTCCCGCGATCTGATTGGTGAGAGTGACAAACAGACGTGGTGAGCCCAGCGCTGATTGGCTGCCGGTTGCGTCACTGGGCGAGGCTGCTCGGGCTCCGGCCACTGTTCCCAAGCCTTTGTCTCTCAACAGAAAAGCATCTGAGCAAGTAACAAGCAGTATGTGCATTTCTCTCCTGGAGCTGATGGAAATCACCCTTTCATTCTTGACATCTCAGCGCCCTCTGCCGATACCATGAGAAATGGGCTGCTGCCACAGTTCCTAATTTAAGAAAAGCATTGGTGCACATTTAAAATCTGTGCATTAAATCCTGCGGGAAGGCAAAACGTTTCCAGTATCAATTTCTGAAGAGGGATCACTGGGCTCGAAACGTTAACTCTGTTTTCTATCTGCACAGATGCTGCTAAACCTGCTGAGTTTCTCCAGCTATTTCTGTTTTTGTTTGTTTCAGATCTCCAGCAACCCCAATTCTTCATTTTACTCCAGTACTAAGACTTCGATTCACAGATTATGCAGAACACTGAATTTCAACATGATGCGATGTGAATGCAGATTGTTAATGACTTGGAGAAGATAGGGAAAGTCCTTTCCAAATGACGGTGTGATTTTAAACAGGGGGTCGATATTTTGTTTGTTCTCCTTGGATTGAGGTAGGGAGGATTTGCATTCTGTTTTCCGAAATGAATCATGTGCTCTTAATATAGTCTTAGAGACTTAGAGAGGTAAAGTGCTGAAACACACCATTTGGTCAAACTCGTTCATGCCGACCAGATAGTCCCATTTTCCCGCATCTGGCCCATATCCCTTTAAACCCTTCCTATTCATGTATCCATCTAGAAGCCTTTTAAATTTGTTGTTATTGCACCAGCCTCCACTACTTGCTCTGACAGCTCATTCCATACATGCACCATGCTTTGCATGAAAAAGTTGCCTCTTATGTCCTTTTTAAATCTTCCCCTCTCATCTTAAATCTGTACCCTCTAGTTCTAACTCTCTCACCCCAAAGAAAATACCTTGTCTATTTACCTTATCCATGTCCCTCATGATTTAATACTTTGATGAAAATAGATTAACAGGACATTTATATGGTTAAACGTCTCTACACCACGAATGATCTTAGCGTCATAGAATCCAAAGATGTGCAGATTAGGTGAATTAACCATGCTAAATTGCCCATAGTGTGTCAGGGGTAAATGTAGGGTAGCGGGGTGTGTCTTCAGTGGGTCGGTGTGGACTTGTTGAGCTGAAGGGTCTGTTCCTGACCTCTCCGCCCCCACCCCACTCCGGCCTATCACCCTCACCTTGACCTCCTCCCACCTATCGCATTTCCAACGCCCCTCCCCCAAGTCCCTCCTCCCTACCTTTTATCTTAGCCTGCTGGACATACATTCCTCATTCCTGAAGAAGGGCTTATGCCCGAAACGTCAATTCTCCTGTTCCTTGGATGCTGCCTGACCTGCTGCACTTTTCCAGCAACATATTTTCAGCTCAATCTAATCTAATAGGCAACACAAATTCCTGGCATATGTGAAATAATTCCTTAGCCACTCGGGCTCACTGCTCACGCGTCCAGACCTTCACCGCCAATGCTGCTGCCAAAACGTCACATGCTTACAGGAGCTGGGAACTCGACGGTGTTCACACCTTGGATTGTGACTAAACCACAACAACACTTCTCTTTGTTACTGCCGGACCCCCTGATTATGCAGTGAACTGTTCACCCAACCCCACTGGCCCTGTAGAAGTTGTCACATTCTGCATTCCCTGGCCCATGTCAAATCTTAAACAACGTTTTGCCTCAGAGAATGTTGCATTCTAGGATGTGGTCATTTCCACCATTGACACTACTGCCAGCTCTACTGGAAAACCCTAGACATCTAAATGCCTCCCTGTTGCTTATCATGTCCCTGCATACACAGAGATAGCAGAAAATAAAACAAAGGGCAGCAGATGCTGAAGATCTGCAACAAACAAAATCAGAAACTGCTACAGACTTTCAGCAGGTCTGATGAAGGGTCACTGGATTTGAAAATGTTAATTCTGTTTCTCTCCACAGATGCTGTCAGAGCTGCTGAGATAGGGAAGAAACAAAAGGAAGATTTGTGTTTAGGGAGAGGGCACAGAGAGAAGGTGAATGGAGGCATGATCTAGTGGGAAAATTGATAAGAGTGAAACACAAGAGACTGCTAAATGGATGGATTTGTAACACCCCCTACTAATTATTTAGCCACAGTTATCATCCAGCCCTATAACAAAAAATCTCCAGTTACTTTAAATGTAAGACATTTTGTCACAATTTCCTGGCATTTTATGTCACATGCTACTGTGCACTTAATAATTCCTTGTCCCTTTTAGTTTTGTTGTAATAAAGCTATTAATTTCACAGCAAATGTTTTGCAGCTCTTTGCCAGTGCACAATAAAATAACATGAAACAGTGTGTAATTATTTAAATGTTTGCAGTTAATATGCCACACATGTCTATTTCACTGCGAGCAATTTTATTTGCCTGATGATCACTCCCATTTTTCCAGCTAACTAATCTCTGCCTTTGAGGAAATTGATCACTATCTTCTCGCACTGCTTATCATTTCACCAATCCGTTAGAATCGAATATCATTCCAGTTGCTCCCCCTCCCTGTGCAATTTGTGAATAACTGCTCATAGCTGCAAGTACAATAACCAACTTAATCAAACACCTATCAAATACTCTACTGAAATTCTGTACATTTTACAAGCTCTAATGTACATCTACAAAATTTATATTAACATATTATCCTTGTCTCTGAAGTTCTAAGATTATGTGAATACCTTTATAAATGCAATTCAATTCTATTTGTTAATTTCTTTATTCTTATCCATATTTGATTTATTCACAAACAATAAGACAAGTATTCTGTTTGGTACAATGATAATGCTAGTTTCTTGATAAAATAGTGCATTGTAAAACTGCAGAATTATAGAATGTTATGCACCGTTGATAATGCTTTGACATATTGTCCAGTGTTGCCTCTCTGGAAGATTTATCCACCTGGTTCCACATGTAAAACTGACAAGAATGAAAGGCTAGCTGGTCCACCGAGAGTGCCTACACAATGACCGAAGAACATCATGATGAAACATTTCCTTCCTGCACTCTCCCTGTCTCTGCTGTTATGGGGTTTGTTGGGTGAGGCAAAAGAAGGATTAAATTAACGGGAATATTTCTTTCCAAAGATGTGAAAGCTTTAGAGAGGGTGCAGAAAAGATCCACAAGATTTTATGGATGAGGAATTTCAGTTTAGTGGATAGATTGGAAACGTTGGGCTAGTTTTATTTGGATAATGTTGACAGGGGATTTGATATGAGCATTCAAAATCCTGGGTAATGTCGATAGTGAGAAGCTGTTTCTCCTGGTGAAGGGTCAAGAACCAGAGATTTAAGATAATTAACAAATTAAGCAACTTTTACATGAGGAGAAACTTTGTCAAACAGCGAGTTGTTAGCATCTGGAATGCTCTACTTGAAAGTAGGGTGGAGGCAGGTTCAGTTGCAGTACTTGGGAAGGAAGTGAATCATTACCTTAAAAGGAAGAATGTGCAGGGCTATGGGAGAAGGGTGTGGGAATGGCACTGAATGCTTTGCTCATTTGTAGAGTCAGCTCAGACACAATGGACCAAATGGCCGCTTGCTGTAATCATTCTGTGTTTCTGTGATCAATTATTGTGTAAATCTGTTTTAATAATAACTGTATCGGAAATTATGTTTCTATTACTGTTTCCATTTGGGCAAACCATGTGATAAACGTCAAGAGTGTGGTGGTGCTGGAAAAGCACAGCAGGTCAAGCAGCATCCGAGGAGCAGGAAAATCGGCGTTTTGGGCAAAAGCGCTTCATCCGGAATGAGGCTGGGAGCCTCAGAACTGAGTGGAAGGTAGCTGAGAGTGCAATAGGTGGATGGAGATGGGGGTAAAGGTGATAGGTCGGAAGGAAGGGTGGAGTGGATAGGTAGGAAGGAAGATGGAGAGATGGGACAGGTCATGAAAACGGTGCTGGGCTGGAAGGTTGTAACTGGGATAAGATGGGGAGCGGGGAAATGAGGAAACTGGTGAGGTCCACATTGTTGCCATGGGGTTGGAGGGTCCCAAGGCAGAGATGAGGTGTTCTTCCTCCAGGCATCAGGTGGTTAGGGAGTGACAATGGAGGAGGTCCAGAACCTGCATGTCCTTGGCAGAGTGAGAGGGGGAGTTGAAGTGTTCGGCCACGGGGCAGTGGGGTTGATTGGTGCAGGTGTCCCGGAGATGTTCTCTGAAGTGCTGTGCGAGTAGGTGTCCTGTTCCCTACTGTAGAGGAGACCGCATCGGGAGCAACAAATACAGTAAATAACATGTGTGGAAGTGCAGGTGAAACCTTGATGGATCTGGAAAGCTCCTTTGAAGCCTTGGATGGAAGTGAGGGAGGAGGTGTGGGCGCAGGTTTTGTGGTGGCAGGGGAAGGTGCTGGGAAGGGAGGGTGGGTTGTTAGGTGGCATGGACGTGACGAGGTAGTCACAGAGGGAACGGTCTTTATGGAACAGGGATATCTCTGGTGGTGGGGTCTGTTTGTAGGTGTCTGAAATGGCAGAGGATGATGTGAGGTATATGGAGGTTGGTGGGGTGGAAGGTGAGGACCGAAGCATCTGTCCTTGTCGCGGTTGGAGGGGTGGGGTTCGAGGGCGTAGGTGTGGGAAGTGGATGAGATGCACTGGAGGACATCATCAACCACATGGGAGGAGAAATTGCAGTCTTTAAAGAAGGAGGCAATCTGGTGTGTTCTGTGGTGGAACTGGTCCTCCTGGGAACAGATGCGGTGGAGGCAGAGGAATTGGGAATATGGGATAGCAATTTTGCAGGAGGCATGGTGGGAGAAGGTATAATCCAGTTAGCTGTGGCGTCGGGTTTGTAGAAAATGTCCGTGTTGAGTTGGTCACCGTTGATGGAGATGGAGAGTTCCAGGACGGGAAAAGAGGTGTCAGAGATGGTCCAGGTGAAGGTACATACCTAATATCACATTTTTTGGGGGTTTTATGCTCTACACTTACTGACAAATAGACCAGTTTAATTATGGTTTCTTTTATTCCCTTTCAAAAGCTCCCTTATGATTTTGTGTACACCTTCTGATTTTCACTAGATTAGGTTGATTATACCGGAGTTGGATTTCATAATTAAAGCAACTATGCAGATGTACATTGGGTGTAAGTGGCCAAATGATGAGAACAACATGGAAACTCTGAGGAGAACTTTTGAACCTTGCAGGGTTCAGTTCAGGATGCTAACATAGAGGAGGAAATTTAAAGACAAGTAGACAAAAGCATGTTAGCTTTTAGTATTCTCTCATCAAGTTCACAAAGAAACCAAGATCAGGAAAAGTGGAGAAGAAAGTTTGAGGAATTAATGTGGAAGATAACAGAGATGGGGTTGGAGGATGGGAGAAGGAAAGAAAATTAGCAGACTATGAGATATACTCATTTTATAAAAAGATATGTGTCAATCACAGCCTGATATAAAAGGATTGATAACTGGGAAGGAAGTTTTCCTAAATGTGGGCAGCAGATGGAGCAATTGCAAAGACAGAACAGTGCCTTTTGAATCACAGTTAAAACACAACCATCAGCTGGTGTCGCTAAAGCTAAATGTTAACATTTGTCTCTCTCTAGTGCAGAGAGATGTGATGGTCCTTTGTAGACTGTGGATAATCACTTAGTTGTTTGAAAGATACATTGAGATGCATTTTCCCCTGCCTATTGTAACAGAGAAATAGAGATATTTGAGTAAGTCCCAGTAGCACATAGCTAAGTACTGTTGTAAAGGTCAGGAAATGGGTAAGGACATATGCCCCTTGAAAAATGTGTCATTGATTCAACCACCATGTGGCTTCCCAATTCCTAGGATCTTATACCTTCCAACAGCTGCAAGACATGGTAGCAAAATGTGGCAGAAAGGAGGATGTTACAAAACACTTCAATAATGCCATACAAGCATTGAGCTTCACAACCTGGATGCAGCAATGAACATAAGGCTGCTTACATGGATTTTAGAATTAACCATTGATAGCACCTGGATAAGTGACTTGAATGGGAATGAGGTTTATCATGACACAGATTAGATTAGATTACTTACATTAGATTACTTACGGTGTGGAAACAGGCCCTTCGGCCCAACAAGTCCACACCGCCCTGCCGAAGCGCAACTCACCCATACCCCTACATTTACCCCTTACCTAACACTACGGGCAATTTAGCATGGCCAATTCACCTGACCTGCACATCTTTGGACTGTGGGAGGAAACCGGAGCACCCGGAGGGAACCCACGCAGACACGGGGAGAACGTGCAAACTCCACACAGTCAGTCGCCTGAGTCGGGAATTGAACCCGGGTCTCTGGCGCTGTGAGGCAGCAGGTTCTGTAGGCCCACAGTTTAAATGGGTGAATTGAGCAATGAATGAGTGTAATGGACGAATGTGAAATCCGTTGTCTACTAACCTGGTGCAGTGGTACTATTGCATCTCTGACTCATGGCTAGTGAGGAATAACCAAACTGAGACCAACAATATACACCACACACTATTCAGTGGCTAAATTGCTAATAAGTAACTAACATCCGCATCTCCAAATAATCCAGGAACGTTTTGATTATGAGGGTGTGAATCACCAGAAGTAATCAGTTTTAAAGTATGTAATGACCAGACCCTAGCCAAGGTTCCCCAGGTTATTATGATTATATCTTAAATTAATTTACGTTTTAAAAGGAGTCAATTTAATGCATACTTGAACTAACAAAAGAGTGAGTTTATTAGTTACTAAATATGAGAAAGAAAACTAACACAACACATATGCACATAGATTAGAAATAAGGAGTGAGTCCAAAGTAAGACTAACATTAAAAGGCATATGGAGCAGTCTCTATGGGTCAGTTGTGAAGAATAGCTCATGGTATTTGTTAAAGTCCCTGTTGTGTGGGAGCGGGCCATTTGGCCCATCAAGTCATCACTGCCTCCTTAAAGAGCATTCTACTCAGACCCAGCCTGTTCCCTATCTCTGTAACCCTGCATTTCCCATGGCTAATCCACCAAGCTTGCACATCCTGGGACACTATGGGCAACTTAGCATGGCTACTTCACCCTAACCTACACATCCCTGAACACTATGGGCAATTTAGCATGGCCAATTCACTGCAACCTGCACATCTTCGGACTTTGGGAGGAATCCAGAGCACCTCAAGGAAACCCACGCAAAGAGAGGGAGAATGTACAAACTCCACACAGACAGTTGCCTGAGGCTGGGATTGAACCTGGTCCCTGGCACTGTGAGGCACTTTGTCATCCTAAATGCATGTTTTGGCAATTATATTGGGTATTGCAGTAATATTGGCATTGGCAGCTGAACAGTTAATTTTGAGATTCTTGGCTTTGGAGGTTGATTTAACTATCTTTTGACACTGGCTAACTGGCAACACTTAGAGTGGCAGAGTGTGTTTCCCTTTTCTTACCTGTGATGTAGGAATGTTTAAAGACTATTCTCAAAGTTGTGACTCTCACAATCATATTAGTCTTGCAGGATTGAGTGAAAATCCCCATTATCTAAAATACTGGACAAAATCCAGGCCTCAGTCTGCAAACATCTACAGAGCTGGAATGATTTCTGTCTGAAAGTATTGCTCAATTTGGAATTCCAATTTACACCTCCACTCTAAGAGAACAATCAACCAAACTGAACACTGAGACTGTAACTAACTTTTACACCCCAGGCTTTGCCAGCACAAGACAGTATGAGGCCTACAGAGATACTGAACATTCAACTTCAATCAAAATCCATTTAGACATACGCTTAACAATCTGGAAACCAATTGACTTCAAGAAGAAACACCAGGAAACACAATGGAAGGCACAGATTAGGTGCAAAGATAAGGGGCCCACAATTGGTTTAATCACAGGTCCCGACCTCACCTGAGGCAGCTATTTCTAAAGGAGGCGTTCCAAGCAGCTATCCCCAGGAGAGATTCCAAGAAGTGTTCCAAAGAACTATTTCCAGAAGAAAAATTCCAACAGCTAATTCCAGTGGCTATTCTAGAGCTACTGACACAGGCATGTTCTGAATCAGGGAACTAACGGTAACCAACCATGGCCATTACTCGTAAGAACTAACAAACCCTGAAAACCACTGACCCTCCCAATACCACCAGGCCTCAGACACATCCCAAGGCGAAAACAGGGCCTGCAAAACCATCAGAAAGTAAGGAAAACCAAGTACTAACCCAATAGATTCATTATGCATTGTACTGCATCCGCGGACTCAACCCAGACGAAAGGCCTATGCAGTCCGAAGTCTTCATCTAGGTACCAGGTACGGCAAGTGGATACAGCCAGTTGTACTTCAAAATTGCATTTTCCTCAATGGTGAGCTTAGACTTCCAAGAACTTAAAGCTTCTGGCCATGCTAGCAAGGAGGGGAAGGGAGGTGGTGGCAGTGTACAGGACCCCAAGTGTAGAAAGCCTGATTCAAGTGAGAAAATTCATAAATCTGAACTACAAAGGGATCTGGGAGTGCTAGTGCAGATTCTCTAAATGTTGACTTGCTGGTTGAGTCCATGGCTAAGAAAGCAAACGTAATGTTGTCATTTATCTCAAGAGGGTTGGAATGTAAAAGCAGTGATGTGCTGCTGAGAATTTATAATGCTCTGGTTAGGCCCCATTTAGAATACTGTGTCCAATTCTGGGCCTTACACCTCAGGAAGGGCATACTGGAACTGGAACATGTCCAGCGGAGATTCACACGAATGATCCCTAGAATGGTAGGCGTAACATACGATGGACGGCTGACGATCCTGGGATTGTATTCATTAGAGTTTAGAAAGTTGAGGGGAGATCTAATAGAAACTTACAAGATAATGCATGACTTAGAAAGGGTGGATGCTGGGAAGTTCTTTCCGTCAGGCAGGGGTACTAGGACCCATGGGCACAGCCTTAGAATTAGAGATGGTCAGTTTAGAACGGAAATGAGAAAACATTTCTTCAACCAGAGAGTGGTGGGCCTGTGGAATTTATTGCCACAGAGCGCAGTGGAGGCCGGGACATTAAATGTCTTCAAAGCAGAGATTGATCAATTCTTAGTCTTGCAAGGAATTAGGGGGTATATAGGGAGAGTGCAGATAAGTGGCGTTGAAATGCCCATCAGCCATGATTGAATGGCGGAGGGGACTCGATGGGCTGAATGGCCTTACTTCCACTCCTATGTCTTATGGTCTTATGGTCTTATGGTCTTAAGTTTCTGTGATTAAAACCCTTGTTTTAAGTTCTAATAATGTTCAATCTAGCAAATAAAATATTTAATAGTATTACTGTCCTCAGTATAATTAATTGTGCTAATTTCATTGTTTATTGCATCCGTCTTTATTTCTTGTATTATACTTACCTTTTGTATTATAAGTAAATGCAGAGGTTCTTTTGCCCTGAAACATCTGTTTACTGCCTTCTTCATTTCACCTTCCCTAAATAAGTCCAGTGTCAGAACCAGGGATCTGTGGGGTGGTTCGAACCACCTAAAATCAGCAAATTACTGAGTGCAAACCAGAACCCTACAATCCATACATTAGGGCAGAATTAATGCACACAGATCAGGGCTGAAGCTTACTTTTATCTCTTGTCCCTGTGTAGATTCGAAAAAGGAAAATGCAGATATGTTTCTCACCCAGACTGCTGTGTTTTTCACTACCATGTTCTGAGATATTCACAGAAGACTAAACTTCAGTTTTTACTCCATTTCTCCCTTTGAGGCTTCTTTGACATTTGCAGTTGTAACATTTCAGAGTTCCTCTACAGCCATTGGATAGTCATTTTGGCTGAGATGTGGAGGATTTCTTTTCTCAGAGGGTCGTCAGGTTGTGGAATTCTTTATTGCAGAGAACTTTTGAGGCTGGGTGATCAAGTATATGCGAGGATGGGTTAAATAGATCTTTAATTAGTAATGGAATCCAGAGTTCTAGCGACAAGGCAAGAAAGTTGAGGATTATTAGATCAACCTTGATCTCATTGAATGGAAGAGCAGACTCAGTGATCTGATTGACCTTCTGCTCTTACATCTTATGGTCTTTTCAAAGGAAGAATGAAAGGCTTGCATTTACGTAGAACTATTGACAATGACTGGGTGAGTCAAAGTGCGTTATAACCAAATAATTACTTATGAATTTTTGTCACTACTTTAGGTGGAGGAAACGTGACAGCCAAATCTCAGCATCACATTCCCATAAACAGCAAAGTGAAGATGATCAGGAAACCTGTTTTTGTGCTTTTAATTGAAGGACAAATGTTAGCAAAACCTTTGATTAATGATGCTGCTACTTCTCAATATAGTTTACAGGGAATCTCCAAGTGGACACTGAAGTTGGTATTCAGTGATAAAAGTTTAATTAACTTTTGACTCTGTACATGGTCCAAGCATCTTGGATTTACCAACATTACTCTGAAGATCCTTCTGCCATTCTCAAGAACTGATTTTCACTTCTACAAACAAAGTCCAACATTTAGCTGAATGTTGAAGCTCTCCAACTTGGAATGAGAAATAATTCTTCCCATTAAATCCTCATGAGTTATTTTACATCAGGAAGTGAAAGTGAGTAGAATAACATTTACTGAGAAAAAGGACAGGAAATAACATCACCACAGGAGATGGCACAATCAACCCAAGGAAACCCAAACACATAAATAGAAAGCAGGCCATACCACCAATGCTTCATCCGGAGGCTCACTGATGATGTTGCCTAGTATGGTGACAAAACATCTGAAAACCAACCTTCCAGCTCAACGGGCAAACCTACATCCGGTAGATTAAGTCAGTAGCTGGTTTGCAATCTTTTAAAAACAGCTACTGTCGATGCTGGAAATCTGAAAGAGCGGTAGAAGATTCTTGAGAAACTCAATAGTGTGTTAACATCTATAGAGAGAGAAATATGGTGAATGAGTTGAGTCCAAAGACTCTTCTTCTGAATCGTTCCAAAGAGTAAGATAAAGGGTCTTTAGACTCAAAATGTGAACTCTGCCAGTGCTGCTGAGTTTCTCCAGCATTTTCTGCATTTATTACCGGGTCCTTTGCCTTGTCTAACAATGTGGTGAAAAGATTTGAGAACAACTAGGATTGAACACAGAAATATTAAAATTGAGCATTTGTTAATGTGTGATGGCTTTTGCTCAATCTATCATATCTGGTTGATAACTTGTGACTACAGCGTCAGTTTAAGATTTATTTTTGAAGGACAAGTAGACATAAGGCAAAAGAACATTGGTTTGAACCTTGATCAGTGAAGGGAAACATAACAGCTCCCTTTTTAGTAACAATATATGGTGACATAAAATCAACCACTTGGTAATGAAAGGAAGGCACGCTCCTAAAGTCAGATAAGAACCAAGAAGGATGTAAGTGATAAACCAAATAAACTTAACTGAACAGAAAATTTTCATCATGCTGAGGTTCCAAACCCTGCAGAACTGTTATTGATCATGTAAATAAAGCTAATTATTTGGATCGTTTGAGGGCACCTTGTGATATTAGGGTCTGAATGGGCTCTGAATGTGATTTTTAATAAATTAGTTTCAGAAGCAGACAGAAGACTATATCACTGCTAATAGTTGGACCATGAGGATGAATAGCCTCTTTTCAAAACTTTAAAACACCCATTGATTCCACCTGTGCAATAAAGGGAGTGATTTGACAACAACCCTGCTCTTGTCTGCTATAGTAATGAGTTGTTATGTAAAAGTTGTTCTTTATTAATCAGGCAACTGCACAATAAGAGAAAGGTGGGGAGGTGGACGGGATGACTAAACATTCCTTATTGAACCTGCTGGATTGTTATTCCATCCATTGCAATAGAAGGAAAATCTAGACTCTCCTGGATTTAAATTTATGTCATTTGAAACTTGAAGAGCATAAAAAGATGTGGAAAGAAGGTAACAAGATGAGAATAACTTCAGTTGAAGAGTTGGGACTTCAGCACAGGCTCTACACATTCTACCCCTATGTTATAACTTCATGTTTCTATGGTTATGGCTTCACTGTGAATCTCAATAGGAAACCTGAAACATGCAATTAACTACCTCAAACAATTGGCCAATTTCTAAACTCAATAACTTAACAGCTAAACAATCGCATGCATACAAAGATAATGAAAATATAAATACAGATACCTCATGCAAAGATTTAACTGTTAGTTTTTGCTAACTGATCCTTGACTAACAAGTTAGGTTAGATTACTGACAGTGTGGAAACAGGCCCTTCAGCCCAACAAGTCCACACTCACCCGCAACCCACCCCGCTACATTGACCCCTTCACCTAACACTACGGGCAATTTAGCATGGCCAATTCACCTAACCTGCACACTTTTGGAGTGTGGGAGGAAATTAGAGCAAACCCACGCAGACACGGGGAGAACATGCAAACTCCACACAGAGAGTCACCTGAGGTGGGAATTGAACCCAGGTCTCTGGCGCTGTGAGGTAGCAGTGCTTGCCACTGTGCTGAATGGTTAACTAAAGTAATTCCTGCTTAACCTGTCATATGAAAGCAGACATTTCTAGATGTAATGCAATAACTTATAATTAAGATGTAATGAATGAAATGCCCTATGAACTGAAATGTATGTAAAAAATATCATATGATTCAATGAATGTATTTGAGCAGAAGAGATTGGCCCTTGGTTTGATTATTCTTCTCAATATCATTGTAAATAGATTACACAATGTAAAATTCCACCATATTCTATGTCCGACCATTGGAGGGTGATAACTGGAGAGGGCAGCTAATGTTCAGGAGATGGACCCAGCCACAAGGTAAATACAATAAGGAAAATATATTTTGAATGCTGATTATTTAATGAGTCAAGAATGCAGCTTATGATACAAGGTACAGGTCTTTCTAAAATAGTTTGTTAAAAGGCTTTTCTGAAAATTGGAAAGACTGCAATGTTTTTAAATCTGTATTTGTACCACCACGTGTTTCACATATTGCTCAGATATTTGTTTGATTATTCACCAGTGAAGAATTTTTGATCGGTGCACTGATAGTGTTAGATGAAGTCAGGGGTGAGGAGATTTATGTGAAGCATAAACACTAACATGAAGCTGCAAAATAGTTGAAAAACAAACATGTGGTAAGCTAAAAACAACCAAAACAAAAATGCTGCCACACCCAGTTTTAATTTGACTTGTTCTATTTATCTTATAACAATAAAATTAAGAAAGGGTGCAAAGCCTGTGTAGAGATGTTTATATCTTTAGTAAAAGTTGCTGACATTAAAGAAATAACTTCTTTTTGTGGACATAATTGTGAGTTATTTTGATGTTCCAAAGAATCTTTTGATTCTTTGAATCTTCTGAAAAATGGAAAGCAGTAAGATTTTAAAATTGCATTTTACATAGTGTCCATCAATTAGATTCTACTGGGTATATTCTTAATACCCGTCTTCTTCACAAATAAAATTGGCATTTTTTTTGGTTTATCAAATGAAAACAGGACAAAAAACAATATGGTGTTACTAGGCTTTTAGAAACTTTTCAATTCTGCTAGCACTGAAATTAAAAAATAAACTGTCTTTTTCAACTATCTCTCATGACTGCAGAACACTCCAGAGTACTTCACAAAAAATAAAATAGTTTTGAAGTGTAGTTACAGTTGTAGGACTTATAAACTGTTTAGAACATCTAATCTATTTGGTTATCTTATAACCCAGAATTGGAAATACTGCCAAAAGACCCCCGTTATACAAGTTATGCATTGGCTACTTTTGTTCTCCTTCTCGTCTTCTCCTCTGAAGTAAATCTCATAAATAAATTGAGACTAAACTAAGAATACAATCAATGAATGTCATTTTTTGTGTCAACTTTCTTTCTCTTCCCCTGATGATGTTGTCTTCTTGGAGAAAGTGAGGAATGCAGATGCTGGAGATCAGAGTAGAGTGTGGTGCTGGAAAAGCACAGCCAGTCAGGCAGCATCCGAGGAATAGGAGAGTCAACGTTTTGAGCATAAGCTTGTCATCAGGAATGAGCTTGTTTGCTCCTTATTGCTATTTCACCCAATGGTCCTTATTTACATTTTAAGAAATACTTTCCTCTAATGAGGGCAAATCCGAATCTGCAATGGGAACATCACAGTTAAACTGTATGCCCATAGATAAACACAGAAGTATTTAACAGTCAAAAATATGTCTATGTATTTTCAGATTGATGCTCAGTTAGTTTGGCCAAGAGTTTGGCTTTCTGTACAGACCCTTGCTGTCATCACTATTAACATTTAGTGCTGAGTGTGGATTGTGTTGTTAGTATAATTACATTGATTCCTCATGTTGTGAGGGCTGGGAGCTGATACAACTCTGCCACAATCTGAACTAAACATATACTGACATAGAAGTTTTCCTGACAAATGGGTCATGCCCGAAACGTCGATTCTCCTGCTCTTTGGATGCTGCCTGACCTGCTGCGCTTTTCCAGCAACACATTTTCAGCTCTGATCGCCAGGATCTGCAGTTCTCACTTTCTCCTTGAACAATAGTCAGTTGCCTTTGGACTGTTCTTGCTCACCAGTTATTTAACAATGCTTTAGTTGCTATAGTATTTGGATTTCTCTTCACTAGTGTGCAGAGGAGGGTGGGTCATTGAACATGTTCAAGTTTGAATTAGATTTTAATTGAGAGGGACGTCCAGGATTGGGGGTGGGGCTGGGTCAGGAGAGATGGCCACAAGCCAGTCAGGCATGATCTCATTGAATGATGGCACAGGCTCAAGGGGCCGACTGGCCTTCTCCAACGTCTTATGTTCTTATGTTATTATCCACAATATCAAGAACACAACCTGGTAATAGTGAAGAATAAATTCTCCCATGAGATTTTCCTGCAGTGTAAGTTAGTATGTTGAATTCAGTGAATCTTCACATTAAAGAGTAAAGAATAAAAAGGCAACTGTTATGCTTCTAATTGACACACGTTCCTTTCACTTATATCAGATCTGTTGCTGAAAAGATGGCATACATGAGGATCCGGTTTAACAAGGTAAGAAACTGTGTACCTGTGACAGTCTTATGTCACTGCCTAAATTCTTGGTTAGTGGGGGCCACAAATAGAAAATGATCATGTGTCAGAACCTCGCTGTAAAGCAGGCAAGATGGTTGACATTCACAAGCTCAATAAAGGGTTAGGATTTGTTGTCATCTTGATCTCAACAGGTTATAAAGAGCATCGAGTGAACAAAACCTGATTTGTTTTGTGAATTCAAAACAGCTTTTGCTTCAAACGAAGAAAAAGAATAGTGTGCTCGAAGAAGTTCAGAAAGGAACAATAAAGATCATTGCTCATTTCAGAGGCAAGGAGTACAGCAAAGTCTTCCTGGATTATAACACTCTGGAGGTACAGACTGACTGTTGCTGTGTCATACACAAGTCTCAGTTTTAACAGGAATTAGTTTCCATAAATATTCTTTCTTTCTTATCTTAACAAATGTTATCACACATATTATATGACCTCCCATGATATTCAGTGTTCTGTTAGAGAGACTCATAGAGATGTACATCACGGAAACAGACTCTTCAGTCCAACTCACCCATGCTGACCAGATATCCTGAATTAATTTAGTCCCATTTGCTAGCATTTCACCCATATCCCTCTAAACCCTCCCTATTCATATATCCATCCAGATGTCTTTTAAATGTTGGAATTGTACCAAGCTCCACCACTTCCTCTGGCAGCTTATTCCATAGACGCACCACCTTCTGCATGAAAACGTTGCCCCTTACATTCCTTTCAAATCTTTCCCCCTCACCCTAAACCTATGCCCTCTAGTTTTGGACTCGCTTACCCTGAAAAATTATTCACCCTATCCATGCACCTCATGATTTTATAAACCTCTATAAGGTCACCTCTCAGCCTCCAACACTCCAGGGAATATGGCCCCAGCTTATTCAGCCTCTTCCTATAGCTCAAACCAGGTGAATGTGGATATTTTTTGAATGCACTATTTGACTATCTCTGGGTCAGTATGATACCTGGTGGCTGCAAGAGCAGCAGCCAGATAAAGAAGATGAAAATCCTTCCAGATAATTGCCGAAGTATGGGACAGAAATTTATGGCCACACTTCAGACAGGAAGTTGTGAGTTAGAGCATAAAATTCCCGTGTGACCTTCCCATCACCCTCCTACCCACTTCTCCTCAATTTTACAGAGGTGAGCAGTGCCAGATGTCAATGACATTGGTAAGCTAGTGAAGTTTATAGTGGGACAGAAAAGGTCTGCGATGTCATTCAAATCGGCATTGAAACACAATAAAATAAAACTGTACATTCATCAAAACTGCAAATTTAATTTTAAACATTTATGTAGATTTTAACCATTTAACATATTTAATCTAGTAAATATGTTCATATCCATTGAATATTGCATTTATCAGCCATTAGAGGGCACCATTACTGCTGGTTGGAGTAGCCACTGTAAAATAAAAAGTTTGTTCACTATTTTAAGGTTTCTTCCTGTCAGAAACAGACTAGGTTAATTCATTCTGAATGATTTATTGCCTGTTTTAAAGACTATCATAGGATTGTAATGAAATGTGACTGCATTTGGAAACAAGGTCATACTTCTTATTGTGCTCAGGATGTCTATAACTGGCTGCTCCAAGAAATCTGTAAAACCGGACACTTCCCAAGTAACCTACTGCTGAAACATGGCTCAAAAGAGCTTCCTCTTAAAGGTAACTCAATTTGATTATAGTAAGTAAAACTGGGCTGCTAATTAATATAAATTTGTACAGTGCACTAGGAATTGTATTGCAATTTAGCCTCCAATCAAGATAGAATTCCTATCAGACCTTCCCAAGGTGAAAGTATATTTGACAAGGTGATAAGCATTTACTTTTCTTTTCTGCAAGGTTACTTTGACCAGTTGATCCAAATGATGTTCAGTACAGATTTCATATCCCTCAGTACATACCTTTCGAAATTGGACTTCTGTCCCTTATGGGCACCCTCAACGTATTTTTTAATTAACTGGATTGATTCAGAGTCAGATTTTCTTTTCCCTAGTTTCTGAATGTAATCACTATTTGTGAAAAATAAGTTAAAAACTAACCTAAATTCTAGGAATTGACAAAGTTTTAGTTTAACATTTTTGTGGGAAGAAGAAGCCGAGTGAAATCGCTCATACTGAGCCGAACAGATTGCAACTCCTCTGTAATATAACATCCCATCAACCTCTGGGATGTTTAATTATACTTGTCCATTTATTAATAATGGCTTTAGCACTCAAACAGGTTTGGGAATGCTGAAAAATTACCTGTGGAATGGGTAGAACATCAGCATAATAAATGACTGACAGATGATTGGCAGTAGAGATTGCCATTTTTCATGATTCACTTTCCCATGATTCACATTTTCTGGGGGGTGATTGTGGCCAGACTTTAATTGAGATGGATGCATCATAATGACAGTTAAAATAATTTAAAAATTGCCCAGACATAAGATTAAATGTAATTTCTTTCAAAAACTGACTGTGCAATGGTTAAAAAGGTGTCATCTAAATTGTCATTTTATTTCTTTGTGAATCAAGAAAACATCTGGGGCATTAAACCTCACTTTATTCACAGTATATTTTATTTACTGATACTTTACTGCAGGAACAGGTTGAACAGACACACATGAATTCCTTATTGTATGTAGATTTTGCTTTACAATTGCAGTTATACATCTGCTGAATTCATGCTCTCTTTGACAGCAGCACCGTATGGAATTGGATAGCCAAGAGCAAAATCTCTTAACATATAAATGGAAAATTTTAAAGTATATTCTGTTTTTTCTGTCTTTTTATGGCTCATTGGTAAAGGAAAATTTGAAACCGGGTAGGTCTTCAATTTTAATATTCCAGATAGGGCCAGCTGCTGTGTCGATAAGAGGCTGCATACATCATTCAGTGAGGTATATTAAAGTGCTGTTTATACTGCAATTATTTGCATTAATGTGAAATAATAAATATATATACTTTTCCCTCAATTTTCACTCTAGCTGTTATCAGATCACACAGTGGGAAATAGCAAAATTAACAGTTTATTCCTGATGTCACTGTATTTAAGATATGACTTTATCACATATCAGTTAAGGGATTTTCTGCAGGAATGGGATTACCCAGCTTCCTCTGTTCTCCTTGTGCAATGAGTTTGTGTAACATGCCTTTATTGTGTGACTTCTTTAGCAAACACCAAGGACATCCCAGTAACAGACATCACCAGTCCATTGGAAGTGGAAGAACAAAAAAGGGTAAAATCATTTCTCTTCTTAAAAATACTGAGAGAAAATTTTTAAAAGGTTTGCTTCCAACTGTATAAACATACAAGTCATGCATACAAGTTCAGCATGATGAATGATTATGTGGGAGAAGGTAATAAATCCAGACTAAAATAATCTAAGCAACTCATAGTTCATTTAAATATTGCTGGAAAAGCTCAGCAGGTCTGGCAGCAATTGTGGAGCGAAATCAGAGTTAACGCTTTGGGTCGAGTGACCCTTCCTCAGAACTTGGGTCACTGGACCCGAAACGTTAACTCTGATTTCTCTCCACAGATGCTGCCAGACCTGCTGAGCTTTTCCAGCAATTTCTGTTTTTGTCTCTGATTAAAACCATCTGCAGTTCTTTGGTTTTTATTTGTTCTGTCAAACATACTGGAACCTCCATGATTCGCTTAATGAAAATGACCATAATGCAAAGCCTTGATTCTTTGGTCATTGTTAATACTTACCTGTTTTCAGAATGCTGCTAGATCTTACGCAAAAGATCAAAATTTCATCCTGCTAATTTTTGCCACTCACTGATCAACATTTTTCATTAAGGCGGATAACATAGGCCCAAAAACAGATTAAAGTTTGCATTATTAGCTTCCAATCTATCATCTGGAACTTCTCCTGTTTGAATACATTTTGTGGGAGTTTGGGTCTGCTTTAGTCTGCCACAATCAATTATTTACATGCCATGGTTTGCATTTTTCTCTTATCCTTGGAAGATGGTTGTTCTTTATTGTTCTCTGGCCACAGAAGCTGATTTAATTGTGGGGTGATGTATTGTTATGATTGCAGCTGATGGTACTACAGGACAAGTTGGATCCCAGACTGAAATCTGGCCTGATAGTTCGTATATTTTTTAAAAATCACATTGTGTTCATTCATTGAAACATATCCACATAATGCTGCGATTTAGATTAAACTAAAACAAAAGTTTATTACACAAAAGAAATCAAAATGAAATAGAACAAACAACTTACATATGACAATGTTTGAAAGATTTGAAACACGTTGCAGAGTAAAATCTGATCTCTCCCAACACTGTCACTTTACATACTTAAATACCTGAGAGAGAACTCCCTTTTCTATTGCATCTATAGGTTTAACTTGAGTGTTTTCAAATGCTCAGTGTTGAGAGCTTGATAACATTTCCTTTGAATATTCATACAAAGCTTAAGCTTAGCTTCAAGTAATGTCTTCAGAGTTCTAAACCAAACACCTTTGATCTGGAATTTTCAAAGTTAATCTCTTGCATTGAGGTAACCAATTTCCTAACTATTCTGAACTAACTCCTTTTCCAATCTCTAGTTTTCTAAGTCTTGATTCTCAAAGTTAAAAGCAAGTTAATGCTTTTAAATGTTTGCCTTCTCCAACCATAAAACTCTCAGTACAAACAAATTCCTATTATCATTGACAGTACGGCCCCCAGTCAGCTGCTTTCTGACACATACTGGTTGAAAGATCATGGCTGTCAATCGACTGACAAATTATTTATTAAACTTCCTCATACACATAGACAAAAACATTCATTCCATTAGTTCAAAATCCAAACTGTGAAATATGCCGACACTGCACTCCTTAAGTCACGGTATCCACTGACTTGAAATTCCTCAATTTGCATTTGTACCAATAACAGCTATTGAGAGATACCAATATTTTTTAAAATTGCAGTTCGAAATTCTTACCGTGTACACCCAAGTTCCTTAATATTTCGATATGGAATGACCATTTTTATTTCAATTTTTGTTCGGAATGAGGGATAACAAATATGAAAAAGTATTGCTTTATACTAAGGAAACTGTAAGAGTCAGTTTACAAACAAGTTACAGGAACACAGTTGTACCTAGAATATTACCTTATTCAAGCAGTAAGGGAACAGTTCGGATGGAATGACACCGTCTATGTATGTTCATGAAAACTGTGCCAAGTGACAACATTTTGCTTGGCTTCTCAAGGAGCACTAGTTGTTGTGGGCTCATAGTAACAACTACCTGATTAACTCCTGAGCTGGCGGTTACAGCCTTGTGCATGGATAACACAACAGGGAAATCCAGCTTGTGAAAAGAATGTATCTATTTTTCTCCCTCACTTACTTCTGTGTGAAGAAATAAAAGGAAGTCCCCAGTAGCTAGCTGGTCCCCCTTATTTTTCTGTGCAGGATTTTCTTTCTGTAAGTCATGTGTTGAAGGGAAAAGGGATAAAAGACACCTTTAGAGGCACTCAAAGGACAAACTCTCTACCAGTGAACGAAAGACTGAGAATCAGGGTATTCACAACCATGTGTCTTCACCAGAGAATTGGAAGAAGTTGAAAGGAGCTGAAAGAATAGAATTCATTAATGTTGATGATCCAGACTGGTGCCAGAACTCTGCTGCTTTGATTTCTTTCTCTTTCCCACCCACAACAGTTGTGTCTTGTCTTGTCTCTTTGTGTGTCTGTACGTGTGTGGAAATTTTAAAGAAGAGGGTAAAGTTTATGTTATACATTTGTAGAAGAGCAGTTCAAATTGAATATTTTTGCCATTAGTCAAAAACAATTTATTTGCAATAAATAGTTATATTCTTCCTAATGGAAGATATTAGGTATGCCTTTCTTAACCTACAAAGTTAGGTTGAATTGAACAATTTGGTGGTTTTATCAAATGTTCACATCTGTGATGACTTTGGGATTTTGATTCCAATTCTAGATCCACTTGGGCAACGCTGACGCAGCTTCTTCTTCTCTGCCTTGTTCCAATTCTGTCCATCACTGAGTAGAGCAGCTTTGGGGTGCCAGCGCTCATCCAAGTGCACAGCGATCATTTGAATATATCACAGGCAGCAGTTACCTGCTGACTGGTGAGTTGTTTCAGGTATAGTGCATGGTAAGATGGGAATGGAATCAGACATGATGGATGCTACAGGTACAGGGTTGATAGTTAGTGAAAATCACTCCAAATATAAAAAATGATTCTGGGGCTGCATCTTACTTTCTTTGGCTAAAAGCAAGTTGTGTCATGCTATTTGGAGTGATTTGCCCAAGTGGATCTAGAAGTGGAAAAGAGGGCCATCATCTTTCCAGAGGACCAGCAGAAGTGTCTACACCAACACACCCTAGCTGCCAGATCAGTGCTGTCTCAATGACGTGGTGGAATATCCAATCATGCCATTAGAAGGTCAATGACCTTCTCCACTCCACCAGGGTAAGAGCCTCTCTCTGCTACCTCACTCTTTCCCTGTTACTGCACACAGTCCCACCAAGGGCTATGCTGTGCCTCCTCACTCTCTCTTTTATGTCCCACTCCCAAATTCTCACACCGCTAACCCCTCATGCCCTCTGTTCTTCTTTCACCACCACTGCACCAGCACTAATGGCTGTTCCAGCCATTTATGTCACATTCAATCCCACACTCTCTCTCACTAGAAGAAGAGACAGCTCACAGGAAGGTGCTGGACAGGTGGAGAGGTGCTGGACATCAGACACCTCAGCACCCACAAGGAGAGAATCCTGGCCCGGACAGGGGAATTGCTGCTGTGGAGTTGCTGGGACATCCATGTCTTGCAAACTGAGTAAGTACCACTCTTCATTCCACTGCATCTCTTGCACTAACCCCGCTGTCAGTGTCAACCATTGCAACCATTTCTAACTTGTGGCTGTGATGCTTTCTCTCTCTCTTGCAGGGTTTATTGAGATGTCCGTCACTCCTGAAGAGAAATAGCCAGTTCCAATGGAAGCTATCTCCTCGACCTCAGAGAGCAAGAGTCCGAGGAGGCTTTGGGAAGGCTGCGTTCTGTATCTCCCCCACAAGCTCAGATACCAACACCTCGGTGGGAACTCTAGCCTTAGAAAGGTTGGGAGCACAAGCTGGTGAACATCCTACCCAGACACTTCTGCAGCTGGCTGAGAAAGAAACCACTCCTCCAAGTCTCTGTCATTCTAGAGACCAGGCACCTGCTGAGCCCCAGGCAGGAGAGGATTCTGTGTGTTGGAAATCAGGGAACTTTGTCCACATGCACAGGGAGGAGCAGGAGCAACAGATAGGGTTGTGGGAGGCAACCACCTTCACTGTACAGAGGCTACAGCAATGCAGCCCCACTACCATGACCCAGATGCCTCGAACATCTGGCCATCTGGATAGGCTAGTGGTTGCTATGGATAGTCAGACCCATCACTGTCAAGGTCTGCTGGAGGGGCACACATATATGTAAACTCCATCACCGCAGCTATTGGTCCTCAGGACCGAAAGCATGGCAAAAGGGACTCAAGAAACCTGGTGTGCACTTCAATTGCCTTTTCCTCACAAGGACATACAGCAGTGCGAGGAACCTGAGGAAGGACGACACACAGGCCCCTCAGAAGTGTCCTTAAGGCTGTGCCCTCCAACTCCACCTCCGCCCTGCCCACTCTCCTCCCTCCCTCACAGCCGAGGAGGCCCACGTGTCTCTGCGAGAAGACCCGCAGATGGCCCATCCAGTCACAAACATCCCGGGTTTGCCCGATCAAATTTCCAGGGCCAGTGGGCTCCACTGGCAAGCAAACTCCCTGCAGCCTAGCTGTGGAAGCTGGGACTACATGAAAACCCAGTCAGAGGGGGAGAAAGAAAAGGCATAAAGCCTTTCCAGATCTTTTTGGTAGCACAGGTGACATTGCATTGTATGTGAAGTAATGCATTTGTGAAAATGCTATTGTTTTTGTGATACATCTGTTCGTTTCTGTCCCTGTGTAGCCCAGAATGTAACTGCACAAACATGATACCTAACAACATGTCCTTACAGGATGTAGCACGAATCAGTGTCTATGATGAGAGCCTCATGTGGAAACAAGAGGAACACGGTGTATATGTGGCAATGGGTTCTGCTAACAACTTCACCCCTCACCCAGAAACGTCTCTATTGTTTCCCTGGCCTCTATATTCAAAACTGTTGATATGAATGAGGTGGTCTATGATGTCTGGGGCAGAGAGGTGTATACAAGAAAGCCAATGATTAAGAACAACAGATCTCAGGAACGCTACAGGTCTGGATAGTGTATGGGTTTGTGTGGAATGTTGTTACCCTCTAAAGGGATTCACACCAGGTCTTACCTGACATCTCTTTAAAGTGTATTTAAGAGAGAGATAGCTAGGTTTTTGATTAGTAAGGGGATCAAGAGTTAAAGGAAGAAGGCAGGAGAATGTGGTTGGGAAACATTTCAGCCTCGATGGGCCAAGTGGCGTAACTCTCCTCCTATGTCTCATGGTCTTCTGTTGCATTAACAGAGCGGTTCTGATACTGGATAAGTGATTCTGAGGCCTAGGTGAATAATTTGGAGGCATGAATTTTCACCATAGCGGCTGGCTAATTTGAATTCAATTATATCAATGAGTTTGGAGTGAAAAGTAAGTGTCAGCAATAATGGTGATAAAACTGCCAAAGTGGCAGTTTTATTGCTGTTCTTCAGTGAAGCTAATCTGCTATCCTTTCCCAGTCTGGTTTATATGTGATTCCAGACTCATAACAATGTGATTGACTTGAAACAACCCTTGCCTAGTAAGTTGCTTGGTTGTATTCAACACTGTGGCTCACCGCTGTCTACTCAAGGGGAAATAAGGATGGGCAATGAATAACCTTGCATCCCACAAATTAATTTGAAACATAAAAGGTCAAAAATGAGCATTCTTATGAATGCAGACTGCAGAATTCTGAAACCTAAAACTTTTCAACATAAAGAAGTTACTCCTCTCCTCTTTAGATTGCAGAGTTGATTCCCTTACAATGTCACAGGGTTAAACCTCTGGTTATAAAACCAAAACCACATCAATAAATAAAGTTCATTGCAATTCTGTCTTGTAAAAGATGACATGCATTAATAAAAAGAGTGGCAGATGATTGAAAATGCAGTATGTCTTTTATTTTCATTGTGAATTAGCCCAATATTACTCACGCAGATACTGTGTACAAATGAGTTATCAAAAGTTAATTAACTTTAGTTGAGGATGATCAGAGAAATACTATTAAAGCTATAATACTGTAGTAAATTCTTCCACAGACATTGAAAACAATATGCAGACAGGACTTGGTGAAAAAAACCGCACAAAGAATTAAAATTGCCCCGCAGCATTGTAACATTGCCCTGTAGGAGCATGCTGGCCCGGAATTGCATTTATGATAATAACTTTAAAATGGTTTAACCTTTTCAAGAATGATAGCAGCCAATGCAGATACTGATGGAATGTGAGTCTTTGAAGGGTTTTGTACTATCACCTTCATTTGAATGTGTTTTGTACTGTAAAAGCTGCTATAAAAAGGATGATAGCTTCATTGGCTGATGGCAGTAATTGATATTATGATCATTTCTTGTCAAACTGAGGGCAGCCTGACAAACCTGGCCTCTGCTCTCCCGCTTCAATTACCCTCTAGGCTATCTTCATTGGCCAGATGCGTAAATCCTTGGCTTGTATTCACTACATTCATATGTTATGCTTCCTTAATTGTTAGCTTATGAAGTGAAATCACTGTCACATCCCTAATCACTGATAATTTGTTTTACTGGGATGCATTATCATCCGAATCAGTAATTAGAGTTTGATAATTGAGCAAATCATCTGTTTTATTAATATGAAGCCTCATTGAAAGAAGAAAGAAACAGGACCAGAATATGCAACTAATAACATGATCACATCATGGGATGGATGTCGCACTGAGGTAATATCGCTGTCAAAGTTGGACAGGGTGAATTTTCTGCTGAGTTCCCAGACCCCTGTAACCTTGATCCATTTTTCTGGTTAGCCTCGACTGTATATATTGATGAGTCTTTCTGTTCTATTGAGGGTACTCACCGCTGCAAAGCCACACCATCCTCTCAAAAGTGAGGAGCAATACTTGGAGAGTAGCCCACTGAAGATTTGAGAACTATTTCATGAATATGGCTCATAAGAAATCCACTTCCAATCATGGAGGTGACTGAGTTTGACCTCTATTTCTGACTCTCTGGAACTAGCTTTGTTGCTCTTCCCACCTTTACAGACTGATCATAACTACCCTGTTTTACTCTGCATGTGGGTTGCATGTCCAGCATTGGGAATCACTGTGTAAGCGTCTGTTTTCCTCCACTGGTTCTCCAAGCCATCTTTTACGTTTAGAAGGGAAATTCAAACAGATGGAAACCTGAAAACCAGACTAGTGGTGCGAGAGATATATTTAAATTTCAGTTCAGAAGCTGGAATTGATAGAATAATATAGCACAGATGGAACTCATTCGGTTCATCAGACCCGCTCCATTTTGATAAGATTTATGCAATTAGTTTCACTCACCTCCTCTTTTAGATCTGCAAGTGTTTCCATTACAAAGAAAGGAGGTTCTTACTTTTAACTAGTCCTTTCTTTGACTGTATGATACCTTAAAGCATGTTACAAGCAGTGAAATAGTTTGAAAATGGAATCATCCTGGTAATGCACAAATGCAGAAGCCAATTTTGACATGGCTAGGTTCCAAAAGCAGAATAACTAAATCATCTTTTTTGGAATGTTAGAAGAACTACATATATTTTATTTCAAAATCTAAACTGGAAAATTGGACCTTGGATTATTTTTATTACAACTCAAAGAAAACGTGGGTCTATGTGGCCACTCTTTAGTTATACAAGGGTTGTCAATTGTTATTAAGAAACTGGATTTGAAAGTAAACAGCACCAGGTGTTTTGCAGTTAGTTAGAGAAGAAACTATTCAGCTACAGCTTTTGGATTGGTTCTCCGAGTAACAGTCTGACACAGAACTGAGAGGTGAGAGAGCAGTTGACTTCGACCTCCAAACTTCTGCAAGCATCTGAGATCAGTCTCGTTTATTCCCTTTCCATTTAAGGAATTTGCAAAAATGAAACTGCTAACTTAAACCAAGTGACTAAAATGAGTATCACCACAACCAAGAACAATGTGATATCTTCTCCAGAAGCCAAAAAAAGAATTGGCAGAAAGACCCTTTATTCTATTTCTTTTGGTTTGGACTCTTGACCCACAGATTTTTTTTCTCTTTTTGCCTATATTTTCCACCTACAATATTCCTGAAAATTATTTGTCTCATTTAACCTGTGTGGCTTATATGTGGGTAAATTTGTGTTTGAATTTAAAGTGTCAACAATTTAAGTTTGCATATTAGTACTTAATAATCCATTTTGCCACATATTAGAAGATACATTTGTGAAAATAAATAAGGTTTTTGTTTTTCTCCTCATTAATGAAGTTTGGTGTGAGTATCATTTATCTTAGATAAAGGTCACACTTAGGCATTAACTGTCTGAATGATTGAATTTGTTATTATTCTGGCTGAGGCGACTGTGAAGGACTCTCCATCTTAACCTCTCCCCACGCCTGAGACGTGATTAAATCACCACCAGTCATCTCTTTAAAGTGAGAAAGCAGTCCTCTGGGGCTATGGCACCTTTACCTTTGAGATTTTAAAAAGATAATTAATCTCTGACCTGACTCTAACCCACTGAGATTTAGCTAATGAAATCCAGCCTAAAGCAGAAATTTTGGATTTGGTTGCACCCAACATTTTTAAAGCTTGCCTGATACACATCGGCCCTGCATCAGTGGTGGGGAAAATCCAGCCCATTTTATTTTGCTTGTTCCAATTCGTTAGAGGAGGCATTTATTCTCCCACTCTTTTGGTTGCTAATGAGTCAGAGAACTTTGATTTGCACTTTCCATCAAATAAAATATTTATCAAGTCTTCATTTATTTTGGAACTCTCAATATGGTAGCATAACTTTGAAGAGTTTGTCATTATGCACATTGTGTGTAATAACAATGAGAGAAAATGAGACTGATTGACAGTGATATGGTTCGGTAAATACCCTTCTAGTTTTAAATTCTGGGATAGTTTAGGGGAGTTTTGCTTTTTTTGTTTATCTTGAGACACCACCTTGTGGAGGAGACATTGGCATGATTTTACCTAATGGTACAGGTGTGCATTAAAGATTTCATTGCACTAGAACATGGAATGTGGAACTGTACAACAGAGGAATGGACCTTTCGGCCCAGGATGTTGTGCGGAACATGACGCCAAACTAAACTGATCCCTTTTGCCTGCCTTAGTCCATACACCTCCATTCCTTGTATATTCACGTGCTTATCTAAAAGTCCCTTGAACGCCCTGATTGTGTTGCCTCCACCAGCATACCTGACAGCGCTTTCTAGCCTCCTACTGCACCCAGTATAAAAAACGTGCCCCTTACATCTCCTTTGAACTTTCTCCCTCTCACCCGAAGTGCATGCCCCTAGTTTTAGACATTTCAACTCTGGGAAAAAGATTCTGACTGTCAACCCTATCTATGCATCCCATAAGTTTATAGACTTCTACCAAGTCTCCCCTCAGCCTCCCCCATTCCGTAGAAAACAACCTGAGTTTGTCTAGACTCTCTTTATAGCTCATACTCTCTAATCCAGGCAGCATCCTGATAAACCTCTTCTGCACTCTCTCCAAAGCCTCTACTTCCTTCCTGTAATGTAGCGACCAGAATTGAATGCAATACTCTGAGTGTAGCCTAACAAAAATTTTATAAAGCTACAACATGGCATCCTGACTTTTGTACTCAATTCCCTGACCAATAAAGGCAAGCATGGCTTATGCCTTCTTTACCACCCTATGTACTTGCATGGCCACTTTCAGGCAGCTATGGACTTGAAATCCCAGATCCCTCTGTATGGCAATGCTGTTCAGGGTCCTGCCATTAACTGTATACCTTTCCTTAATGTTTGATCTCCCAAAGTGCAGCACATCACACTGACCTAAATTAAACTCCATCTGCCATTTCTCTGTTCATATCTGCAATTGATCTATATCTCACTAAATCCCTTGACAACCTTCTACACTATCCACAACTCCATCAATCTTTGTATTGTGTGCAAACTTACTAACCCATCCATCTACATTTTCATCCAAGTCATTTATATGTGCGGAACACCACTAGTCATGGACCTCCAGCCTGAAAAATACCCTTCCACCACTAAACTCTGCATTCTACGGGCAAGCCAATTCAGATACCATGCAGCCAAGTCACTGTGGATCACATGCATCTTAATCTTCTGGATGAGCTTACCATGATGGACCTTGTTGAAAGCCTTACCAAAGTTCATGTAGACAACATCCACTGCTCTACCTTCATCAATCACCTTTGTAACCTCCTTGAAAAATTTAATCAGTTAGTAAAACATGACTGTCCCGAATTATGCCATGCTTTTCCAAATGCACATAAATTCTATCTCTAAGAATTCTCTCCAATAGCTTCCCAACCACCGATGTGAGATTTACCTGTTATTGTTTCCTGGATTATCACTGTTTCTTTTCTTGAACAGAGGATCAACATTAGCTACTTGCCAGACCTCAGGACCTCATCAGTGCCTAGTGATGATGCAAAGATCTTGGTCAAGGTCCCAGCAATCCCTCCTCTGGCCTCTCTCAATAACTTGAGGCAGATACCATCGGGCCTAGGGACTTATCCAACTTAATGTTCTTCAAGAGACCCAACATCACTTCCTTCTTGATCTCAAAGACCCTAGCTTGCTCCACAGAAATCTCACTATCCTCCATATCCTTCTCCTGGGTGAATACCACGCAAAGTACTCATTTAGGATCATACTCACATCCTCTGCCTCCAAGCACAAGTTCCTGCCTTTATCCTTGAATGGTCCTATGGTTTCCCTATTTATTCTCTTTTTTTAATGTATACATAGCAAAAGTGTTTTTTGTCCAGGTTCTCTCACCAGATCCTCATTCATCTCAGTGCTGTTTATAGAACCTCACTGTGGTTAATGTGTTTCCCTGAATAACTCTAGATGCCATTCAAAATCATTTTTCTGTATGCAGAATGCTGGAGTCAATTCTAAGAGAGATGACAAGATGAAATGGAAATACAAATCTGTTTTATCACTTTGTGATGCAGTTCGTACTCTTTTAAATATGTTTTCAGAGGGAGCCGGCACATCACAAGCCTAGTCTTCCATAAACAAGAATCTGAATGAATATTGATTCTGTTTTTCCGACCTTGCCTCCAGTTGTTCCGCCCAACTTGATTTCATATCCTCACAGGATGATTACAATTGATTTTAACTTGAAATCTTACCATTAAGGAAATGTAACTAATTTAAAATTAATTACTAAAATCACTCAGAATCACTGTTGTTGGTTGCCATATTTGAAACAAGTCACAACAAACATTTGGTATAAATTCTTCAATTATTGTTCATAACCTTTGACTTGTGTCTAAGCAGCCACATTGAATAGGAATTTTAATTGGAACTTTTGATGATAGCTCCTGTTGAATTGAATCTCAGTTCCATGCTCAAACATGTAAAGACAAGTTAGCAAGTGGTTTGAAAACATTTGTAGTTTTCAACTAGTTTTATTTGTTTCATTCCAGACCAATCAGTGGGGAGGCAATGAAAGTTCTTCAGATGTAAATCTTTCCAAACATGTGATACGGTTTGACCTACCCATGGATGTTCGGGTACTTGAAGGTAACTGATCGTTGTGTTCATTATCTCATTCAATGTTGAGCACTAACAAGCAATTTTCTGGACAATGAAGTGATTCAGATGATCTTCACTGATTTGCCATGTTATCAGGAGTCAGGAAGGTTGGCAGCATGAAATGTGTAACCTATTGGCAACGTACAGATCTTCAGAGGGTGGGCACGGCAGGCGATGGGGTTGGATCAGAAATCAAAAGCTGCCAATTTTGACCCACTTACAGCAATACCTTTAAGAGAGAGATAGTGCCATGGACATGAAAGGAAGCAACAATGTTGAGAAAGAAGTAGCAAATTTTGAAGCACGTAATGCAACAATGAGGGCATAAACAATAATTTAGTCATAAGTCAGGACTTCCGTTTCTTCCTGAAATAACTCCACCAAGTCACCCTTTATTTACACTTGCATACACTTCCTCAGAGCCAACTCTCAGGGTAAACAGAACTTCTGACACTCCTGTTCTTATTCGTCAGCCAGGGCTCCCTGATTGGATCAGATTAACAGCCCTAATCAGAGAACTCATATTCTATGATGTTCACCTGACTACCCTTGTTACAGTCACCACACTTTCCTTATCTCAGTCTCTCGACTACTCCATTTTCAAGCTCCTAAAAACGGGACAGTGGGATTACTAAGATCTCCTTGACACAGTTAAATCTAACATCCGCTGAAAACCTTCCTGACTGGTGACCAGCAAAAACCTGATTAACGAATATTATTCAGCATCTATAAGAAAAGGACTAGGAAAATTGGTTTCAAAGCCAAAGAGACATAGCACTCTGAAAGCCAAAGAGGAGTCCATGTGGAAACTAGACAGAATGGGTCCATGATGCAACCATTTTTCTCCTGTTTAATGCTCTTGGGCACAACACAACACTAAAACATCTCTCTGGAAAATGAGCTATAATTTTAGTATCAAAAATCTTTCCACCTCTTTCTTATAAATAGAATTTATTCATAGTGACAATTTAAATGAGGAGGAAGGTAAGACCAAAAAAAGTCATAAAATAGCATTTAAATCCCACTTGTTGTAACACATCACTTTAAATAAAGCTGGAATATTTTCTGCTTTGTATTTCAGGCATGTCACCAACTCAGTATTTAAGTGCCCATTGCTGTTGTGATGAAAATTTAACTTTGTTGTACAAAACAGCCTTTGTTAAGCAAGATAAGGATAGAGATGGACAAATTGATATAAAGGTAGGAGATTTTACCCTGGCCAAGTGAAATTTATCTCGATATTAGCATGGAATAAAACAAGTATCTTGAGGTTTTGTGCAATCCCTTTCTATCAATATTTCAGTTTCTTAAAGACCTAAAAGACGATCAATTATCACTGAATTGTTACCCAATGATTACCTGAACTGTGTGTGCCAGTTGGCAAAAGGTTATGCAGATTAGAGAGTTAAGTGTGTGGTTCACAGTGTGGTGTGGGAAAGGATTAGGTTCATGGTGGCCAGGCACCAGTATTCAGGAAAGAGAGAGCTGCTTGGCTGGGGTAGGCTCTACTTAAACGAGACTGGCACCATTGTCTTGGTGAATGTATAACTAGGGCTGTGAATAAGGTTGGCATATGAGGAGAGACTGAGTGGATTGAGATTATATTCATTAGAATTCAGAAGAATGAGGGAGGATTTTAGAGAAATATATAAAATTATGAAGTGAGTAGATAAGATAGAAGTAGAGAGGATGTTTCCACTGGCAGGTGTAACTAGGACATGAGGGCATAGCCTCAAGATTAGAGGGGCCCAGTGAAGTAGTTGGCGCTACTTCAGTAAATGTTTTTAAAGATGGATGCAATTAAGGGATATGGTGAGAGTGAATTGAATGGAGCTGAGGCCACAAAAAGATCAGCCATGATCTTATTGAATGGCAGAGCAGGCTTGAAGGGCCAGATGGCCTACTCCTGTTCCGAGCTCTTACATTCTTATGTTCTTAAGGAGAGAGGGAGAATGTAAATTGGCGGAATCTGCCTAGGCCCTGAATGACGTCAGCAATGGCAAGAGGTTTGGGAGAATTGTGGGAGAAGTCATTTGTGACCTTTCTCACCATCAACAGAGTCGCATTTTCTCAAGTCCCAGACATTGAGTTGAGGTTCTTACGAGTGGGCAGTGAAAAGTCTGTGAAGAGAGATTATCGCTCATTCCTGCCTAATCCCACCTCATTAGTATGCAGGTTCCCAGCATCCCACCTGACAGAGAGAAACTAGATGCTGAGAACTCCTGATGTGAAAGTCAGAGCAGACTCCAACTCACTGCTTGCTCCTCCTTGCCTCTATCTTAGACACCAGTCACCAACATTTCCGGCCATGATCCATGGGAAGTGAGAGCATACGGCACATACAATGGCCTCTGACATGTACTAGCCTTACCACATCTTCATGGCATACCTCTGATCTGTTTCCGCACTGCTCTGGCACCTTTCACTGGAATGTTGCAGCAAGGCGACTTTAAACACAGGCACAGACACCAACACCCAGCTCAAGAACTGGATCAGGCTGCATCTCAAGGCTGTTCATTTGCTCTCCTAGTTCTCACTCACTTTACACCTACTTGGGTGCTCACAGCATCCCTGCTTTTCCTTGCATTTCAGCATTTTACCCCCTCAGCTACACCTTGCAGCCTCACAGTACTTCTGTCTTGACTTGCTTTTTAGTACAGAAACAGAGCAGTGATCAGTCAAGGGGGTGAACAGGCTGTTGGATAGTACCATGTTATATCAATCTTACACCCCCACCAGGGGTCAGCCATGTACATGCCAAACAGATTGCAGCTACATCAATCAAGTGGCCCTGTCTCAAAGTCTAAGGGGTACAGTTGTTAATCAAGTCAAGGGAAACATCTTTCATGTAGGGGGTCCCAGCACAATGAGTCAAGGGCAGCATTAACATAGAGGATATGCAGTCTGGGGGTTTGGAATGAGTGAAAGTGAGTGACGGAAGAGGTTGTGTGCAATAGTGAGAGGGACAACCATGGGCCTTGGTGGGAGGAGACTGCAACAGCAGAAATAGAATAACCGTGAAGCAGCAGAGAGACACTGGTGGCACTCACATTCACAGAGTGGAGGAGATCATTGACTTCCTTGCAACACTGCTGGGCATTCTTCCGGACCATGAACACTGTTCTAACCCTGCTTGCAACTTTGGACCAGACTGGGCAGGATCTGATTCCATGATGCCTTCCACTTGTGCTGCGGCAAGAGGATAGTAAAGTAAGATTTGATAATAAAGGCTGGCATAAGGGTATTAATGAGGAAGCATCTTGTCTCAGAAGATTATGAAGAGGAATGAATGTATGTTAGCAACAGCAAGAGTCTGAAAATACTGGAGAGAACAGTATATAGGTTCTCTCACAGTTATTGTACCTTTGGACAGACAGACAAGAAAGATAATTTTTAAATTGCAGTATGCTATCTTTGTCATAAAATTTGTCGACATCTCAGTTCGGGGAATGTAAAGAAGTATAATGCCATTGCATTTCCTTTTCCTTCAGACCTTACTTCTGTGTCAATTTATCACTCATTGGCTGACAACCTTTTTCCCTTCTCACAATAATGTAAAGCAAACATGTAAAGGTTCTTTTCATTCATTTGAACAAGAGGCAGTGCTGATTTAATACCACATGAACTTTAGAACTGCCTAGATTTACTGCATGTGGTCACTAAATAAGCAATCATCAAAGGATTCAGAACTAACACCAGCCACATTTAAAATTTAAAACCTGCTCTGATTTTCCCATTTATTACACAGAGAAAAGGAAATGTGCAAATAACACAGCACATCAGGGACATATGTACACTCCCAGCATACAAAAAGCAAATATCAGGCACGGAATTTTTAGCTTGTTTTGTGTGGAGAGTTCACTTAATCATTCGTACCGAAAATGTGAATCTCAACATGTTTTATCACAGCTATTCCATGGGTGGTACTTCTAATCCAGCTGGTAAACTCAGCAAAGACCTGGCTCAAGACAGAGTTTTATATTCTCCCTCCAGACACTCTATCGCTAAATCAATGTCTTGATTGAATGTGTGACTGTTCGGCATGAATTGAGAACAAATGAGCACATCAATTACTTTCCCCTGGCATCAATGTTCAGTTTGTGAGCAAACCGCTTATCAAATTTTACATGCATATTATGGTAGATTTGCACATTCGAAACTGCCAATTTAAGCACCATTCTGCGATTATTTAGTGATTTCAAACCATCACAGACAGCAATGACATCTTTCCACTCATAGCACAGTTCCTTTGCATTTCTGTGGTGCTTTCTTTACAACTATTCTTCTATCACCAAATCAAACAGAGCAACTTATCATCAGTGGATTCATTCATCAGTGGATGATGAAAACAGGCAGAGAGCCACAAGACCTTGAGTCTGTCTGTCCATTGACAATGAGCTGTATTGATTTTCGTGGCTGTGGGTAGTAGGCTTACTCCATGATAACCTAGACTAGTGTAGCAAAATGTAACAATGCTATTGGACTTATCTCAAGATAGTCAGTAGTACATATGGAAATCTCCACAATCTTATCTTTTCAAGTTCACTCTTCAAAAAATTGCTCACTCAGTGTAAGCAAATGATTCTTTCACTCGGCTGTCTATGGTCTCTCACTAGTTTGAAAAATGTGTTTCTATTCATTCATGAATATGAACAATCCTGGATTCCTGAAGAAGGGCTTATGCCCAAAACATCAATTCTCCTGTTCCTTGGATGCTGCCTGACCTGCTGTGCTTTTCCAGCAACACATTTTCAGCTCTGATCTCCAGCATCTGCAGTCCTCACTTTCTCCACAATCCTGGCAGTGCCAGCATTTTGTAAATTTTGTAAATGGTACACACTGTGCATTAGGTGGGGAGAGAATGCATGTATGTGCATGTAATGCCAGTCGAGTGGACTGCTTTGGCCTCGATGGTGACAAGCTTCTGGAACATTGTTGGAGCTTCACTCATCTAGACATGTGAGGATATTCCATTGCCCTCTTGACTTGAGCCTTGTAGATGGTGGATAGGTTTGGATGTCAGGAGGTGAATTATTATTTTACAGATATCACTTTGAGAATCACTGAGACACACAGAGGCATTTGTGGGGTATCAAACTAGTACTCTACCTACACAAGATCCATTCCAATTGTATTACGTTCTTGATTAGAAGCCGAGAGTTTGCTTTTCCAGACTTTCATGGCTATCAGTAGTCAAACTGACTTAAAGTTTCTATGACTTAAAGTCATAGAAAGATACAGCATGGAAACAGATTCTTCTATCCAACCTCTTCCATGCTGACCAGATATCCTAAATTAGTCGAGTATCATTTGCCAACACCCGGCCCATATCCCTCTAAACCCTTTCTATTCGTATACCCATCAGATGCCTCTTAAATGTAATTTGCCAACCTCTACCACTTCCTGTGGGCAGTTCATTCCATACATGCACCACCCTCTGCATGATTCATGTAAAAGATCCATAAGAGAAAAAAAACAAAGTGGATTTCCCAATAATTGCCATTCAGAGTGGCAATGACCAACCCCCATCCTAAGAAACATCACACTGGATAGGAAACATAGATTATGGGCATAATCTATTTTGTCTCTGACAGTCTCCTTAGCAGCATCGGCACTGTTGAAAACTGTTGTCATTTACGCAAGCAATTTGATGGATGTTGAGGTTTGAGATATTTGATTATTCTAGGTCAAGTCAGCATGAGGAGGCAGGAAGTGTTGAGGATTCTAAAAGGCATTAAGGAGGACAGGTCCCCAGTTCCGGATTGGATCTATCCCAGGTTATTGATGGAAGCGAGAGAGGAAGTAACTGGGCCTTAACAGATATCTTTGCAGCATCCTTCAACATGGGTGAGGTCCTGGAGGATTGGAGAATTGCTAATGTTGTTCTCTTGTTTAAGAAGAGTAGCAAGGATAATCCCGGTAATTATAGACTGGTGAGCCTGATGTCAGTGGTAGGTAAGCTGCTAGAGAAGATACTGAGGGATAGGGTCTATTTACATTTGGAAGAAAATGGGCTTATCAGTGATAGGCAGCATGGTTTTGTGCAGGGAAGGTCATGTCTTACCAATTTAATAGAATTCTTTGAGGAAGTGACAAAGTTGATTGATGAGGGAAGGGTTGTAGATGTCATATACATGGACTTCAGTAAGGCATTTAATAAGGTTCCCCATGGTAGGCTGATGAAGAAAGTGAAGTTGCAAGGGGTCCAGGGTGCACGAGCTAGATGGATAGAGAACTGGCTAGGCAACAGGAGACAGAGAGTAGTAGTGGAAGGGGGTTTCTCAAAATGAAGAATTGTGATCAGTGGTATACACAGGGATCCGTGCTGGGACCACTGTTGTTTGTGATATACATAAATGTTTTGGAGGAAGGTATAGGCAGTCCGATTAGCAAGTCTGCAGATGACACTAAGACTGATGGAGTAGCAGATAGTGAAGGGGACTGTCAGAGAGTAGAGCAGAACATAGATAGATTGGAGAGTTGGGCAAAGCAACGGCAGATGGAGATCAATCTGGGCAAATGCAAATTTCAGAAGGTCCAATTCTAGAGCGAACTATACGATAAATGGAAAGTTGATGTACAGAGAGACTGAGTGTTCAAGTCCATTGTGCCCTGAAGGTGACAATGCATGTCGATAACGTGGTCAAGAAGTCATATGGCATGCTTTCCTTCATCGTATGGGGTATTGAGTACAAGAGTTGGCAGGTCATGTTACAGGTCATGCATACAGTTCTGGTCGCCATGTTACCAGAAGGATGTGGAAGCTTTGGAGAGGGAAGAGAGGAGGTTTCGCAGGATGTTGCCTGGTATAGAGGGTGCTAGGGGTTGAGTAGATTAGCATTATTTTCATTAGAAAGACAGAGGTTGAGGAGGCACCTGATTGAGGTCTACATAATCATGACAGGTATAGACAGGGTGGATAGCAAGAAGCTTTTTTGCCCAGAGTGGGGAACTCAATTAACAGGGTCACAAGTTCAAGGTGAGAGGGGTAAAGTTTAAGAGAAATATGCGTGGAAAGTTCTTTAGGCAGAGCGGCTGTAACGTGTTGCCAGTGGAGGTGGTAGAGACTGGCATGATAGCGTCATTTAAGATGCGTGAATGGGCAGGGAGCAGAGGGATACAGATCCTTGGAAAATAGACAACAGGTTTAAATAGAGACCTGGGATCGGTGCAGGCTTGGAGGGCTGAAGGGCCTGTTCCTGTGCTTTTCTTTGTTCTTTGTTCTTAATGTATATCAATTCCTTCACTTTCAATATACTATGGGGTATACAAAATGCTGTTTGAGCTTGCAAGCATTTAACGCATCATTAGTTTTTTTGCAGCTTTGTTTGAATATTCAACAGTTTATATTAAAAAGTAGTGATAACCTTTATGTACAACTACTCTTGATCTCTAGCTCAATGAAAAGTGCTTTTAAACAGAGCTGACTTGAATTGAGCCTGACATCTCCAGTTAAAAGCTTATGTAATTTGCTCTTGGACCAGGCAGTTTTGGAACTTATCACTTGAGAATTCCCTCAGTCTCCACTCCTGGCTCAGTCAATCCAATGAGTGGGTAATCTGATTGTTTAGGGAGACATACTTGCTTACTCTGTTCGCTTAGGCCTGTTTCCCTCACTGCAATGTTATCAGCTCATAATCGCAACAACACGTGACACAAAAAATATTTCGTAATTTAATCCACAAGCAAATTGAACAGCCCTGTGACAGTGACAGTCTTGGTTATTGTAATCCTATCTAGTACCTAGCAAAGCTCTGCATTACAGTGGAGCTCCCTTTCCGAATGAGAAGGGTGCTCAGATACGCTCAGGAGAGTGAATATCTCTTCACTTATTTCAGAAAGCTTGTGAGTCATCTGCCCTCATTTCCAATTAGATCCCGATCCAGTTTTGAGCATGAATGAAAATGGAGAAGGAAAGGTCAATTATGTTAAAAATACAACCCAGTAACATCTGTTACAGCAGAATATTTGACATCTGTATAAAATGATGATTTACTGGACAAGTTACAGGCATTTGTTAATTCAGTTAAATGCGTCCAAACCACTGGGCATAGATTGTTTTGCATTATTGGCTCAAATGGCCTACATTAGAGTACGGTGGGAAATAGATTAAATGGCCACTATAAGTAGATTCCAATCTGAAGTAACTCTGATTTGGGAACTAACATGAGTCTAGCAGTTGTCAGTATTTTACAAGGTTCACATTAATGGCATCATCAACACTGCTGGAGAATGTAACTGATACAGTTGTAGAGAAGGTTCTCACCCCTAAATCCCTCTTCTTCCACAATAATGGTGTAGTCTTCAGTTAGGCTAAAGAACCTGCACTTCTTTGCCCATCATTTTGATGTGGTCTGGAGTTACATTTTATTCTGCCTGACATTTTGCTGAGTACAGTAATTGTATCGCAGATAACTGAAGTCCCTCTATTAGTTATATCAAATGTAAGTGAGACTAATATGTCAAAAACACCTCCTAGCTTGTTTAACATTACAGCACAGATGTTTCCCAAAGACCATCATGAAAGGTAATGTTTAAGCAGAACTTTTGGAGGAGTTTGTTATGTGAGTAAAAGCACAATAATGCCCTCTAGAATAAATAATATTAAGATCCCAGCTAACGAGAGTACTATACAAGTCAGATCCCAGGGTGAAAGCTGGCAGCAAAGACCATAAGTTTTACTTTTGCAATCGGATTAACATGGTGGTTGGTCGCTGAATATATTCATGGAAATCTGCCAATGCTTATTTAACAAAAGACAAAAAGAGGAAAAACACAAATTCATGTTTTTACATGGAGTCATTGAGATATAAAAGCATGGGAAGAGGTCTATTGACCCATTATATGCACTGGCAAATTACTTTGCTGTGTATAAAAACCAGTAAAAATGATCTTATCACAAAGATACAAAATAAAATTTCAACCTAACACCCTCAATAACAATGAGGATTCCTCAAACACTTTTTCCACAGCCTTCTGTTTCTGGAGCTTTCTCTTACTGACATTAAACCATTGAGTATTTCTTTTTAATCCAATGTCTTGGAGACTGATAAGCCAACAGTCCCTCAGCTGTTTTTTTTAACAGAAACTTGTACACTGCCTAATCTTCTGGATGGTTCTTTCTTCCTAAAATGAAACAGTTTCTGTCTCTATCTCCCTATGTCATAGGACCCCTTTCTTCCAGGAAACAGCCTTTTTTTCTCTCTCTCTTCGAGCCTTGTTGTTTTAAAGCACTGAACTAGTAGCTGAAAGGTAGCTTTTTTAGAGGGCCTTATTTAAATGCATGTAAACACAATTCCAGACACTCCTATACCATATAAACAAACCACAAAAATGGAACTCAGAAATTCACTCCTTAACTAACAGAATGTAGAAATGCAAATCAAACTTAAAGCTTACATGCGTTAGAACCTTAGTTTACAAACAGTGAAAATAAAATATCACAAATCTTCATCACAGCAACCATTAGAAACATGTGGCTTGTCCAATGATGCTGTGTATGAATGCATGTTGCAGATTGGAGCTGAGTGATGTAGAGATAGGACGGCCTTGTTGTGTGCCACCAAAAAGAAAAATTCTACTTGTTGTTTCAGTTTAGTTTAGAATTCATAATACTGGACACAAACCATAAGACCATAAAACAGAAATTAGGCCATTCAGCCTATCGAGTCTGCTCCACCAATCAAACATGGTTGATAAGTTTCTCGACCCCGTTCTCCCTCCTTCTCCCTGTAACCCTTGATCCCCTTGACAATCAAGAACCTATCTATCTCAGTCTTAAATGATCTGGCCTCCACAGCCTTCTGTGGTAATGAATTCCATAGATCTACCACTTTCTGGAGGAAGATGTTTCTCCTTATTTCCATTCTAGAAGGTCTTCCCTTTTCTCTAAAGCTGTGCCCTCAGGTCCTAGTCTCTCCTACCAATGGAAATACCTTCCCAACATCCACTCTGTCCAGGTCATTCAGTATTCTGTATGCTTCAATTAGATCATGCTTCATCTGTCTAAACACCATCAACTATAGACCCAGAGTCTTTAAACGCTCCTCGTATGTTAAGTGTTTCATTCCTGGGATCATTCTCGTGAACCTCCTCTGAAAACACTCCAAGGCCAATACATCCTTCCTGAGATATGGGGCCCAAAACTGCACAGAATACTCCAAATGTGGTCTGACTAGAGCCTTATAGAATCTCAGAAGTACATCCCAGCTTTTATATTCAAGTCTTCTCAAAGAAAAATGCCATAATTGCATTTGCCTCCCTAACTACTAACTCAACCTGTAAATTTACCTTGATAGAATCCTGGACTAGAACTCCCAAGTCTCTTTGCATTTCAGACTTCTGAATTTTCTTCCTATTTAGAAAATAGTCCATATCTGTATTGTCCCTAACAAAGTGCATGACCTCACACTTTCCCACGTTGTACTCCATATTGTACTTCTTTGCCCACTCCCCTTACCTGTCCAAATCCTTCAGCAGCCTCCTCACCTCCTCAATGCTACTTGTCCCTCTACCTATCTTTGTATCATCTGCAAACTTAGCCAGAATACCCTCAGTTCCTTTATCTAGACCGTTACAACACTGAGCCTTGTGGAACACTACTTGTCATCACTGCCATCCTGAGAAGGACCCTTTTATCCCCACTCTCTGCATTCTGCCAGACAGCCAAGCTTCTGTCCATGCAAGCACCTTGCCTCTAACACCATGGGCCCTTGTCTTATTCAGTAGCCTCCTGTGCAGCATCTTGTCAAAGGCCTTGTGAAGGCCAGGCAGATAACATCTATTAAGTCTCCTTGGTCTAACCTGTTCATTACTTCCTCAAAGAATTCTAGCAGATTTGTTGGGCTTGATGTCCCCTTGATGAAACCATACTGACTTTGCCCTATTGTACGGTAGACTTGCATGTATTCAGAAATCATATCCTTCACAACGGATTCCAGGACCTTACCCACGACAGAGGATAGGCTAATCGGTCTGTAATTTTCTATCTTTTGCCTCACTCCCTTTTTAAACAGGGGTGTCATGTTGGCAATTTTCTGGTCCTCTGGGATCCTTCCTGATTCTAGCGATTCCTGAAACATCACAACTAACACCACCACTATCTCTTCAGCTATCTCTCTTAGAACTCTGGGGTGTTGTCCATCTGGTCCAGGTGATTTATCCACCTTCAGGCTATTCAGTTTTTACAGCAGCTTCTCCTTGGTAATGGCCAATATGCTCAGCTCTGCCCCCTCACTCTCTTGAATCTTTTGGGATATTACTCATGTCTTCCACTGGGAAGACTGATGGGAAGTAATTATTCAGTTCCTCAACCATTTACTTGTTCCCCACTACTATCTCTCCAGTGTCATTTTCCAGTGGTCCAATATTTATTGTTGCCCTATCTAAAGAAACTCTTACAGTCTTCCTTTATATTACTGACTAACTTACCCTCATGTTTAATCTTCACCCTCCTTTTTTTTTGTTGCCCTCAGTTGGTATTTGGAAGCTTCCCAATCCTCTGGTTTCCCTTTGCCACATTATATGCTTTCTCTTTTGCTTTTATGCTATCCCTGACTTCCCCAGTCAGCCATGGTTGCCGCATCCTCCCTGTACCATGCTGCTTTTGTCTCGGGATGGGTCTCTGCTGTGTCTCCTGAATTACTCCCAGAAACTCCTACGATTGCCGTTCCAATGTCTTTCCTGCTTGGCTCCTCTCCCAGTTAATTTTACCCAGCTTCTCCCTCATGCCGCTGTCAGTGCCTTTATTCAGCTGTAATACTGTTACTTCTGAAGTAAATATTGCTTTCATGTGTCTATTTTATTTTAAAAGCTTGTTTTACATCAATAAGCTGTGTCATAAGATCTACACTATTGCTATTGGCATTTTATGAAGGTATTCCCATTTAGTTATTCAAGGCAGGTTTTATACTCTGAACACTACTGCCTTTTGTTCAATACCTGCCTATACCCAGTTAACCAACTTCAGCTAGGTCAGTTGAGAGTTTTGGTCTCACTATTTCTGATGTTGGTAAGGATTTTCATGTGTAGTGTCCAGCAATTCCAGGTAGAAAGTAAATGGTTAATGACACAATTAAACCCTGGACATCTTTCCTGCACTTATAGCAAACCACTTGTCAAATAGTTTTACAAAAGAGGGTAAACGGCCTGTCTTTCCCCAACACAGAACGCCACCTGCAAATGAGATGGCCACAAAGGAGTGAGAAAATATATTGTAGTATAAACAGTAGAATGCAAAGACACAAATGTTTATTTTGATCATAGCAGTCATGTGAACATGCATTGTAACACTTTACACGGTATTTATTTTTCAGGAAATGGAAAATGCACTGCTGTTTGTCTACAAACCGCACAGAAACCACTTTCAGAAACTATATAATTTGATAAAGATCAGTGATGATTTCAAAGTGGATCTGAAGTTATTTGTAGCTCTAGCTTGCTTGATGTCTAGAATTTTATATAAAGAGCCCATGTGAGTACCATGTCCTGTTAGTTTTGCTCACTACCTCATCATTCTCCTTCTACAGGATATTCACCACTACACTATGAATTATTTCTGGGTATACAATAACTAGTTGACTTCAGTCTTTGCATTGCACCTAATGAATGATATTTTTGAGAAAAATGGTCAGTTTAAATGTTTTGATGATTTTTGCTCATAGCTGAAACATGGTTTGCAACTGAAAAAATTGTTTTAAAGCAAACTTCATTTCCATTCTTGGGCTTTGGCTGCAGAGGTGAATGGTTTAAAGCTAAAAATTACACAACACTAGATAATAGTCCAACAGGTTTATTTGGGAGCACTAGCTTTCAGAGCAGTACTCCTTCGTCAGGTGGTTTAAAGCTGGTATGATTCAACACAAATGATGTTACAACAACATAGTGCAATTAACGTAAAGGGAGCCATTGTGGAAAAAGTATGTATTTCATAAAATGAATTCATATGGTGGAAAATCTTGGACCAGCCTTTGTTTTGTCTACACCAACAGATTTTTCTTTGATGTGAATACCTTGCATATGGGCTCCCTTTCCTAATTTTTCTTTTACACATCATTGACCACCAAAATAACTCCACAAAGGCCAGTATCCCATTACCAAGACACCTTTTATTTACATGTGCACAGTACATGACACTGACCCAGCTAGCTCAGAGCCAACTCCGAAAGTGAGCAGAACCCCTGACACTCCGTTTATATATGTCAGCCAGGGCTCCCTGATGGACCAGATTAACTGCCCCAGTCAGGGAACTCATATTCTGAGGTCCATCTGGCTTACATTGTTCTAAATACTACAACTTGACCTTGTTCCAATCACTGCAGCCACCATTGCATTTTAGCAGGCTACTCGGGAAGCATTTTGAAATAGATTTGTTTTTTATTCAGTAGTGGGCAGTGGGAATAAGATCCTACTTATTGCTGAACTGTAGTTACTCTGAAAAGGTGTGTTGAGCTCTGTGCTTTGACTCCAACGGGACAGTCTGTATATTCCTATGATCCGTACCTGGGAATTCCTAGGTTTGATCCAACAATGGTGAAAGAATGGTAGTACATGCTCATGTTAGGATGGTGTATTACTTGGAAGTGATTTTGGAGCAAATGGTGTTCCCATGTTGTTGCAGGGTTTCTCCTTTTCAGTAATAGTGTGCATTGGCAACATCTTGTTTGTTTGTGATTGATAGAAAGGTTTTTTCAATAGGTCATGTTAAAGTCTTCAGGTTATCATTAGTGACAATAATGAATCAGCTGTGGTAATCTGGAGATGGGTGCAGTGTGTTCAATTGCACGTAAGTGCTGGTCTCTGCTTTTGGTTCCAAGTGGACTTTCTAAGCTCAGTGGAAGATTATCAGTTTAATATGGAAATAGCAGATGTCTGCACTGATAAGGGACATCCAACATCCCCATCATGTTTGAGGGTTCCTCCATCCTCAAAAGGTCATAGAATCCCAACAGTGAGGAGGCAGGCCATTTAGCCCAACAAATCCATACTGACCCTCAGAAACGCATTCTATGCAGACACACTCCTCCATCCTATCCCTTTAACCCTGCATTTCCCGTGGCTAATCTACCAAACTTGCACACCTTTTGACTGTAGGAGGAAACCCACACAGACACGGGGAGAATGTGTAAACTCTACACAGTCAGTCACCCAAGGCTGGAATCAGACCCAGGCCCTGTTGCTGTGAGGTAGCAGTGCTGACCTCTGTGCTGCCCTCAGTGGAGAAATATAGCTCCTAAACTCTATCTGACAAACCGCGAGTGGAATTTTAATTAAACTGGCCAGCTGGCAGTGGGTGGATACCGTGGGCTGCAGCAGGGTGGGGATGGAAGAGGTGAGAGTCGGCAGCATAACGGGAGCCTTTGTTTGTTTTAATAGTAGGTTTTACAATTCTTTACCTCAGTCAAGGCACTGCCAACATATTGCTTCCACTTTACTAACGTATCACTGAATGTGGGTCTGATGGTGATATCAACTTAAAGACAATCTGTCAGAGGACAGAATAACTGCAAGCAAACATTTACTGTGACACCTTGTGGAAATGAAGGGATAGGAAGAATAATGGGAACATTGTCTCCTGGTTCTCTGACTCTTCTTCATGGATTAAGTCGGATGCAGTGTGACCCCAATGGGAGGCTTTATTTCCTCCTTTATTTTCTGTAGGAAATTGAACTGAATTGAACAGGGGTGCTGAAAAGTAAAGCAGACTGTGATGAGGAGAATGGCGCAAAGGCTTGGATTCTATGTTGGAAAAAGTTTAATAATCTCATTGGGTCAGAAATGATGACTGGAATACCAACCATTGATTGGTGACTTCCCCAGCATTCCCCCTGCACAGCATCTTCCCAGCAACACACTATGTAGCTCCATTCATTCAATATTGACCAGATATCTCCTCCAAGCTCCATCTGAACAGCGAACACTGATACCTACCCTCATCCTATTGACATCTTATATAGGTTCCTCACAGTCACCCTCTGTAGAAATTGTTGCTCTTTTCCACCAACTGCTCTTTTCACATTCATAACTCTCTGGCTTGTCTCATTGTGGAAGAGAGCTCTAAAAGTCCGTGAGAAAAAAAAATCAGGGGCTGACCTTCAGCTAAAGCCACCAAAATTGCTGCTGTGGACCTAGAGATTGTCAGAATGCCACAAACAGTTGATATTGACAGAGGTTTGGAGTCACCTCTAAACCTGGGGGGTCAGGGCTTGCTAGTTGAGATAATTACATTGGGTCGTTAGTCATGCTCTCTTCTTTAACCAAACAAGACTTTTTTTCTATGCTGAATTGGCGCCAAAACAGCTCAGCACCAAAATAATGAGCGCCAAAACAGTTTAGTGCCAAAACGGCGGGGCCAAATGATCAGCGCCAAAAGGGCGGCACCAAATAGTCCCATTCCGAAACCTGTGATAGGATTAGATAGCACCCACCAATGTAACACATTATACTCACTCCTGTTGAATTGAAGTTACCACTTACTGAAATGCCATAGTGTACACTATGCTGGATTTGAACCCTTTCTCTATGTTAGTGCTAAACCATATACTTAACTTCTATAGTTCCTTCAAGGCTGATAGAGCCACAGTGGAGGTGTTGTCCCTGCTTTAGGCACTTGGACCAGTTTCCGTATTGAAAATATTTTACCTAAGTACTCTTGTTGGTGAGGCCCGCAAAGGGTCACGATTCTGTTTGCGGTTTAACCCGATCTTATTAACAAAATAGTCCTTATTAAAAACACCATGTGAGCATTTTTCAAATTCCCACAATAATTACCCTTTATCTAGTTCTATCCATCTGAGAAAGGATATTATCCGCAATGATCCACTTGTTTGAGCCTGGCCAATGGAATCTCCTTCCTCTCTGATATAGGTTGGTCTCATTGGTCAGGGTGGACCTTCTGGCAGTTCTTGGGTTGCTGCATTGCTTGCTGCCATGTCTTCGCTGGGGAGGGAGTTTCCAAGTGGGTATTTTTATTCCCCCTCGTCCTGGACCCCCTTGAATGTTCTGTGGCTTTTGGCCAATGGCATCATGAGTTCAAAGCATCCAATGGAATTGCACCAACAACCTTCAATGTTGCTATCCACTTCCTTAGACACTGGCTGGAAGTCAAGGTGCTATAAGGTCTGATCAATACTTCTCCCATATTGAACCTGCCGGCTGATTGCAAATGGTTCCTCCTGAAGTTCTGTGCCCTCTTTGACCTTGGCTTCCACTGTTCTCTGTGGCCAATAGCTGCTGGCTGCTATTTAATTTAGGTCAGCCAATTTTCTGTCTGGAGCTGTGGGTCAATTTTTGGGCCCGTGGTCGCTTGGCTACTGAGGGGTTATTGGTGAAGGGATTCTGGGGTTTCGTAGATCATAGAATTTCTAGAGTGTGCAAACAGGCTATTTGGCCCAACAAGTCCATGTGATAGTACCATGATGTCTAAGGCAATTAAACTATTGCTCACAACATGGAAAGAGTTGTCACCTGCATGGTCCATCAGATGTGGCAAGTGACCAGGTGCATGCTGGGCCTGAGCAATAACTTGCATTGTTAGTCTGCCACTTGACAAATTAGATTAGATTAGATTCTCTACAGTGCGGAAACAGGCCCTTTGGCCCAACCAGTCCACACCAATCCGGACCCATTTCCCCTCTGACTAATGCACCTAACACTATGGGCAATTTAGCATGGCCAATTCACCTGACTTGCACATCTTTGGACTGTGGGAGGAAACCGGAGCACTCGTAGGAAACCCACGCAGACACCGGGAGAATGTGCAAACTCCACACAGACAGTCACCCAAGGCTGGAATCGAAGCTGGGACCCTGGTGCTGTGAGGCAGCAATGCTAACCACTGAGCCACCGTGCCACTCCCTTATAAGGAAAGCTTCACTTTGGTGATTCAGTGTCTGCTCTCCAGTTCATGGCCAACAAGGAAGGGATGATAGAGAAAATGGAGAAAGGACACATAGCAAGTGGAGAATTCTCCTTGAGATGCTTTCAACTCTCATCTGTTGCCTCCATCTCTTGCCCCATACAGACCTACAGGCTGTCTCCTGCCTTGACGACTGACATTGCCCTGCACAGGTGAAGATAGGCCAGTCTCTGGCTGGAGTCCACACTCCAATACACACAGGACATCAACCATGAATATTTCAGGAGGCAGGTCCAGGGAATAAGCAGTCTGCTTCTGGCTCAGCTGAAAGCACAGAGGATGCCTCACATATGAATAAAGGATAGTGGCTGAGAAAGACTGAATGGCAGCACTAGGGAACTACCCAAGCTGTTTTGAGCAATACTCTTCGTGTTCTGTTTATGTATACTTCAATAAATAAGCACTTTATTTGAACCGCCCATTCTACAGCCTCTGCTTTATCACCTCACAAATTCCACCTGGACAGTACCTTGCAGGGGAATAGTGTTGTGAGGTTGCAAGTTGAAAGGATGTGATACTTAGATTGTTTTTTTTGTAGGAGTGAGGCTTACGGTTACACTGTTATGATTTTGTGTCCTCAGATTTGCTGACCCATGTCTGTGCGAAATATTCCATTGCCAGCCAGACCAACAGCTCCAGTCCTATTGGTCACATCTGTCTCTTGCCCCTCTTCCTTCTCTTTGGTCTGAATTTTTTCACCTCACCTCCTGCTGTGGTATTTGAAGGTGGGTGGGGCTTGTAATATAGAATGGTAACCTACCTACTGCCCTCCCACCCAAACCCGAACTGTCTCCCTTAGTATATTGACTGAGGCCATAGTGGACAGCCCAACAGATCTCACAGCGTGAACTGCTATCAGTCACAAAGAGATTCCTATGGGAGTTCTCTTGTGCCTAATGAAGGCACCATCCACCCTCTCCATAACATTGTATATTGTCTTTAAGCATGTTCCCAGCCTCTAGAAAACAGTCTGTCTGCCCTCCCGGCCCTCTGATTGGACCTACCAGGCAGCTCGGTCCAATCTCCCCAGACTGTTGTCCATTACACTTCTTCTTCTGTGATTGCATATAGTCCCAGCAGTATCCACTATCCGATTTTTGACATTTTTGCAAACACAGAGCTACTTGACAGGCTGATTGACCAGCAACTCCATAGGGCAGGACTGTATCCGGGATGAGGGCAGAAAAGTCCCATTCTGACTTAATTAAAGCTGCTCCCAATATAATATCAGTCGGCTTAGGTGGATTTTGGTTGGTGGAGTTATCCTTGGACTTTTCAGTCGCTATGGCGGTGGCACGGTGTCTCAGTGGTTAGCCCTGCTGCCTCACAGTGCTGGGGACTGTGATTCAATTCCAGCCTTGGGTGACTGAGTGGAGTTTGCATGTTATCCTCATGTCTGCATGGGTCTCCCCCTGGTTTGCTCCCACAATTAAAATGTGCAGGTTAGGTGGATTGGTCATGCTAAGTTGCCCTGTAGTGTCCAGGCATGTGTAGGTTAGGAAGGTTAACGCAGGGTTTCGGAGATAAGCTAGGAGTTTGGGTGGGGTGCTCTTTGGAGGTTCAGTGTGGATTTGATGGGCAGAATGGCCTCTTTCTGCGTTGTAGGGATCTGATGTAAACTCCAGCCCCTCATTTTTGGGAGAGGCCTATCACCTTCCCTTTCCTATAATTGCGGACCTTTTTGTGGTGTGATACTGTGCAAGACTGGTAGACCACAGCCATTCCAAATCCCCTTTGAGCACACTGAAGAGTGTTCCCAAGACACCTGAGTCATAGACAACCTAATGGCTTGTTCTTGAGGTGATCCAGAGGTAAATACAGTAATGAAACAACAGAGGTACTTGGAAACGAATGAATTGGCCATATTGGATCTGCACTTTGCGGTGTGTCAGATAAGTCAGACAAATATGATTCATTCAATAGTTGTACTGGGTTTTCCTTCTAGAGATGTGTCTCCTGTTGCTCTTCTCCTCTGCTGTGGCAAGAGTTATTAGCCAGACGCTCAGAAGGTAGCCCTTTCCTTCAGTGGAGCATTCTTCAAACAGTTTGAAGGTGCAAAAAGTTGTGACTGCTGCAGAATGATTCAGATTCCAGGGTATTTTGGTCACAAAATGAGCTGTATATTGAGGGAAAAGGAATTTCTTACAACTGATGAAGATTTCAGACTGATCTGAGGACCATGGGCATGTAGTCAGTGATTCCCTGCAACTGTGGGAACCGAGGCACATCAGCAAAGGCAACAGTCTTCTGTCCTGACTGGTCTCATCCATGGGTAACAAGGCAACAGGAACTTGGGAGATCAGCAAATTCAAATTTGTCATCAGCAGATTCAAAGATCCTGTAGTTGTCATGTACGGATATCCGGAGGAGTCAGAGACAAAATAAACTCAGGGCTATGGAGACCTTTGACAGTCCATGAAAATGTGCCCACCTGATCTTCTTGGAACAGGGACTTGTTTCAGGAGAAAGCAGATGTCAGCAATGATTTGCAATGAATGTGTGAGCTTTCTCAGGCTCTGTTGCTCTGTCATGTCCAGGTTACTGAATACACTCAGCTGAGGGAGCTGCCTCCTTCAATCTGGAGCTGTTTGTCTATCCCCTATTCTTGTGGAGCACTGTATCAGCTACAAAGCAAGCATCTGGTGCTGGTGTGTCTACTCCCATTACTTTGCGTCAGTGTTCTATACAATGCTCCCATACTGCAAAGCTGACAGCAGGGAAGTTGCGATCAAGATGACTAGTGTCAAAGGGAGATAAAGCAAAAGCAACATTCTGTGGATGCTGGAGATCTGAAATAAAAACCGAAAGTGCTAGGGAAACTTAGTAGGTTTAGTAGCATCTGGGGAGAGAGAAACAGAGCTAAAGTTTAGAGTTAGATATAAGCTATGAAGAGGAGTCATTTCATACTCAAAATGTTAACTTTGTTTCAATATCCTGAGAGGCTGCAAGACCTGTTGTGTTTCTCTGACAATTCGCATTTTTATTTCAAAGGTGTAATAAATGGCAAAAAATTAGAAATTTGCCATAACACAGTGAAACCAGGCTCTCCGAATGAATGTTGTGAGTATAGCTTGTCCATAGACAGTACAGTGATTGTAATGAGTTTAACCTGGTTGACCTCATAGAATATGAGTTCCCTGATTGGGGCTGTTAATATGGTCCAATCAGGGAGCCCTGGCTGACAGATAAGAACAGGAGTGTTTTGATTTAATCCCTCCCCTCCCCTTCACTGTTTGATCACACAACATTGCCCTTTGATATGAAGGGCACTGCTTATCACTTCACTGGCCACTCGGGTGTTTCTCTTCTTCCTGATGGTGGAAACTGAATAAAGATTCGTGCACCTTGTGTCTCTCACTGTGTCTCACAGCTGCACACACACACCATGGGTGCTGGGGAAAATAACACTACCACAGTTAGGCGGTGTGGGGGTAAAAAAAAAAGAAAAAGAAAGGACTGGATGTTAAACATCCTGTTGACTCTGAGAGCTGGCTCTTGAGGGAGCTGCATCAAGAAGGAAAAAAAAGAAAAAGAAAAAAAAAGAAGAAAAAGTAAAAGAAAGAGCAGGAGTGTCTGACATCCTGTTCAGTCTGAGAGCTGGCTCTGAGGGAGCTGGATCAGTGTCAAGGACTCTCCACGTGAAAATAAAGGGTGACTTGGTGACAGGTTACTGACCTCTGTAGAGTTATTTCAGTCAGAACAGCAGTTATGCAGTTTCACTGTTCATAGCCTTTCCAGCCTGTCAGTTTCACTGTCCAGTGACTGTCTTTTGTTCTATCACTGATCATCCTGGCCAGTTTGACATAGCTTGGGAAACCTGTGAGCTTTCTGTTAAGTCCAGCAAGCTGGGTTAAATTGCCAGCTAACTTCTGCTTTCCACACTTATATGACTTAATGCTGTTCATCTGCAATTGTATCCCATTCAAACTTAAAACTGGTTGTGTCATGTTGAATTTCTGAGCTGGTGATACCTTTTTGGAGTTTGACACTTACTTGTACCCAAATATATCTTTCTCCAGTTAAAACATTGCACTGATATCATTTGGAGATATGGTCTTTCTGCTGAAATTACAGAAGCCAGAACTGTACAGCTCATATGTACTGGGCCAGGGTTGACTTGTTGGAAGATAGATATTGTTCAACTTATTATCTTTTGCCTTCAGGAAGGATGCTATTAAACCAGACACTATTGCCAAAAAGGACGATCTGGAGAAAGCAGATTTCTACGCACTGAACTGGAGAGTTTCTGAAGTTAGAATCAGAACCGACCTTCGGTTTTTGTTGTCATACCTGCTTTAAGAAAGAAATGGAGGTTTCAACTCAAAAACACATCGTTTTGTTGGCATTCTGTTAAATTAAAAACTGAAGATTTTATGTCCATGCCTTTATCACCTCTAGATTGTACTATGCTGCTTCTATCCAGCATAAATGACAGCTCTGCAAACCTGTCTGTCCATACCCTAATATATATTGTCTTTTTCACACCAATATCTTAATGTGTCTTTCATTAATCAACACTGCTCTCAGTGATGTACACTAGCTGGATCTGGCAATTGTGAATGGGTGGCTCAATGGTTAGCACTGCTGCCTTACAGCCCTAGGGACCTGGGTTTGATCCCTGTCTCAGGTGACCATCTGTGTGGAGTTTGCTTATTCTCCCCATGACTGTGTGGGTTCCCTCTGGATGCTCTGGCTTTCTCCCACAATCCAAATTTGTGCAGGTCAGGTGAATTGGTCATACTAAATTGCCCAGAGTGTTAGGGGAATTAGTCAGGGATAAGTGTAGGATAGGGGAATGGGTCTGGATGGAGGATCGGTATGGACCTGTTGGGCCAAAGGGCCTGTTCCCATACTGTGGGGAATCTAATCTAAGTTTTGCATCCTTTGGTTAAAATCCAACCACAACATATGCCATATGTCTGGTTCCTCAAATTTCCATGTCTTGCGTATCTCTGGTTTTAGTTGTACCACTTTGGCATTGACTAGCAAGGCCCCAAACTCTTATTTTCCCTTCTTAAAGCTTTTTTGCCACCTTAAGGGCATTTTATAAAACCCACCATTTTAATTGAACGTTTGGTCATAAAGCCTAATACCTCCTCAGGTGTTACTTTTGATAACACTTTTGTGAAGCAGCTTGGGACAAGTTTACTATGTTAGAGATTCTATATGAATAAAAATTGTTGTTGCTAGATTTTATTTTCATTTTAATAGATATTAGTAACATTTTCATCTGACAAGCAGCCATTGTAAAATTTACCATGAATTTTTATGCATAACTCTTGTGAAATGCACACAAGTAGCAAAAGAACTGTGCTTAGAATACTGGGAAGGACCATTTCCAGTTATCATGCACTGAACGCTGTATAACAGCATGAAATTCAGCCAACCATTCTGCTGAATTGCTAAAAACATCAAATTCTTGGCCACTGTTTCCTATTACCATATCAATAAATCTCAAATCATCCAGAAAACATTAAGAAAAGGAAAAGACAGATAAAGTAGCAATTTTAAGGCCCTGAGCTAAATGCTTGCTTATAACACACATGGTTGTCCCCACTGCGAAATATCTGGAGACAAAATCCATTTGCAGGAGACTTACAATCATTAAATCCAACCATAATCAAACTGTTTGAAATGAAGCACATGTATTAAGTTTGTAGAACTCAAACAGTAGTTGACAGTAAAACAGTTATTTGTGAAAAAAATAATTGCACTTTTTGATACTATAGCTCTGAGAGGATTGAACGTAAAAATAAGGATGTTATGCCTCATTTGTACAGAACATTGGTGAGACCAAATCTTGGAAACTCAATGCAATTTTGGATTTCCTTATTTATTGAAGGATGTTAATGATTTGGAGGCCGTTCAGAGGATCTTTACCAGACTGATATCTGAAATGAATAGGTTGTCCTTTGAGGATAGGTTGGCCCAGCTGGGCTTGTTCCCACTGGAGTCTAGATGTGTAAAGGGTGACTTGATTGAAGTGTATAAGATCCTAAATGTTCTTACCAAAGTGGGCATGGAAAAAATCTTTCCTCTTGTGTGTGAGTCCAGAACTAATGGGCACTGTTTTAACATTAGATCCTACTCTTATCGGACAAAGATGAGGAGAAGTCCTTTCTCTCAAAGAGTTGTGCAAAATCCTTGCCTCAGAAGGTGAGGGAAGCAAAGTCATTGAATATTCTTAAGGCAGAGATAGATAGATTCTTGTTAGGCAATGAGTCAAAGGTTATTGTAGTTTATGGGCATGTATATTTCAAGCACAAATGGATCAACCACGATCTTATTGAATGCCAGAGTAGGTTTGAGGGGATGAATGGCCTTGTGCTGCTCCTATTTCATATGTTTGTGTGTTTCTACACACGACTGAATGATGTTGTTGATTATATTATTTCTCCAAACCATTGCCTGGGGGAGAGTGGAACAGTAGGCAATATAATTAAACATTGACAGTGACTACATTGTGATGATGCAGCAATCTTTGATCATATTTCATGTACCATTGTCTGGTAGTTCATTTTCATTCAATCTTTGTAACTGCATTGGGAGATTTTATACAGCAGATTTATCAGCAAAACCTTTATTGTGAGGCAAAGCTCACCAATCTGTTAAGAGATAACTGGCTGAGTTGAATTATTTGAAACCTTAAGAGAATTGGGCTGTATCAATTAGCCCTCACAATTTGAAAGACGGGAAAAAGACAGCAACGCTCTGTATGGATATTAACTAGAAAGTAACAGTTTATTACATAGATTGCAACAATTTATTGTTTTGATGGATTAATTGGTTATTATGTTTCTCTATATATGATCTACATATTCCTTGGCTCATTGGTTCAATTAATTTGTTCATTTGTACAACTATAAATTGCTACCTATGCAATGATGGTAAAATACAGAAAATGTTAGTGGAGACACAGGATATTGAGAATAAGAATTAGAATGTTGTTTTTTGCTTAAATTCTTCATCATATAATTAAAAGCTTTGTTGTCATTGGGAAAGTGGTGCCATAGTTCTGTTATCACCGTGCTGGTAATCCATGAGGTTTGTGCTGAAATCGCACTGTGGCAGCTTGTGTTTTTAAAGCTCAATTTTTAAAAATGAAATCTGAAATATAAAGCTTTTCTCCTGAAAGAGGCGAGAGTGTGTTGTGGGCGGCACGATGGCACAGTGGTTAGCACTGCTGTCTCACAGAGCCGGGTTCAATTCCCGCCTCAGGCGACTGACTGTGTGGAGTTTGTACATTCTCCCCGTGTCTCCGTGGGTTTCCTCCGGGTGCTCTGGTTTCCTCCCACAGTCCAAAGATGTGCAGGTCAGGTGAATTGGTCATGCTAAATTGCCTGTAGTGTTAGGTAAGGGGTCAATGTAGGGGTATGGGTGGGTTGCGCTTCGGCGGGTCGGTGTGGACTTGTTGGGCCGAAGGACCTGTTTCCACACTGTAAGTAATCTAAAAAAAAAGTACAGTAGGTCAGGCAGCATCCGAGGAGCAGGAGAATAGACTTTTCAGGCAAAAGACCTTCATCAGAAATAATGAAGAGATTCCTGATGAAGGGCTTATGCCACACCGACGACTCTCCTGCTCTTCAGATACTGTCTGACCTGCTGTGTTGTTCCAGCAACACACTCTCAATTCTGATCTCCAGCATCTGCAGACCTCACTTTCTCCTTATCTCCTGAAGCCATCAATAATGTACAAACCCATCTGCCATCACTGATGTCCTTTATGGAAGGAAATCTGCCATAATCTTCAAGTCTGACTTGCAACTTTCAACTTAAAAGCAGTTGATGACAAATGTTGGCCTTGTTATTAAGGTCCAAATCCAATGGAAGCAGTCCACTCCTGTATCAATTAGACTATAAAACATAGGAGTAGAAATAGGCCATATTGCCCATTGAATCTGCTTCACCATTCAATGTGTTTGTGACTCATCTGATAATTCTCAACTCCACTTTCTTGCGGAATTGTTTGCTGATAAGTATAGAAAAACAAAACGGATAACTGTGTTCAATTCATGGAAACATATAGAACCAAATTCAGCTATGGGCGTTTATTTTCTGGCAGGTCATGGTAACATACTGGAAAGCACTTAGATTTTGAGTTCCAGTTTAATTTCGCTCCCTTGACCTTAAGTAATTAGTAATTCAAAAGTACTTTAATTTCTAAAGTAGCATTTACCCTTATTTGTCCTATAATTTTTCCTGTGCATATATAATTGAAAAGTGAATAAGCACCCTCAACGTGCAATTTAATGATGGAGGCACCATGACTGACTTCTAGTATGTAAACTACTATCAGTTGTCTCTCTATAATGAGAGAGTCGGACTCTGATGTCTTTACCTTTTATTTACCATATGTCCTCACATAGGCATTTGCTAAATGAGATCATTGGATAATAGATTTAGATCCCACATCCGGGTAGCTTTCCCCCTCTTCAATGGTAGGAAGACGATTTGAGTTCTGAAGAAGGGTCACCGGACTTCAGGCATAAACTCTGCTCTCTCTCCACAGATGCTGCCAGACCTGCTGAGTTTCTCCAGCTATTTCTGTTTTTGTTTGCTTGAGTGGTTATTGGATTTCTTGAATGTCTGTATTTCATTCTCTTGAAGCTGACATCAGAATGGAGAGGTGCACTAATTTCTTCCAGAAAATTCGGTACTATTATTAAGAGGCTCAAAAATTATTTAACAGTGAATATTCTTAATCAACTAGAGTGCCTTATTACATCACATCTCCTAACCATTGGCTAGCTGGTTGCTTAATCCTATGTATAAAGCGAGGATCAGCAGGTAATCTTAGCTTATGAGAACCTGTATACTGAATGTGTAAACTGGAAGCTTATTCTATATTTCATGAACACCAATCATGGAGGAAACATATTTGGCAAATGTTGAAGGCATTAAAAAGACAATCCTCCATGGAGGAACTGGTGAGCTACCAAAATTTCTCACAGGATCCAAAGTAAGTTCAACTCATTGTTCAATAATATTTACTGAAAATATTATGGATTTATAATATTTTCAAAAGGCCAGTTCAATGGAGGCAAAATAAATAAATGCAGAATATGTGTGGCAGAATATTGTGAAGATTTACCTTTACGATGCATTAGTATTTAAATTTCCACATACTAACATTACTGGATTTAGTATAATTTTGGTATGGTCGAAGCAACGGTATGTTTTAATAATTCAAATTCATTTTGAATTTTTATAGCTATTCAACTAGAGCTGTCATTAGTAATTCAAAAGTATTTAAACCCAATATTGGTGTTCCTTTAAAAAAAATGTCTCAGACCTGGAAAATGGTCAATTCTTGTATAAGTAAGAGAATACAGTTGCCTTGGTCCTACTGCACCACAGGGCTGCTTACTCACTCGAGACAACCTCAGGCAAAGGGTGCAGGAATTGAACTCACACTCTCACTTTGTCTTACAAATTGGCTGCCAGTCAACTGAGCTAACTGACTACCCATTTGTAAGCTTGCTAAATTACTGAGTGGAAGTATTTTGTTCTCACTTTGATATAAAAAGCAATCCTATCAATTTTAAACATTGCACTAATACATGAAAGCCTGGAAACAATATTAAAACATCATGGGATTTTATGGTTACATAAAAGCTCTTTGTATGGTAATTTAACAAAATTGTTAATTCATTTGAAAAAAAATTGGATAACAACAGTGCCAACACAAGACAAGAAGTAATTGGGCATGTAATTACCAACCAGTACACTTGCAGGGACCGTAGTACTCCCATATAGATATATTGATTGTAATATTCATTTACCAAATTTGTTTTGAAATGAAAGTAAAAAATAACCGGCTTTATTTTTTGTTACGAAGGTCACATTTCATTTTCGGACTATAAAATGTGACGGAGACCGAACAGTGATCGATGACAGTAAGCAAGTTGGCAGACCAATGGAAATAATTTTCGGCAATATGTTTAAACTGGAAGTTTGGGAAATGTTACTATCATCCATGCGGATTGGAGAGGTTGCTGAATTCTGGTGTGATGTCATTGTAAGTGCTGCCTGCAGAGTAGGTTTGGGTGGCGAAGCAGTGAATTGATGATACAGCGTCGAAAGGAAATGAAGTTCCTCGGTGTTTTGCATTAATCTTTAGATGAGTAATGCTGCTTGTCACAATGCTCCACAATCCATTTTTCTGTTTAGTCATTAATTCTGATCCTTAGGCAGGCGTAAGCAGATTAAACTAAGCTGCCAGCATATGGACATACTATAGCTGCGAAAGGATGATTTGAAGTCACTTAATACATCGTGGCACTCAAAAAGGTGAATGAAACCATTTTTAAAAATGCATAACAACCGAAACACGGAGTCCTCCCCCACCCTTTACAAAAAAATCAATGAATTAAGTTTAGCAAAGTAAATCATTGCCAGTACTTTACACTGAAAATTAATCTGGATTCCCATTTATCCTTTACACCAGGAGTTTGCAGTCTAATGCTCAGGCAGCTAGCTAACAACTTTTACAAAAGAATTGTTTCAATTAAACTGTCTGCCGTCTGTGCTGATGTTGATTTGTTTTATTCCATAAACTCGAAGTAATTTAGTCAATATTTGAAAGCCCTGTTTCAAAGCTGGTGACTTGGACAGAGTATTCTTTAAAAAGGAGCATTACTTGAGTAGACTGCTGATCCTAAAATGTCAGGCCCACACGTGAAGCATGAACAAGAAATCAGAGCTCGTATGTTATACTCAGCAAACAGACAAAAGGAGGAAAGGAGAACATCAACTGCAAAGGAAGAGATGTTTTTCTTAAAACAAATCAACGTATAGAATATTATGAATATATGTTGAAGAGGAGCACACCTAGCTGTTCCAGACCTATCTTTAGGTTCAGCTGCTCCTTCCCCTCAGTCACTGAGACCAGATATGTGTCCTGTTCTCAGGTTTTCATTACTGCCCTCTTATGCTGGCCACCAAATCTGAAAACATCAACACCTATTTTTCTCTCTCTTAATTTTGACCACTTAGAAATGATGAGTGGCCTTTGTTTGGCATTTCTTGGTGCAGTTCTTGGAGCTGAGCAGAAAGCAAATTGGAACAGTGTCACCCCACCCCAATGAGCTCATGGCAAAATACGCTGTAAACCAATGTACTGCAGTATCATTGTACTGACAAATGTGTGAGTCTATATGTGCTCCTATAATCTGTCCTTTGATACTCTTCATAAGTTACAGATATTCTGAAAGAAGAGCAGTGAAATATGAAGCTGAAAATGTTGTTGGGAGTGAAAAACAGGAATCTGGGGAAGGAAACTCTAACTTAATTCTTAAAGAACACCCCTCCATCCCACTTAATTGGCGTAGAGACAGGCTCACCATGAAACCAGGGTTGACATGGTATCTTGAAACTAGAGGCCCAATCAGAACCCCCTCCAGTTTGAGACAAGCAGAAGTCTGCAGTGCAGGGTGAATAACTGAGGGAGTGAATTAACATGGATGTACCCAATACTGGCTTTTCTAAAACTTTAAATAAGAACCATGCAACACCCTATGTGTTTTGAGGGATGGGAGAGATCTCTGGACAAGGCTGTGTTTGACAGCACCTGCACATAGGCAGGTAGGGGGTCTCTGGACGTGCCTGGAGTGTTGGTCTGTCAACCTGCCAATGGATACCTATCTTCAGGTTCCTCCCCCCTCCAGGTAAACCCCCCCCCCCACCAGGCATGTTTTGGAAATTGGAGGCCAACAGGAAAATGGCAATCAGCCTCCTTCCCAGGAGGTTAACAAAGCTCTTTAATGGTCAGCATGGGGAACATACCATACCACCCGCTCCCATTATTTTCAGGTTGATTCTATTACAGTTACCACCCTCAGCAGGACCTGAAAATTCAAGCCACGATGTCAGTAACAATGCACAACCAATTAATGAGAAAATGTTTCGCAGGATTGCAATATGAGTTTATCATCCTGTGGATTAATTGGATATGTGGACTATGGCAGAGATTTCTCCATTGCTTGAAAACTAAACTGCAGGAGGAGCTAAGCAGCTTCCCGTGGTACAGGCCAGGAAATAGGCTGTTTGCCTGCCTTATGGGTGGCACAGTGGCACAGTGGTCAGCACTGCTGCCTCACAGTGCCAGAGACCCGGGTTCAATTCCCACCTCAGGCGACTGACTGTGTGGAGTTTGTACATTCTCTGTGTGGGTTTCCTCCCACACTCCAAAAAGTGTGCAGGTTAGGTGAATTGGCCATGCTAAATTGCCCGTAGTGTTAGGTGCAGGGGAATGGGTCTGGGTGGTGGGTTGGTGTGGATGTGTTGGGCCGAAAGGTTGTTTCCACACTGTAAGTAATCTAATCTTATTGCCAGACAAACGTACAGCAAAAGAGGAAAGTAACATTTTAAAATGGAGCAAAATTAGATGGTAAAACATAATGAAAGGGTAATAGAGAAATAAACTATTTCAAGAGTGAATGACCTTTCCCAGAGTTATTTCCAACAGTACATTGTAGGTGGGCTGCTGTGCCTGTTGAAACAGATCAAAGCTTCATATAGGTAGTTACTGACTCATTTTGGCTGTATTCACATTCAATTTCTCATTGAATATTGCCTGTGTGTGACACTCCATATTAAAATATAAACAGCTATATTTTGTTATTAATGCAACTTGTATGTGTGAACAGAATGATATTGATGGTAACTGTGGGTTAGCCCTGAAACCTAGGTTGCTGTTCAAACAGTGACTCTAAGATGGTTAGCATGAAGCTTGTCTGCAACATGGCAAGTAGCAGATAGAAATAACAATTTGCAAAGGCCTTTCTAGTACACATCTGAGTCATGGAGTCTATTGTAATCTTTCCTGGGTAAACAAACTTCTTCTTTCTCCATACCAATTTTCTAGTTACCGTTGAATGTCTCTTTCTCATATTGTGCTATTTGTGAAAATGCATCACATGGCTATTGTTAGAATAATCAAAATTGGAATAAATGTTTCTTCCTCCCCACACCCCCACCAACAGCACACTGGTCTGTATCCAATTGTAGCAAAGAGTCTGCGTATGATTGTAGAAGGAAAGGACCCGACAGATTGGCATGTTCATACCTGTGGCCTTGCCAATATGTTTGCCTATCACAGCCTGGGATACAATGATTTGGATGAATTGCAAAAAGAACCTCAGCCACTTATCTTTGTAATGGAGCTGTTAAAGGTAAAGACTGTTCTATTTATTCTTACCTCTTAAATCACAATTCAACATCACTAGTGAGATTAGTCCTGTCAGTAGATTATTTAATCTTTCTTCTTTTTTTCCACTAAAGACCTTCCTTATTTATGTTGGTGATGCTTAGTATCTGAACCTTCTAGGTATAATAGAACATAGAACATAGAAAAGTACAGCACAGAACAGGCCCTTCGGCCCACGATCTTGTGCCGAGGATTAATCCTAATGTAAAATAAAATAACCTATTTTACGCACCCCTCAATTCACTGCTGTCCATGTCCATGTCCAGCAATCACTTAAGTGTCCCTAATGACTCTGCTTCCATCACCACTGCTGGCAATGCATTCCATGCATTCACAACTCTCTGCATAAAGAACCTACCTCTGATGTCCCCTCTATATCTTTCTCTTAATATCTTAAAACTATGGCCCCTTGCGCCAGTCAATCCAGCCCTGGGAAAAAGTCTCTGGCTATTGACTATATCTATTCCACGCATTATCTTGTATACTTCGATCAGGTCATCTCTCTTCCTCTTTCTCCCCAGAGAGAAAAGTCCGAGCTTAAGTATAACGGATGGGTAAATAGGGAAGCTTCCTATTGCTAGCTCCTTCTATAAAATTAACCAGAAAGATGTTTTCAAGACCAATCTTTACAGTGACATCTGCAAAAGCCTGGATAATGAGAGAGGGAGTGAATCTTCCCGGTCGGAGTTGGCTGCACAGCATTCCTGACTCCTCAAGTCCAGCTCAGGAGATGATTTGGATGCTCTCTCTGAGGAGCTAATTGGAGTTTAGCCTGCCACCCTCTGGAAACAGTGGAGGGGCAGCCACAGGGGCTGCTGATTGCCCAGATGGGCTCTCTGAAAAGGACTGCCTTGGTGGTCTGGGAGTTTGTCTTAATTATAATAAAAACAGTAGGGCCTTCTAGATCTTGCACTTCACAATCCAGACATGCCTCATAGCCCATCCATGCTAACTCATATTGCCATCCTCTTCACGGTCCTCCATTGCCAACCTATCTCCCTCTCCCCAGCCTCCATGGTTATTTATACCTTCCATGTCAATCTCAACACCCCCAGTGATCCTCAAAGCCCTTTCTCGTCCCTAGGCCAAATTAGTGCAGGGTCATGCCAACCCAAGATCTTCGACACATCATTCTTTGCTCTAATACTCTCCACTCCAATGTTCACCGAAGATCAGTTTACATACAGCAGTTGAACACCTGTGCCACTAATGTGACCTCAGAAGGTATTCATTTCCTTCTCATTCTCAATCCATCTAGGTGCAGGACTGACTTCTGCAGATTGTGTGAAATGGACCTGTTGACTTGGTGGAAGTGGAGTGGGGGGTGTCAGAGTTCATTCTTACCACTTGAATTTCCTCTTCTTTCCTTTTGTTGCACATCTATTTCAAGGAACATTTCAAGAATTATGTTGGCCCTGAATTAACAGCTTCTCAAATAGGGGGTTAGAGAGCAGGGGAGCAATGGTTAGGATGACTCTTGAAGCGTCTGGGTAGCAAGAATGTTATTCAGCCATTCCTTTGTGCAAGAGAGTTATCCTCTCTTTGCCTGGAGGCTTTTTATTGCAGAAGGGTCAAATCATGGTGGCCTTGGACTCTAGACTGGGAACTATACTCCATTTTGTTCCCCTTCTTTCTGGTTCCAATCCCTCCATGTCTTCAACACCAAATCCAATTCCCTATAATCTGGGTGGTGCAGTGCAGGTTGGATGTGATGCTGCCTGATTTGCTGTGCTCTTCCAGCACCACTGATCCAGAATCTGGTTTCCAGCATCTGCAGTCATTGTTTTTACCACCTGGATGTGATGCCTGTCAAACGATGGGCAGGATCAGCTAACTACCCCTAAAATCTCCAGTTACTGAGAAACAAATTGGCCGATGAAAACAGTCTCAAATACATTTTTGGTCATCCAATTAATTAATCGATAAACTGGCAGTTAAGTTGGTAATAGAAACTCACTGAATCGGAAATGTGGACAATAAGCATGCATAATGGGCATAAAGTTTGATGTGAAGTGTGCTAACATGGTCAGGCAAGTACATAGGATGGTAAAGAAGGCATATAGCATGCTTGCTTTTGTTGGTCAGGGAATTGAGTACAAGAGTCAGTATTTCATACTGTAGCTTTATACAGCTTTGGTTAGGCCATACTTAAAGTACTGCATTCAATTCTGGTTGCCACATTACAGGAAGGATGTGGAGTCTTTGGAAAGGATGCAGAAGAGGTTTATCAAGATGCTGCCTGGATTAGAAGTTATGAGCTTTAAGGAGGGACTAGAGAAACTCAGGTGGTTTTCTCTGGGGCAGCAGAGACTTGATAGAAGTCTCGAAAATCATGGGGTGCATAGATAAGGTTGACTTTCAGAATCTTTTTTCCCAGAGTTGAAATAATACTCGGGAGAATGCATTTAAGGTGAGAGAGGGAAAGGTCAAAGGAGATGTGAGGGGCAAGTTTTTTTTATGCAGAGAGTGGTAGATATCTGGAATGTGCTGCCAGTGGTGGTGGTGGAGGCAGATATGATAGGGGCATTTAGGGGGCTTTTAGATAAGCACATGAATATGCAAGGTATGGAGGGATATGGACCAAGGGCAAACAGAAGGGATTAGTTTAATTTAGCGTTATGTTTAGCACAACATCGTGGGCTGAAGGGCCTGAACCTGTGCTGTGCTGTTCTATATTTATGGTGATATGAAATGCATGCAAATGAAAATTTTTAAGAAGACTGTTTCCTACTGTAATTACAGATGCATCACCCAAATGTTTATTTCACTATATGACTCAATAACAAAAAGAAATTGTGTCTGTTTGCTTTAAAAATAACCAAGGAGGTTTCATTTTATTCGAGTAAAATGCATTTTTTAACAAAAACAAATTAGATTGAGTCTCCGAGCTCTTACAAACGAGAAACATGGGCCATGAACGATGACGAGAAACTTAAAGCTGTGCCACTTCTCCATGGAACGGGGAACAGACTGTACAAACTCGGCAGGTATCAAGATGCATTGGCAAAGTATCGCGAGGCAGTCATCTGCTTAAAGAACCTCCAAGTAAAGGTATCGAAATAACAAAGGTGGAACTCTCATTGTTCAGTCGTCATCGTGAACTCTTGTAGCATAGTGTTGTGTCCATTTCTCCTCACTCCTAAATTATTTTTAACTCATGCATGGGATCTGGATGATGCTGGCTAAGCCAACATTTATTGTCCAACCCTAGAATATTTAATCTCTATTAAATTGTGGTTTGATAAACTGAATGGCTTCCTCAGCCTTTTTAGACAGACTTTAAAAGTTAATTTCATTGCCGTGGGCCTGGAGTCTATATACATAGACCAAATCAGGAAGGGATGGCACATCCTTAAGGGGCACTAGTGAATCAGATGGGATTTTACAGCAATCAGCAGTAGTTTAATGATCATGATTAGAGTAGTTTTTAATTCCAGATTCAATAATAGAACTGAAAATTTCATCGGATGCCATTAGAAATTTGACTCCTAATCCTCAGATCATTAGACTGGGCCTCTTGGTCACTTGTCCAGTAACATTATTATTGGTTATGTTTGTTAAACCTTGAGCTCTGATGGCAATACAGGGGAACCTCGATTATCCGAATGTGATGGGCGGGCACTATTTCGTTCAGATAATCAATTATTCGATTAATCGATTAAATGCCTATCCTTTGTGGCTCGGAGTTTTTAAATTCTGCTCCCGGATCAGGAGACTGCAGCAGCACACAGTGCATGAGCCCCAACCCCAACAGCGCTCCCAACCCCATGCAACACGGACCCCGCTCCAACACTGCCCTCCGCCCACAACATCGGTCACCCCCCCGCCCCCAACCCCGTGCAACATGGCCCCGCCTCCCTCGCCCCCTCCCCAGGGCAGCCGGACTGTACAACAACAACATGACTGCTACTGCTGCTGCTGCCTTTGTGTGGTAAGTCGCCAACTTGCGCGTGTGTGCATATACGCACAGACATACCCCACACACACCCAAAGCCACAGCCATACACACAACATTTCACTGCAACTTTTTGACAGGTTCCACGTTTGGTCTGTACTGGACAATGTTAGAATGATTATCTGGGGATGGGGCAGGTTTGGGGGGGTTTAGGGTACACTCCTCTGCAGAACTCCAGGGCAAGTGTGGCGAGAGAGAGAGTGAGGGCGGGAGGTCAGTCATTTGGAGAGGGAGCTTGTTTAATCACTGTAAACAAAGACACGATCACTGTTGGAAACATGTCTTTGATGTAATGCTTCTGTCAGGACCTCAAGATCTCCTTCGGATAATTGGTATTCGGATAATCGAGCATCCTCTGTACAGGGCAAAGGTGGAGCCTGTCAAAAAGTTGCAGTAAAAAGTTGTGTGCGCGCACTGTTTGGAGACTCACCTTCAAAGGCAGCAGCAGTCTTATTGTTGGTGTCCAGTCCAGCTGCCCCACAGGAAATGGGGGGAGGGAGGTGCATGCATGTGGAGTGCTGCTGCCTCATCTCTTGAACCGGGAGCAGACTTAACAGAAAATTCTGAGCCCCAGATTTATCCAAACGAAATAGTGCTCACCCATCTCATTTGGATAATCGAGGTTCCTCTGCGTATAGTGTTCAGGAAATGACTGGCTTGTGGCTTTAAGTTGAGTAAAAAGGTGATGAATTTGTCTAATTCTGCTTCTGTGAACCCAACATCTTCATGTACCAGCTTAAATAAAGATGTTATTGCTGCATGTGTGTATCATTTACTAAATGAGTTGATGAGAATGGGAAAGGAGCCCCTGAAACGCCAAAAAGAAAGCCCTCAAGGTAGGGTGAATGGAAATACAATTTGACTCCTGCTATTAAATCACAAATTATTCATTCATACGAGAATCATTATTTCTGATTGAGGGATAGCTTTGCCCATGCATTTTCTGAAATAGTGAACAAATATGCTTGCATCCTATGTGGTCAGGTCTGTGCATTCACAACATACATTGTAGCTTTTCTTTGTCTAATAGCAAAGCGTTCTGCCTCCAACACTACCCCATGCTCCCCACCCTCAAGACCACCTCCTGCCCCCAACACTGCCTCCTACTCCCAACACATCCCCCCCTCCCGCTCCCAACCATGTGCAACACCGCACCCCCCTGACCCCCACCTCCGTCCAGCACAGCACCCGTCCCCTCTCTGGGGCAGTCTGACTGGACACCAACAACAAGACTGCTCCTGCTCCAAATAGCACACACACAGCCACAGCCACACACACAGAACCTTTTACTGCAACTTTTTGATAGGTTCCACCTCTGCCCTGTACAGGACAATGTTGGAGAGATTACCTGGGGAAGGGGGGTTTAGGGTACACCCCTGTGTAGAACTCTAGGGAAAGTGTGAGGAGAGAGAGAGGGCAGTAGGTCAGTCATTTGGAGATGGTGCCTTTTTAATCACTGTAAACAAAAGACGCAATCACTATTGGAAACACGTCTTTACTGTAATGTTTCTATCGGGACCTCGAGATCTCCTTCGTATAATCCAATTTTCGGATAATTGGTATTTGGATAATCGAGGTTCCCCTGTATTTGCTATTCGCTTTCAGTTACTGAGATGGAGAAGTTTGAGAGTCTTCAATTTAATGAATTTGCCTTAACTCTATTTGATTAGTGACACCAATATTCAGAATCGAAATGCGTGGCACTGGAAAAGCACAGCAGGTCAGGCAACATCCGAGGAGCTCTCCTGCCTGACCTGCTGTGCTTTTCCAGCACCACACTTTTCAATTCTGATCTCCAGCATCTGCAGTCTTCACTTGCTCTCAATATTCAAACAGCCGTGGGGCTGTACATTGTGAACTCTTTCTCTCTAACTCTCTCTCTCTCTCTCTGTCTGTGAAACTGCCTCTCCTTGTCGGTCTGCCAGAGGCTATTTTAGACACTGAATCCCTGCAGCTGTTACATAATTCCATAGTGTATGATGGAAGATACATGGGCAGGTGGAACTGCTCTTGATGCATTGTCAGTGCTATATGCCAGATTGCTATTATGAAATTGTATGGCTTTGTGCCACAAGTATGTACTTAATCAAAACTGGCTCCACACTGGAACGGATGCCGAAAAGCTGTTTCTTCTGTCAGGGTGAGTTTCACAATAAGAGACTAGCCATTTCAGACTGAGGTAAAGAGGAATTTCTTGACTTGGGGACTTATGAACTTTTGGAATTCTCTACTTTGGAGGGCTGTGGAACCTCCAGAAAATTTCTAGATATTAATAACATTGAGAGATATAAGGATAGTGCAGGAAAATGGTGTTGAGATAATCATCAGCCAAGTCCTAGCATGGTGGAGTAGGCCTGAGAGGCAAGACGGCCTGATCCAATGTTTCTTTCTCGGGTTGGAATGGAAGGTGCAAACCCAACTGCAGATCCCAGGTCCCTCGCATTTAAACAAGAAATCACAGGCTGTGGGGATTGCTGATAAGGCTAGCCTTATCGTATTGCCCAGCTGCTCTTGGAATGTGATGATGAGTCCTTTCTTCAACGGCTGTGGTCCTTGTGGCGAGGTTCCCCTGCAATGCTGATAAACAGACTTCCAGGATTTTGACCCAATGACAATGATGGAATGATAAAATATTTCCAAGTCAAGGTGATGGGTGATTTGGTGGTGATGCCAATTCCTTATAGACACTGGACCCGCCTAATCTGAAAGTGTCTGGAAGTGTTAACCCATAAGCATCACCTACTAGGATGATATCATATAGACTTGTGGGAGGTACAGCCTGGGATTCAGGAGTAAGACCCAACATCTGGCCTTCTCCTAATCTCTGTAACCATGTCTATCCTAAAAATGTACGTTGCAACTGGTTGGTAAAATGCAATAAATAGATCCTGTTAACTACAATGGACTCTTTGAGTTAGACCAGGAAGTGTTCACAGTCTATCACAGTAGTCTAAGCAGACCCTGTAGTTTTCCTTACTTAAAAAGCATGGTAGCAGCAACCTTAATCATGAACAGTTCAGAGAGTGGAGTGAGCTGTCATGCGGTTACAACATTGTCCTTCCAGATGTTGGTGGTTGTAGGGTTTGGAGGTGTGTTTGGCTGAGCTAAGCTTGATCTCGAAAAGTACTATGCATGAAGACTTAACCATTACTGCTCTTACACTAAAAGGAAAGTGCCATTGAGAAATTCTAGATTTCAAGCCAAGTGGATAGAATAATGTAATTGGTATAGTAAGGTATTGGGTATAGTAATACATTGTGCGTGGTAAAAATAATACAATTATGATATTATAATTACAAATTATAATAATTGTAGGGTCTGTGGTAATGTAGGGGTACAGTTGTGTAGTAATGTATTGAGTGTGTGATGAAGTGGGTAAGACAATGAAGGAGGTGTGAGACTGATCTCACAACATAGAGCTTGCTCTTTTAAATTCCATTATGGCAAATTCTGAAATTTAATTAAATAAATTGTGGGCTAGCATGAGGAAAATAAATTACAAATATAGCAACGTTCAACTTGCCTTTCCCACACTCCCACTCACTCTGAATTACACATGGCTGGACTCTACATCTGATGGTAGATCTGTGAAGATTTGTAGCTATGGTGTTCGTTGTTGTGGTTCTGTTCGCCGAGCTGGGAATTTGTGTTGCAGACGTTTCGTCCCCTGTCTAAGTGACATCCTCAGTGCTTGGGAGCCTCCTGTGAAGCGCTTCTGTGATCTTTCCTCCGGCATTTGTAGTGGTTTGAATCTGCCGCTTCCGGTTGTCAGTTCCAGCTGTCCGCTGCAGTGGTCGGTATATTGGGTCCAGGTCGATGTGCTTATTGATTGAATCTGTGGATGAGTGCCATGCCTCTAGGAATTCCCTGGCTGTTCTCTGTTTGGCCAAACACTGAGAATGTCACCTAGGCAGGGGACAAAACGTCTGGAACACAAATTCCCAGCTCGGCGAACAGAATCACAAGGATGGTAGATCTGTATAGCCCTCTGAAGACATCAAGTGAGCCACATGACTGCACAAACAATTGTAAAGGTTCACCACTAACTAGGGATTGGTATTGAAATGAAATGTGGGTTTTCAATGGCACTCCTGTATTGAGGATAAAATGGTAAGTTGTACAAATAGAGGACACTTTCAGAGTTAGAGTTGGCAATCCGCTGGCATTCTTAAACATAAATATACTTCTTAATGGTTTTGTTAAGGTTTTTTTGGAAATTCTTTTTAGGTGATGAAATGATTGCAAGTTCAATGTAGTTGCACTGTGCGAAAGGCTGCTTCATGTATTTGTCACATCAAGGATCTCGAGTTCATTAAATTTGACCACGTGATTATGCCCATCAAACTGACACTTGCTCTGCCCACCCTGGGTGCTGTTCCTGCCATTTTTTCGCAGCACTCCACATTTAGAGAACAGAAGGTGATGGCAGGGAACACAGCTCATGGTGGGTACCATCAGCACTGGGCCCTGCCTGGTCACCAGATACCCCTCCATGAGCCTTCATGTCCCCTTTTGCCTCGCACCACCCCAACAGCCCATTTCCACCTATCCCACTGCCCATGTGAAGACCTACCATGCTGAACTTCACCTCCAACTGTCCTCTCTGTGCCTGAATGCCTAATTACCCTTAATCATTCCTACACTGCTTCTCTCCGCTGTCTTGTGGAGACCATAGTGTGGTCACTGTCACTAACCACTTCCACTATCATAATCTACCATACCATTTGATGTGGTTTCACGTATCCCCCATTCGCCTTGTGTACCCTCTGTCACCATCCTTGTCCCCACTTCCATAAATATCTCTGCTTCCCCTCACCTCCAGCCTTGACTCCCCTACCACCCTTTCTGGCTGGGATCTCTCCCAATTGCCCCTGCATGCTGAAGCCTCCTGAATGATCAACAGATCGACAACCAGGTTTGTGTTCACCCCAGATCTCTGACTCACTTCAACAGGAAACCTCTAGATATGACTGAGCAGACCCATGGCCATTGTGTTTGCAGTTTCCTGACTAATGCCATGTGATTCCCTGACTGCTGTGGCCATTGAGCACTGCCCAGTCCACAGCCTGAACTGGGACCACTTCCCTGACAGTGGATCTCCCAAGTCAATGACAGACTATGGCCAAGCAGCTGGACTATGTGCGCACTGTGCATGTGATTGGGATGCCTGACTTGACTGGATTGAGGACTATCTGTAACCATTTTCTGACGGGACCATTTTGTTGAATGAACATGCAGTATCGAAAAGTGTGGTGCTGAAAAAACACAACAGGTTAGGCAGCATCCGAGGAGCAGGAGAGTCAACGTTTTGGACATAAGCCCTTCATCAGGAAAATGTAGTATGTTTACCATGCAGGCAACTGGCAGGTGCTGCTAGAGATACAATGACTCTCTGGCAAGTTGTCATTACGCACCCACCTCCCTTGACAGATACCTCCTGACAAACATAACAAGCTGTCTGTGTGTCCCTGCTAAAAAGCTCATTGATAGGGTGGTATGAATAGCCTTTGGTTCTGGCTGAATTGCCAGTGTATTAACAGGCATGGTAGGAAAGGCAAGGTAAGGGTGCTGTCAGCATGAAGGGAGGCGTTAAGTGAACAGCAGTTCAGTGAGCAAGTGAGCAGCCCTGAGATTTAACCTGGTCCAATCCTTGAGCCAGGTACAGTCCATGCACAAGAAGTACTCTTGCTGCAGCCTTTCAACACTAGTCACCAATGCCCCCAGCAAGCAGAAGTGCCATGATGGTTGTGATGGGTTGGCACATATCAGATGCCAATGTCCATCGCCAGACAACCACTCTGGTTTCCATGTTGAGTTTTATTGACATCTAGCTTGTTTGATGAATGTGATAAGAGAGAAAGCTGAACATTAATGGGTTGAGTTGGGCCATCAACAAATTGTTTAACAACCAAGAATCCCCCTTAACTGGCAACGCGACGCTGCCGAGTGAGAAACTTACCATGGCACTCATCAAAAGCATATAGATGAAACAAAATGTTCCCAGTGTAGAAATGCTACCTCCTAGATTTTGTGTCCAATTCCTCCTCAAATATTGCCATAGCCAGCGTTTCTCAGATCCCTATAAAATTCATCCCACAACGTTTATACGTTAGCAATGTGCATCAAAAAAGTTATGTGCTTTGAATGTGTTAACAGCTGGTTCAATGCTGAATTGTACAGTGCACAAACTACACATCACCTAATGTGTCACATATTATGAGGGTCAATATACAATGCATCAGATGAAGAAGGGAAAGTGCTACCTTTATTTTATATGATTACTGAGGCACCCAGAGTTAAGCATTGATTCCTGGATAACTTTAGTTCTAATAATGTTTGCCACCTGCTTTTATCAATTCACTCTCCATCAGACTGCAGAGGAAGTGTCAAATGGAAATGTAACTTTTCAATCTTATCTAGAAAATATGTCAAATTCAATCACACGTCCTGGTAGCCAAATATATTAGAAAGTTTTTAGCACCTGTAGAAAGGTGCAATCAAACTATTCCACTATAACTCTCCACCCCACTGTCTTTTTTTGTGTTGCTTTTTATTCTTTTTTGGAATCCTAAACAGGCTATCATTACACATCCCCCATGATTTAAAGCATCATGACTTGTAACAAGATATTGGTGATTAACTTCTGTCTTTAATGTTAGCAAAAACCCTGGGAAGTTCAATGGCTCAAACTGGAGAAGATGATAGTCACATTAGTTCTGAATTACTGTCAATGTCTTTTGAAAATGGAAGAATACTATGAAGTGTTGGAGCAAACAACAGACATCCTCAACAATCATCCAGGTATGGGCAAATCACCAAGGTACAGTATAGAAACTTCCTATTCAACTTCGCAGAAAATATATTACAATAAAAATATTGAAGATTTAAAACTGTCAATGGAGAACTCATAAAACTGCATCAAATCTTTCTCCCCACTGCATTGTTAATTCTTAAGATGAAGATCCAATGTCTGTGCTCTATGAATGTAAACATTGCCATAGTCCCAGAGGACTGCAGGTCTTCTCTCCTATTAGAGAGAGAGAGATGACTCGTGGTGAGTTTAACCTGAGCTTCACATTGCTTCAGGCGATGGGAGAGGTTGAGAAGGAGAATCCTTCTTGGTAATATCAGAATTAGTCTCAACAGTGGAGTTGGGACTGGAAATTCACTATCAATTTCCACAACAACTGAATCCTCAGCTTCTTTCCACACACTCTTGTGGAAAATGTCCCAGTTGTCCATAGTCCTTTATGAACAGTGCTTTCTAACATTAATACTGATGTTCGAGACACATGGTTAATTATGAAAGCAGAAATTCATCGCACAAAATACATTGAAATATTAACTATATATTATCTAAGCTACAAGAAGAAAACAATAATAATAAATGTTGTACTTGTAAGATTATGGGATGAACAATTGCCAAGTCCCTTCGAACAATCAGATTACAAGAGGGAGCCCATTGCAACTTTAAGTAATCAATGTTCAGAACTTTGACCATGGAGATCCAGGTGATTACTATCCCTCCTGATTACTCCCAGTACCATGCAGTAGTGAGTATAAGATTAGAATGGTAGTGTAAATGAATCTATTGCAGGCATGATGGGCTAAATGGCTTCTTTCAACATCTTAATAGTTCTGGATTCTGTGAATGTGTGGCTAGAAAGATGGTGCAGGACAGCATGCTTTCGATATCTGAGACATTGAGACCACTTCTGGGGTAGTCGGGCCTTTACAAATTAGATAGGTTACATTGGAACAAGAATGGGTCCAACATCCTTCTGGATTATTTGCTAATGCTGTTGGGGTTGATGTAAACTAGATAGGTGGGAGGGTTTGGACCATGAAAGTTGTCAAAGGTGAGAGAAGTTGAAGTGGAAATAGAGTTAAACATGAAGAAATGAGGCTGGAAGACAGAATAAATATAGAGTAGATAAGAAAGGGGTGAGTTTAACAACACGACATGAAAGTATTTTAACGAAAGGTGTCTGGGTTTAAGACGGGTGAGCTGAGACACGTATAGACATGTGGAAGTATGATATCACAACTGTAACTGAGACTTGGCTGAAAGATGACCAGGATTGACAGCTCAGCATCTTTAATTATAGGGTATTGAGTTGCTATAGAGGGGTGATCAAAGACGTTTGATCAAGGAATCAATTACAGCAGTGATAAGGGATGATATCTTGGAAGGATGGTCAAGTAAGGCCATATTGGTGGAAGTGAAAATCACACAAGAGGCAACATGCTGTTGGTTATGCACTATATGCCCCCACATAGTCCAAGAAAGACAAAGGATCAAAATGTAATAAAATTTCAGGGAAGTGTAAGCATAATAAGGCCTTAATTGTTGGGATTTTAGCTACCCAAATATTAAAAGGGATAACTTTAGTGTGCAAGGTAGGGAATAAAATTCTTAAATTGCATCCAAGACCATCTTTTATGCCAGTACGTAAAAAGGTCAACAAGGAACTGTCTAATCCTGGTCTAATATTCATAAATGAGTCAGGCAGGAAGAAGGTGCATGAGTAAAGGAGTATTTTGGAGATCACAGCCATAAATCAGTTAGATTTAGGATAGTTATGTAAAAGGATAAGGATAGGATGAGAATGAAGTTCCAAATGGAAGGGAGACTAACTTTACAAAAAATAAGGTATGATTTAGCTCACTTGGATCAGAAGCAGCTATTTGCAGTTAAGAAAGTGACAGCAGTGGAAGGTATTCAAAAAGGAATTAACCAGAGCACAGGGCATATATGTTCACACAAAGACAATGGGTGGGATCAAGACAGGAGAATCCTGGATATCAAGAGACATAAAAGATTGGTTAAGAAAAAAAGGGAAGCTTATGGCAGATACGGAAGGCTGTGGATTCCCTTGAGGAATATAAAAAGGTGCAAGGGTTTTTTAAAAGGCTAATTGGAAAAGTGAAACAAATACGTGAGAAAGCATTAGCAAGTAGAATAAAGGAAAATTCAAAGAGTTTTTAAAAATATTTATATAAGAGCAACAGAATAACTTGGCAAAGAGTAGGGCCAAATAGGGACCACTGAGGTAATCTATGTGTGTGTACCAAGAAGGTGTGGGCACAGTACTCAATGGGTGTAGGTTTGCTCGCTGAGCTGTAGGTTTGATATCCAGACATTTCATTACCTGGCTAGGTAACATCATCAGTGGCGACCTCCAAGTGAAGCGAAGCTGTTGTCTCCTGCTTTCTATTTATATGTTTGTCCTGGATGGGGTTCCTGGGGTTTGTGGTGATGTCATTTCCTGTTTGTTTTCTGAGGGGTTGATAGATGGCATCTAGATCTATGTGTTTGTTTATGGCGTTGTGGTTGGAGTGCCAGGCCTCTAGGAATTCTCTGGCATGTCTTTGCTTAGCCTGTCTCGGGATAGATGTGTTGTCCCAGTCGAAATGGTGGTTTTTTTCATCCGTGTGTAGGGCTACGAGGGAGAGAGGACCGCCACAAACACTACGTAGGACAAACAGGAAGAAAGTTAGCCACCAGGATACACGAACACCAGCTAGCCACAAAAAAGACACGACCTCTCTCCCTTGTAGCCCTACACGCGGATGAAAGAAAACACCATTTCAACTGGGACAACACATCTATCCTGGGACAGGCTAAGCAAAGACATCATCCTGAAGAAGGGCTAATGCCCGAAACGTCGATTCTCCTGTTCCCTAGATGCTGCCTGACCTGCTGCGCTTTTCCAGCAACACATTTCCATCTCTGATCTCCAGCATCTGCAGACCTCACTTTCTCCTCTAAGCAAAGACATGCTAGAGAATTCCTAGAGGCCTGGCACTCCAAACACAACGCCATAAACAAACACATAGATCTAGATACCATCTATCAACCCCTCACAAAACGAACAGGAAATGACATCACCACAAACCCCAGGAACCCCATCCAGGACAAACATATAAATAGAAAGCAGGAGACAACAGCTTCGCTTCACTTGGAGGTTGCCACTGATGATGTTACCTAGCCAGGTAATGAAATGTCTGGATATCAAACCTACAGCTCAGCGAGCAAACCTACACCCTAAACCTCAACCTGAGCTACAAACCTTCACAAACCTTGCACAGTACTCAATAAATACTTTACGCCAATCTTCAAATTGGGAAAGGACCATGCAGGTAAACATCAGGGTGGATGACTGTGAAATGTTCGAAGAAATTAACAGAGGAGGTTATATCATGTGTAGCAACCCAAAAGGTGTGTAAATCCATAGGTCCAGGTGAGATGTAATCCAAGCTGTTGAGGGAAATAAGAGAGGCAATATCAGGGGCCTTGGCTATTAGTTTTAAAACATCTCTGGTGACAGGGTCAGATGCCAGATCTTTGGAGAACTGCTAATGTTGTCATGTAGTGAGAAAGGAGGAAAGAATAGACAAAGAAATTACGGGGCAGTCAGTCTAACTTTAGTGGTGAGGAAATCATTAGAAAGAATTCTGAGATACAGAATATATCTACATTTGAAGAGACATGGAGTGATAAGGAATAGTTAACATGGAATTATTAAGGGATGCTTGCGTTTGACCAATTTGATTGAATTTTTTGAGGAGCTAATATATGCAACTATTTCATATACCTTTGTAATCATCTTTGTCCTCCCGACCTACTACCTTCAGGGATCGGTGGATATGCTGCATTCACTTCTGGTCACCATGTTATAGGATGGATGTGGTTGTACAAGAGGGTGCAGAGAATATCATTAATGATTTGGATTTAAATGTAGGGAGTATAATCAAGATAATTGCCGATGACACTAAAATTAGTAGGGTAGTAAATAGTGAAACGGATAGTCATAAACTGCACGATGAGATCAACGGACTGCTCAGGTGGACAGAACAGTAGCAAATAGAATTTAACCCAGAGAAAGTGTGAGACAATGCCAGCATTCCCTGTACTTCTCTTCCAGGCTGCACAGGCTCTGAAGCCGCCAATCACTGTGTGCAGAAGCTTGGAGCTGCTGCACACATTGGGTAATCATTTTCAGGAAGGATAACAAGGCCAGGGATTACATAATGACTGGTGGGAACCTAGAAAATCCTGGATATCAGATAGATCTTGCTGTGCCTATTCATGGATCCCTGAAGGTACTAGGGCAGATTGCTAAGGTGGTTAAGAAGGTATATTGGATACTTGCCTTTATTCGCAAAGGTATACAATATAAAAGCATGGCGTCTATGCTTGAACTGTATAAGAGGCTGGTTAGGACACAACTGGAGTACTGTGTGTATGACCGGTCACTATGTTACAGGAAGGATGTGATCGTATGAGAAGGTGCAGATGAGATTTATCAGAGTGCTGCCTGGGTGGAGTACCTGAGCTGAGGAGAACTCTTTGATAGACTGGGTTTGTTTTCCTTACAGCAGTGAAAATTGAGACAGGACCTCATAGAGGTTTTTAAGACTATGAGTGTGTAGGGAGACACTTTTAAAATTAGTACAGGGGTCAATAATCTTGGGGTATAGATTTAAGGAAAAGGTAAAAGGCTAATAGGAGAGTTGAGAAGAATGTTTTCACTAAGAGAGTTGTGGAAGTCTAGAACTCACTGTCTGAAGGGATGGTTGAGTTACCTTAACTAGCATTTAGGTATTCACTTGTGTTGCCTTCGCCTTGAGGAGTATGGACTAATTGTTGGGAAAGGAGATTAGTGAAGTCCAGTCTTTGTAGATTGGTGCAGGCATGATGGACCTAATGACCTCCTTCTGCACTGTAAGTCTATAAATAACCAATCGGATTCCAGATGAATCACAAGAGTAACTAATCACGAAACTATGTTTAAGACATCCATAATTCCTTCTTAGCCTTGAACCTTCTACCAATTAGAACAGCAATAGCAGTAAGTTCAGGTAAATATTATTACCTCCAAGTTCCCCACCAAGAAAAAAGCTGTCTTGAAAGAATGCGAGAAAGGTAGAAAGGGTGGGAAGCAAACTGAAGAAAGAAAATGAGTCACAGTAATAGGAAGAGTGAACAATGAAAGCAAGAGTCAGACAAATAGAGTGATGAACACAAATGCCTAAATTTGTGAGCATAAAACATAGTGGTCTTAATTCTAAGCATTGCTAATGGAGAACAATATGTACATCTTATTCTTCAGTATTCTCAGTTTAATTTGCCTAAAACAGCATATAAACTGTAGCTGATCCTCTATGTTTACCAAGTCGACGCGGATATTTTCTTGAATCACTATCTTCCTTTCACAGGGAACGTAAAAGCTTACTTTCTAAGGGGAAAAGCTCACGCAGAAGTATGGAACCAAGCAGAGGCCACAGCTGACTTTGAAAAGGTTTTAGAATATGACAGTGGAATGACCAAGGCAGTGAGAAAGGAACTACAGATCCTTGACTCCAGAATGAGAGATAAGGAAGAGGAAGAGAAGCTACAATTTAAGCGAATGTTTCACAAACGGATTTGACGTATCTGTGATCAGCAAATGATTACGATGCATCATTGTAATCAATGAGATATTACAGACAGTAGTTTACATATTTTTTGGGTGGGCTTTCCTTAAAGGCACTGCTTGTCTTGTATAAGATAATCTTGAAATATGGCAAATTAATGTAAATGTAACAGTAAATCTTGTATGAAGTAATTTGAAAAATAATTACAGAGTGAAGTGTTACTGACAAGAATTATAGCAGACAAGAATGTCTGGGCTACTTTGGGCATTTGCCAAGGGATCACACAATAGTTCCCATCCAAGAAATCACCTTGTAAATTGTTCCTTAAGCTCCTGTAAACCAGACTTCAGTCTTTGGAAAATTAAGTAGAATAAGCAGGATATTAATATTATTCAGAAAACTGCATTTGATAACTGTGTGAAAAGCATCAATAAATATCGACGTGTCTCCATCACATTTAATGGGTCATGTAATTTGACCTCTTGTTATGAAACATAAAAACATAAAAAATAGCGGCAGAGGTAAGTTATTGGTCCCCTCAAGCCTATTCTGCCCTTCATTATGGTCATGGCTGATCGTCCAACTCAATAACCTGTTCGTGTTTTTTTCCCCATATCTTTTGCTGTCTTCAGCTCCAAGTGCTATCTCCAATTCCTTCTTGAAATCAGACAATGTTGTGGCCTCAAATGCTGTCTGTGGTAGCAAAGTCCACAAGCTGTCTACACTACAGGAAAAGAAATTTCTCCTCATCTCATTCTTAAATGGTTATCCTGTATTCTTGGAATGTGATCACTGGTTCTGAACTTCCCTGCCATTGAGAACAGCTACCTGATGAAGGAGGAACACTCTGAAAGCTTGTGCTACCAAATAAACCTGTTGGATTATAACCTGGTGTTGTGTGATTTTTAACTATATCCTCATATGTCAGTTCCACCATCACAAGAATCAATGTGGTAAATCTTACTGCATTTCCACTATAAACAGGACATCTTTCTTCAAGTAAGGAGACCTATGATATTTGGATGGTCACAATATGACATAACGAGCAGAAAGGATTGAGAAAATGCACCATCCTGTAACTTGATGGATAGAAGGTACTCAGAAGCAGGTTGTATCTGGGATCCAGAGACCCACTTTATATCGATTAAGTTGATATCTCCTATCTTCAAATTTCAATTGTGCGTGATTTTAATCCAATTATCCATATAATAGATTACAAGATGCATTTAAATATAACTCTAAAGAATCGTAAGCCCAGATGGATGAATTATATTGAGTATAAAATTATATAATTCTTTGACCTACTAAGGGGGCTAAAAAAAGTGCAAGTTTGTAGAGTAATGCCCATGGGTAGCCAGGTTACTTCATGGGATTTGTAGGGAATTCTCGGCCACAAATAATTTTATGAAAAGAGTTTAATTCTGTAAATTCACTGTGTCTATCCCACCCCTACCGCAGCAAATATAGAGTTGAAAAGTGTGGTGTTGGAAAAGCACAGCAGGTCGGGCAGCATCCGAGGAACAAGAGAGTTGACATTTTGGGCTTTCCTGATGAAGGGCTTATGGCCTGAAAGTCAACTCTCCTGCTCCTCGGATGCTGCCTGACCTGCTGTGCTTTTCCAGCACCACCCTCTTCGACTCTGACTCTCCAGCATCTGCAGTCCTCACTTTCTCCTAGAAGCAAATATACTCGAACATTAAAGTCCTCATTGATTGTGAAGAGCTTCTGCATGTCCTGTGTTCATGGATGGCACAATATGTTTATGTGATCAGTTTTAAAATAATGTTTCATATGGTTAGCAGAAACAATTCAGATCCGCACACTCTGTGACACGTGTATGAAACACCTTACTGAAAAAAAGAACATTTAATATTCTAAAATGAAATTTGAAATCAGTTAAATGTCTGGTCAAACCTGGCCGGGCCAGTAAAACTGGGGTTTAGTAAATAAACAAACCTTTACAACACGGCCAAGCTAAGGTTGTATAATCCAAATAGAAAAAGAAAATATTCATGATCAATGTCACAGGAGATCAACAAAGGTTACTGTTCACAGTTTAACTGGCTGAAGTCTGAGAAAGATATAAACAGAGCTGTAATTGCACCATTACCTTCCAATTACTGCGGGAATGAATCTTGCTTTTGTTTGAGATTTTTGTGTTTATAAAAGCAGGTGTGTTCTCTACGTGCTGTAAAAATGTCTACTTTATTCATTTAACTTTGTTTATTACAACAGAGCTATTTCAGCTTAGAAAATAAGCAAGGACATATTCTCGAGAACTGTCAGGATTGTGCTCTTATCTCATTAGTTTATATCTACTTGCAATGTAACATGAGAAGTTCTTCATTTATACTCAGAGTAATATCGAATAATAAATGTATCTGTTGGTGAGCTGCATCAAGAAATAATCTCATTTCATGATTAGGATCTGTGGTGTGTGGCAAAACAATTAAAACAAATGTGACAAGTAGTTTTTTGAAATGATTTGAGTTACATTGAAGCAAAGAATGTGATAGAAAGATGCAGTTTCTACAATCTGGGGATTGGAGCATTTTCCTTTTGTTTAATGACAGATGTATCTTCCAGCACTTCTCATTTTTAAATTTATCCAACGAAATGCACTTAGTGTATTTTTCCACACTAAAGGCTGCATTCACATTTCCCCCAATTTTACCATTATCCTTGTAAGATCACAAAGTCACTAAACAGGTACAGATGATAAAAGCTATTCAGCTGATTCTTCATGCATCCATCTGGAAAAAACCTAAGGTCCCCTCACCACACGATTGAACCATTCTATGTACACACGGTTTCAAAAAACACCTAGAGAAATATGATGAAGAGTCAATCGGAACTAGTTAAGATAGAACAATTATGAATTGTATTTACAAACTGAATGACTTGGGTTGTTCTGTTACAAGGGTGGAGCTGACTTCTTCAGACAACAGTCGAACAATGACTGTGTGATTGTCTAATGATTTAGTGTTAACTACTTTTTGTAGGGCTACTTTAAATTCTTTCTAGTAGTTGTTAACCCACTAGAGTCTGATTCAAAATAATTTCTGTGGAGCCATTTTTTATTCAATAGATCAGTCTTTGGTGATCTTAACATTAGCATAGTAAAGTATAAGGTTTATAAATGGACTCACTTGTCTGTGTAGTTTATGTGCTTGGTAAAGTCGCTGTAGTCTGAGAGGATCATAGGGCTGTTCTTTCATTAGAGAGAGAGAGAGAGACGATGGATTTAACCTGACGATCACCACATCCGAGGCAAGATTGAGATGGTGGGGCTCTTTGAGGTGATCTCAGCTGGTATGGAAAATGAACCTGCATTTTTGATATCACTCTGCACCAGAGACCTGTTGTCCAGCTATCTGACCTAACTGTTGATTTGATTTGATTTATTGTTGTCATACCTGCCTGAGTACAGTGAAAAGTTTAGTTTAGACAGAGTGAGGCATACGATGAAATATTGATGTCATCCCAGAAAACTTGCTCATGCCATTAGATTTGTAAACAAGCGAGCTTGACTGAATATGAAAAAAAGTACCATCTTGCAGTGCAAAGTGATTCTAAAAACAACATTAAATTGCCCTTGGTGGCAACTACAGACCAGGCTGGCATGGTTTGGGTGTTGCGGTGTCTGCTGCTGGTCTAGGGAGAAGAGGAAGTATTGTATCCGCAACAGTCCACCTGGCAGGACCTCCAGGTCGCTGATTGCAAAGCGGGTACTGCTTTCTGCCATGTCTGCGGTAAATACCAGGAACTGTGCAAGCCCGTTTTGGACTGATAGTGCTTGTCTGGTTGCACAACCGGCTTTAAAAAATGGCGCGAAGGCAAGGGCCACCAGTGAATTCTGGAATAGCCACTGAGTGGCAAGTTGTTCTGGGAAAGGTGGGTTGGGCTTGAATTGGATGTGATGGATTCCCATAACGGTAAGGTAGGCAGTTATCGCAGTGAGTTTGGCAAGATACAGTGAGAAGGTTTGCTAGACCACACAGCAGAAATCCCTCCAAAAACTTACACAACATGGACTTGGCCGAAAATACCTTAAGATTCAGCCCATTGTCTGGATTTTGCATTTATTGCTATTACTGTATATCGTATGGACATAGCTGACTGGCTAAACATGCAGTACCAACTGATTGGCACAGTGAGAATGACTGAATTTGAGATGGGTACCTTTATATTGGAATTTTACATGTTACAGTTTATGTAACAGTCTTGAAGGTACAGTGCCCGTGTGGGCTGGAATCTTTTTAGATTAGATTACATTAGATTACATTAGATTACATTACAGTGTGGAAACAGGCCCTTCGGCCCAACAAGTCCACACCGACCCGCCGAAGCGAAACCCACCCATACCCCTACATTTATCCCTTACCTAACACTACGGGCAATTTAGCATGGCCAATTCACCTGACCCTGCACATCTTTTGGACTGTGGGAGGAAACCGGAGCACCCGGAGGAAACCCACGCAGACACGGGGAGAACGTGCAAACTCCACACAGTCAGTCGCCTGAGGCGGGTATTGAACCCGGGTCTCAGGCGCTGCGAGGCAGCAGTGCTAACCACTGTGCCACCATAATACATCGACACCATAATACAACAGTCACTGGCTGCTTTATTTCCAGATACCGAGAAGTAGGGAGAGAGAGGAAGACAAAAAAGATAGAGAGAGAGGGACTTCATCTTAGTGGGCGGCACAGTGGCACAGTGGGCGGCACAGTGGCACAATGGTTAGCACTGCTGCCTCACAGCGCCTGAGACCCGGGTTCAATTCCCGCCTCAGGCGACTGACTGTGTGGAGTTTGCATGTTCTCCCCGTGTCTG
>NC_057737.1:23278685-23320916 GCF_004010195.1 Chiloscyllium plagiosum | reverse complement strand
GCTTCGGCGGGTCGGTGTGGACTTGTTGGGCCGAAGGGCCTGTTTCCACACTGTAATGTAATCTAATCTGTTTTCATCTTTAATCCCTCACCTCGGGGCTACTGAAAATAAAATCTTTAAAGCAGTAAGTTGCTTGTAAAGGTCATGCTTGCTGAGGTCATCTTTTTCAGTTTTGATAATTGCTGGCAGTGTCTTGTCTCCAAAATGTGAAAAATCAGATAAATAAATGTAATGGGGCTAAATACATAGGGGTAAATAAAATGGGGGCTATAATCCTTCACATGCTTCCCATAGGAGCTGACTGACTGGCTTTAATGCCTTTGGAGAAAATATTAATTTCAGCTCAGATGGTCTTCATGTCAGTCTCATGAAAGTTTGCTGAACCTGTGTGGGACAGTTGATCCCTTGGTCAACTTAAGACAGTATTTTCTCTTTTTTTAATCCATTTCTATCCAAAATAGTTACATGTATTGTTAAAATCAGCTGAAGGGATGGTCCATATTTTATATCATGAAAGCAAACTGAAAATACTCCTTGCTTTAAACTTTTATTTAAGTACTTCTTGCTTTCATTGCAGTAGGCAGCCTCCTCATGTGTCACAAATAAACTCACCTCCTAAAACTACACAAAATGTGCACAAGGGATGAAGTTCACATCTTTCAAATGTTTGCGTGGTTGTTAGAGCTCCTCTCCACCAATTGTTCTACCTTCACTGCCCTATCTAACTAGGTTAGTTTTGGTGAAATGGCTGAAGAGCAGTTCTTTCTCTTTCTGCAGCCAGGATAACTATCGCTGGTTCTCTGATCATTCTCTCTCGCTTAGGTCTCAAGCCCCAGGTGCAGCAGAGAATGACATTCTCTCTGGGGCCTGAGATCGAAGCAAGCTTCTCTTCAGCACTTTGTTGTGTTTGATCCTCAATTTTTGAAGATAATTTGACTGAACTCCAAAAGCAGTGGAACTTCCATTCAGCTGGAGCCCAATGAATTGTACAACTCTTCCTGGAGAAGGGTTTCACCCAAAACATTGACTTCTCCACCTCCTGATGCTGCCTGGCTGTGTTCTTCCAGTATCTTGCTTATCTACCAACCCTTCCTGAAGCAGGTAGACACAGCTCAGAAATAATCTATCTGTGTAGGCTGAGGCTAAGAGCCTATCTAATTATGAGTAAAGAATAGTTCACTTGAAAACTCTTAACCAGAGGAGGCAGTTGCCTTCCATAACAAGATGTGGTTTCTTGTATGATAGAAATAGGTACAATTAACATTGATTAGTTAGGTGTAATTAAATTATATGTCATGTCTGTTTCCATTGAGAACTTGTCAAATCTAACTGTTTTTCGACCCAAAGACCATGTGATGTCAGCAGTTTGGATGGAGTTAATGCAATTTCAACATTAACTCTTTCAGAAATATTATCTTAGTGAATATTTTGTCACACTCCATCTCTACCTGATAACATCTTGCTAACACCAGTATTGGATTGAACATTAGAAGATGCATCCAGTAATATTTGGGATTAATGATTCTCTACTACTTTGATTCTTCTAGTTAACTAGTTGTCATCAAGTGGGTAGCATGGTAGGACAGTGTTTAGCCGTACTGCCCCACTGTCCAAAGATGTGTAGGTTAGGTTGGTGACTGTGCTAAAAATTGCCTTGTAGTGTCCAGGGATGTGCAAGTTAGGTGGTTAGCTATGATAAAAAAAACCTAGGCAGGGTTAAAGGGATGGGCTAGTTCTGGATGGGATGCTCTTTGGAAGGTTAGCAGAGACAGTGTGATATCAGCAGTTTAGATGGAGTTATTGCAACAGCAACATTCACTCTTTCAGAAACATTATCTTCGAGAACATTTTGACATTTTCCACCTCCACCAGATAGGCTGACTGGCCTCTTGCTGCACTGTAGGGATTCTATTGAGTATGTGTATAGGGTATGAGCAGGTAGGGAAAGAGTTGAGTTCTGAGTTTTGTGAAACAAGAGGTTCAGCTGAGCATGACTCAGATCAGATAAGAACTTGCAGTCAACAATGGGGTGTTGGAGGCTAGGGTAATGGGTTAACAAGGTGGAAAAACATTCATTGTGTACAACCATTTCACAATATTGGAAGCATTCAGTATGTAAGGTCAGTTTGACAAGGTGAAAAATATTCATATGTGAAGCCAGTTAAGATTAAGAACATTCATTGTGCATCAATATGGCTTAATCTTTACTATTGTAACAGTCACCCAATCAATATGTATGTTGCCTTATCTGGATGCTCCTCCCTGTAAAATGACTATGTAATTCATTAAGAATCTGCTGTTCCAAAAAAGACTGGGACCGATGTCCCTGCACACTTGGGCGATTGTTCTCTCTCCCTCCAAGGCCTGGTATAAAGATAAAGGAGGTAAAGCCATACTGTGTCTCTGAGCATTTTGCTTTGACTGAGTGGGGAAATGTGACAACACTAAGATTCTAAGTTTCTGTATCTGTACTATTTTAACAGAGTCAGTAAGTAGTGTGACAGAAGAAGTATACTGAGACATTTCAAATCCTGTGAACCATGCAGCTGATTTTATGGTCAGTTCACATCACAGCAAAATTGTGCAAATGCATTAGAAACACATGAAAGCGAACTATCCTTTGCTTCTTGCTTGCAATGCACACCGTGTCAAGTCAGACCATTGATACGGTTAACGGCAGATTGTAGAAAAATATGTTTTAGCCACAGATAAATTAAGGTATGGGAAATTTTTTCCTTTGTTGTTTTCTAGCTGAATTTAGCTTTCCAAACATTTTAATTGCAAACCATTTTTCCCTTTGGTTTCTCTTTTCTCAACCTGCTTTTTGGATTCCCATCTGCTGACATCCTGTTCCACTCATTAGAAAACTGGCTGGAAGAAACTGAAATAAAATGGAACCAATTGCTTCCCCACCAGATACCCATCGATAATCCTTGCTGGTCCCGTGATGACCTTTAGTAACAGGACATGGTGAATATCTTCCTAAATTGTCTCAACGTCTTTTCTTAATGACTGTATGTTGCCTGGCACAACTTGTGAACACTGGGACTAGGAGAGCTGAATGGGATGTCAAGCTATGCTGGATGGACTTGGATGTCAGACAACGCAGATGTTCACAAACTGAATGGGTTGAGTTTCCACTGCTCACCACCAGGGTGTTTGGGATTTAAAAATATCTGCACCAGCTGGTGTGCTGATTTCTGGATGCTGTTCCCAGTGCCAACATATGAAAACACAGATACCGCAGCCAAACAACCACCATGGGGCCAGAATAAGGGAGTCGTTCTCTAAAGCAGCCTGGAGTTACTCTTGCATGCACGCAGTGAAGGCTTCTAGCCTGCCTGAGTTCCTGGCACCTCAGTCAGCCTGTTAGCTTCCTGCCTTCAGGCACTGACATTAGTCTCTGCCTCTGGGGAAAACCAGTGGCCAACTGGAAAGGCTGTTTTTGTCAACACTGATACATGTGCCGCTCAGACTGTGCATGTGTAGGTGTTACGGGCTGTGGGGAGGATGCGTGTATAAGAAACAAAAACCAAAATTGCGATGGGGGATGGTAAGAGATCTGAATGGAGGGTGAGGGTAATGCATTTGTGTATGATGTAAAGTCGACATGATGACATCAATGCTTGGAACAATGCATTCTTGAATAAGTACGCAAGCATTGTTGCCCATGGTTGTTGGTATCAGCAAACACTGTCTACTGGAAAACTTCAACGGCTTCCTTTAATTTTCCTTAATTAATCCTACCTGCCAGGTGGGGATGGCTCTTAGGGCATAATAACCCCTCTCCAGTTGAAACAGACACTGCACTGTTGTACTGGCAGCATTGAAGAGGGAATGAGCAACTCTCAGGCACCTTTATGATGCACACAGATGATTTTTTTGTGGAGCTATGAATTTGAAAACATTGTCATAAATGGGTCAAAAGCAATATTCAAAGTTGCAAGCCAGGCTTTCTGGGACCTTTAATTAAATCAGATTAGAAACTGGACAGAATAGGCTGAATGTCACTTTATGTCAATAATCTTATTTAGAAAATATGATCTCCATTGCAGTTAGCTAAAGCAGGCCTCATGAAAAGATACAAGACTGAAATGGAGGAATTGTGAAATCTGAATGAACAGCTGATTGGCCGGCCAGCCAAACAAGGCCAGTCTAGAAATATTTGAGTCTGGTAAAACTATGAAAAATCTCAGGTGAAAGTTATTGCTTGGGTAAACAAAACATTGAAGCATTTTAAAATGGAGGATTGTGTTTTGAAACATCCGTCCTTAGGAGATGCCAGGAACATGAAACTTGTTTTTCACAACACTTCATTTAGGAGAAAATGAGGACTGCAAATGTTGTAGATCAGAGTCAAAGAGTCAAAGAGTGTGGTGCTGGAAAAGCACAGCCAGTCAGGAAGCATCCGAGGAGCAGGAGAATCGACATTTTGAGCATAAGCCCTTCATCAGGAATCTGATGAAGGGCTTATGCTCAAAACGTTGACTCTCCTGCTCCTTGGATGCTACCTGACTGGCTGTGCGTTTCCAGCACCACACTCTGACCGTGAAACTTCATATGTTAGCCTTTGTGATGGGTTCATGATGTGTAGAAAAATTCAAAACTTTTCTTTTGGGAGAGGGAGGTGAGTGTTGCCCTTTAGCTTGGAAAACTAAAAAAGATCAGAAGAGTAGTAAAACCTCTCACTCTTGTTGAGGAGGTAGACATGGTAGTTCTATTGGCAAAAAGATTGGAAGAAATTCAAAGCGAGTCAGCAGCAATACTCGCTAAGTGGTGTATCAATAATAAGTCACTATGGTAACCAAAGCACTGAGCAAGCCTGGGGAGAATGAAGACAAGTTAGACATAATCTACAGAATGTAACCATCCAAACTTAACCATCTGGCTGGCTAACAGAATGGAACAAGAAGCGAGTTTGTTTTGAGTAGAGGTTTCAAGCAAATTAGAGTTTATTTCAGAATTGAACGCCTCAATCCCAGATTAAACCTGGTTACTACAATACAGGCGAGGTCATAAGAGGATGAAAGGTAAAAATCTAAAGCTATTCAAGGCTATTGGTATCCCTGGATTATTCAACAAACAGAGGCTTATCCTGTAACATATGTCCTGAGCCAAGGACTAAAAGGAACGCTGTTGAGTGGAGACTGGCATGTGGGGATCATGGGATGATGAGTTTAAAATTTCGGTGAGTGAGAATTTGCTTGTTGGATGCACAGAAGCACGTGAATAAACTAATCAAGAGTCAGACAGGTCACAGTAAGGTGGGGCACAATGTAATTAAATAAACAGTTGCCAATTAAATCTCTCTAAATGTATAAATTGACTGCTCCAATACTGTACTGGTAGAAAATTTATGATCATTTGTGAAAATAGGAACATTCCTTGTATGTACAGACCAAATAATGGTCACTTGTTTTGAACAAGACTTTAGAAGCTTTTTTTTCAAAGACAGAAACAAGCCCTCCCATTTACAGTAGGGAATATTAGGCAGTCACCAAAATGACCATTGAATTTGGACCATAGAAAATAGCGACCATGAAAATCAAAGGCGTGAAATGGGAATGACTTTGGAAGAGAAATTCCAGATAAAAAGCTCTTTCAATTTGCAAAATGTTTTACCTACTCACTAGAGGGCAGTCCATGCCCAGGAAAAAGGCACAATGTTTAATTAATTAATTATTCTGAATGCTTGTATTGACCATATGGGGGTCGAACGATAAAATCGGACAGGCAGAAATTGTAATTTGATCCTTTCAGGAGGCAAATCTTGTAGAGAATGAGACTTTCTGAGCTATTAGATGATGGAAGTTTGACTTCCTCAAAGGAAGCATTAAGCCCAGTTATATAAGCAGAACAGAAGCAGCTCCATCAAGGATACGATTGTGTCAAAGCTTTTCCTCTCATTTAAGTTATTCATACCCTCACAAAGTGAAGTCTAACTCTGCATTAACAAGAAGATCAGGATGGTGTTATAAATGAAGTGAAGAAATGACTTACATTCATGTAGCATCTTCCATGTTCTAAGTGCAACACTTCCAAAAAAAATTATTTTTGAGCGAAATCACTGCTGTTCTCCACCGTCGAATGTCTTTATATTAAAGAGCAACCAATTACAATGAGATCATTTATTTTGGTGGTATGAAAGGACTCAAGGTTAGGTAGGAAGCCAGGAGAACTCTTCCCCAAACATAACCTGGCACTATTCATGCTGAGGAGAACAATCAGACAAAGGCTACATTCACCATTTTAGCCAAATTGCTGTGCCTCCAGCAGTATCATCTATTTGGTTTTGTATTTAAACATCTGTGATGAATCAGGTTTGCTCGCTGAGCTGTAGGTTTGATATCCAGACGTTTCATTACCTGGCTAGGTAACATCATCAGTGGCAACCTCCAAGTGAAGCGAAGCTGTTGTCTCCTGCTTTCTATTTATATGTTTGTCCTGTTTGGGGTTCCTGGGGTTTATGGTGATGTCATTTCCTGTTCGTTTTCTGAAGGGTTGATAGATGGTATCTAGATCTATGTGTTTGTTTATGGCGTTGTGGTTGGAGTGTCAGGCCTCTAGGAATTCTCTGGCATGTCTTTGCTTAGCCTGTCCCAGGATAGATGTGTTGTCCCAGTCGAAATGGTGGTTTCTTTCATCCGTGTGTAAGGCTACGAGGGAGAGAGGGTCATTTTGTGGTCTTTTTGTGGCTAACTTTCTTTCTGTTTGTCCTACGTAGTGTTTTTGGCAGTCCTTGCATGGAATTTTGTAGATGACGTTGGTTTTGTTCATGGGTTGTACTGGGTCTTTTAAGTTTGTTAGTTTTTGTTTTGGAGTGTTGGTGGGTTTGTGCCACAGTAGTCCAGGATATCCGACCTCGGACCTTCAGGTGACCATCCTCCAAGGCGGACTTCCGGACAGGCAGCAGCGAAAAGTGGCCAAGCAGAGGCTGATCGCTAAGTTCGGTACCCATAAGGAGAGCCTCAACCCGGACCTTGGGTTCATGTCAAATTACAGGTGACCACCATTGCACTACACACACACACACACACACCTATACGCACATACATACGGACACACATATACACAGACGCGCACACAGACACCCACACACACCCTTACAGACACACAGACTCCCACACTCATACATGCACCCCTTCACAGACTTAAGACACTCTACACTCACTACACACATACTCTTTCTCACACTCACAACCCCCAACCCAGACAGACACACACACACACACAGACAGACATAGACCCACATGCACACATATGTTTTGTGAGGTGAATTTGTACTTGCAGGGTTACATTGTATTTTGCTCAAAACTGCATTCATTCATGTAAAACTCTGAGCTCAAAAACTGCATGAATTCATGTAAAACTCCGTTATCTCACTTTTTAGATTAGAATCAATCTAAACATCATGGCATAGACAGAGAACACAGGGGGCCAACACCTTCAACATATTGTCTAGCTATCTTCCATTGTTAACAGCTAACCTGAGAATGCTACTTTAAAAAAAGGCTTTGTGATTTACACATGAAAGAAGTGAAACTATCATGTTATTTAAACAGATGAAAGACTTAACAATCAATTATTCAATGTATAATTTCAATTACATCACACTGTAAATTTTTGCTATAAATTCTGTGTGTTAGGATTGAGCCCTCCACTACCACCTGATGAAGGAGCAATTCTCCGAAAGCTAGTGTGCTTCCAATTAAACCTGTTGAACTATAACCTGGTGTTGTGTGATTTTTAACTTTATACACCCCAGTCCAACACTGGCATCTCCAAATCATGACTACAAGATTGAAAATTGGACTTATCAGTGGTCTCAGAACGTATTGGACTGGAAGAAGGGCCTGTGCCCGAAACGTCGAATCTCCTGTTCCCTGGATGCTGCCTGACCTGCTGTGCTGTTCCAGCAATAAAGTTTCAACTTTGATCTCCAGCATCTGCAGACCTCACTTTCTCCTCCTGGACTGGAATGGAAACTAGTCATCCTCATTTCTAAGTATCTGAGAAAAGAGGAGAAAGAAAATCTGTTGTTTGCTTTGCATATCCAGGGTGCATTTACGAATAGCAAGAATTTTTACCAAGACTGAAAGAATAATTACATTGGCTTGTGTTCTGCTGAATATAGAAAATTAACAGTAGTCAAATTGAGATGTGTCAGTTGATCAAAAGATTTGAAACGGTAGATGGATATGAACTATTTCAGTATGTTTTGAAAATAAAACACATTTTCTCAAAGCTTTTTTGTCTGGCACTCATCAGGACATGTTGCAAGAATGCAAATCCACACAGAAAACCAACATTGTACAGAATGGAAAGAACATACTGGTTGGTTGACAAGGGGGCTCTGAAAGGGAGAAGTGTTGCCATAAAGAATGTATCCATGAATACTGACTGACAGTTAACAGCCAGAGACTATTTCTTTGAGTTGGAGAGCACAAAGGCACAACTTTAAAATTTAAAGCTATTCTGTTCAGCAGATGACAGGCAGCCCTTCCTCAGCAACAGGTACTGGAAACCAACAACTGTCCTCTACAAAAACTGCTGAAACTGGCAGCTCAGCTGAAAATGTAAATACATGTTGATAAATTTCTGTTTGTTCAGTGTTGTAGCATGTCTTATTGTCAGTATACCTATATGAGCCATGCTCATGATATCATCATTGTCTCACAGCATGGGCCTGAGGGTGTAAAGGTTCATACTCCACCTTACTGTGGAAGCATGATATGCTATTGAAAGCTAATTTCTCTTTGTAAACTATTACGTTAACAACACCGAAGTGCCTGAAAATGCAATGTTTGTATATAAAACCGTCTGTACAGTTAGCTGTAATAAATATTTGTTGGATTCTTCAATACCACAATATTCATGCACAATACCTTATCATAGAATCGCTACAGTGGGGAACAGGTTGGCCAACAGGTCCACACCCACCCTCAAAGAGTAACCCACCCAGATCCGTTCCCCTACCCTGACTGACATACCCAACCTATACATCCCTGAACACTGTTGGGCAATTTAGCATTACTAATTCACCTAACCTGCATATCTTCGGAGGGTGGGAGAAAACCGGAGCACCCAGATGAAACCCACACAGACCCAGGGAGAATGTGTAAATTCCACATAGGCAGTCACCCAAGAATGGAATTGATCCCAGGTCCCTGGTGCTGTGAGGCAGCAGTGCTAACCACTGAGCCACCATGCCATCCTCATGTTACAAGGGATAATACAAGCTTTGCAGTTTCAGGTAAAACACTCTGCTGGAGGTTAAGAGTTTCAGAAACAAGGCAGTTGAGTGGAATGAAGTACAGGTCAGTAATGATATCGTTGAATGGTAAGACAGCTTCAAAGGTTGAATAGTCTATTCCAAATCCTATGTTTCACTTCATTATGTCTTACGGCATATTTATAGTCTTGTTAATGAGTTGTAAATCTTTTAAGATTATTATTTGTGGTATTGTACATGAAATAAAGTTGTTATATTTGTGTAAATATATGACAGTATAGGCATGAAAATGTCAGTATAATTTAGAAGATGGATCCAAATCTAACTTCTGACTACACTAAAGCAAATGTGGTGTGAGCTCTTCTTTTGGCAGCCTCATGTGATTTAGACTTCACAACAATAACTTCAGTCTATTGTCTAACTCTCTTGTTTACAAAATGCATTTATCTTGCCAAGAATTTTATAAACTCACTCTTACTTAAAATTCTTCTTAATGGATATGCCAGACGTGATGTTTATAACATTGGAAGTCAGTCAACTGAGCAGTGAGCACAGGGAGCCTTTGTTCCTGAACTCAATACAAACCACAGCTGGCACTGTTACTTTGGTCTGGCTTGGTGCTGTATTTCTTTCACATTTTCTTCAGTGTTATTCATGATGGGCATTGGAGGCAAGTCCAACATTTACAATCCATCCCTCTGAGAAAACTGAATGTTTTTGTCGGTTGCCTCAGAATACAGTTAAAAGTGGGGATTGGAGTTAGCAATAGGTCTCCACGAACACCTTGGATTTTGACAACAATCCACCCCAGCTAAGCTGACTTCAGCTCTTTATTTCCAGATTCTTTTAACTGAACTGAAATTCTGAAACTGCTGTGTTGGATTTCAACTCATTTTCCCTGAACTGTCAATCTAAACCTCTCCGTTTAGTTTGGCCAACTCAAAATCATACGAGTTATTAAAAAGCATGATGTGTTTCATTGGTTTTCTTTTAACTTTTTTCATAAAGCACTGAAGATAGGAAGAGGAAATTGTTTAACAAGGCATTATAATTGGAGGTGAGGTGGGTGCCGTGATTGCAATTTGAGTTAGCATATGGAACATATACTACAGAAATTCAGACTCGTATTGAGTCAGATACTTGAAATTTTATTAACAGTGAAACATGTTCTCTACTATGTACTTATTTAAGTCGCTATTACATTATACACATAGTTGACTGGCTGACTACTGGATGATTAGCAGGAAGACTACAACTTGAATATATAGAGAGTAAGATGGCAGCAACTCAGATGGAGACTTTTTGTACCACAGCTTCATATATCATGCTGTCATCTACCTGTCTTAAGGATATAGAGATCTTTCTGAGATCTGTGCAATAAAACAACATGCCTTTCTTTCTCTTGAAAAACAGAAATCCTGTTCTGATAAATATATACAAGGGTGCACAATGGTAAATTAACTTTATATATTAAGGCAACACTGATGGATATGCAATATGACTGGATCTAATATACAATGATTATGGCTCAGCTATGTTACTTTACGGAATGCTTTGTCACTGTGAATGTATGTGTCTCCTGTGTTATGGATGGCTGGTTGTTGTTTGGTATAGTAGTTTCAACACCAGAGTCAACAACTTGTATGACTGATAATAGCTAATGTGCAGCTCGGATCAGCTATCCATTTCACTATGATATTTTACCACTGTTTTTGACAATGTTGTATGACCTGGACTGTATATAACATTGTAGTAATTTTCCATGGACCCATGTATTCGAACAAAGATATCAAACTTCTGGATCAATTGGGGATAACTGCATGTTTGTTGATTCTGCTTTTGTATCATCTTCTCCCTTCTTTCAGCAATACAGCAAGTACATGTGACTGGGTGGTAAGAATGTGTGACAGAATGACTGGGTGGATCTGTCTTCCAAATGTGACACTGCCAATGAGGATAAACTATTGCTGTGAGGAGCAGTACATACAATTAATGTGGTCATCCAGAAATCTTGGCAAAACCCTTTGCATTTATTGGTCATGGACTTCACCATACACACAGTGCATTCTGCAACACCATTAAATTGAGGATTGTGAAGTGATGTGTGTTGAATACCCATATTCATCTACATGTCTTGGAAGAGTGCAGTCATGTACTGAGAATTGATATTGGGCTCAAGTTGCTGAAGAATGCCAAACATAACGAATATGGCAATTAGTTTGTCAGCAACTGTTGCACTTGTGATGTTTTTGATTTTTTTCACAAAAGGGAATTTGGTAAAATAGTCACTCATCAAGATGTTGTCCTGTTTTTGGATATGGAAAACATCAGTTGCAATCTTGCACCACAGTTCAGAAGGAATTTGTTGGAATGAGAGGCTGTCATGATCATTGAGGCTAATTGAGTTGACAGACTTCACATGACTTGATCAGTTGATCAGTTATATTGATGCTGTAGCCAGTTTATTGCGCGTGGACTGCATTAATTAGTGCAATTTCCCATGCCCGCGTGTAAAATGCATAAATGCATATTTGCACGTGTACCAGGGCTAATACTAACATGTTAGTGCATATTGCACGTTCCTATTGGAACATATAATCTGGGTGGAGGTAAAGGCTTCAGCTTTGCTGACAGCATCCATGGGATGTGTCAAAGTGATCCTACGTGCTATCTGAACGGCGTCTGTAAGCTTAATATTGTAGGTACCTCTTTGACTTCAGTGACATGCTTGTATGCCATGGCTGGGAGTTTGGAAGTGTATTTGAAATTGTTCCTTGTTTGGTTCTCCTGCACATGATGATATGAGGAATTGTATTGCTCTTTGGGTCTCTCTGAGCATTTGAACCACTTGCATTGTACAATGCCCTGCTACAATTGCTTCAAACTTGCATCCAACTGCCCTCAGTGTAATCTTTAAGTTTGTCTAGAAGTGCCTTTCAGAAAGATTTGCGTATAGAGACAATGACCGGTTCCACTACCCTTTTATAAGATTAGCGTCAGTGAAATCACAATCTAGACATCGCATTGGCTTTGCCTATGAATTAGTTGTTAATTTCATCTGGCTGTTGACACTCTGACACAAACTCAAACTTGTGCCTCCTGAAGTCGACTCAGATCTTAAGCTGAACATCTAGGACTTTGAAAATCAGGTCTGGATATTTGTCATTATTCAAAATATTGAAGGATTCAATTCTTTTGAAACCATCATTCCTCAAAATGCTAAGAAATTTGACATCCTGTTTCTCTTTATACATAATTTGCTCGTCTATATAATGAGGATTAATGCTTTTTTTGAATAATTAGAATTCTAACAGAATTTCACTGGAATGCCAGTCCAAGTTCAAATGTCTACTTTCTATTATTGCTGTACTTTTTCATACGTTCTACAATTGCGAGAAGAAAATTAATCTTTTTGTTTTATAATGCGTCTATTTTGCATCTTTGGCTTCTTGCTTTTGAATTCCCTGCTCGACTTATTGCTACTTTAGGTGTTCTTAAAGTTGTTTTTATTGATTTGTTGTAGCTGCTTTAAAATGGTGTCAGCACCAAAAAGGAAAGAATATTGACATTATATACTCTCTCTTTGTAAATGTAAGATGGTAAAATCCACTGCTGTTTGGAGACAACTATAATATTTTAAATGTAAAATACAGTTTAATCAGAATATTTTTACTGTACTTTTCCAGCTGCTCTTTGGTGGTGTGGATTATTCTTTCAGCAGCAATTAAACTCCTAGAGCTTCTAAAAAAAAGTCTGATTACCTGTGGTCGCATTTTTTTAACACGTGAGAGAAAGTACTCCTTTTTTGTTTTGTTTCTTTATAGTTGTAGCCTCATCTTGGTTGTAGCTGCAACTCTTGTTCTGAACTCCGGCAGGTAGTAGGTGATTGTTAGGAAAATGGATTTTTGAAACTGCCAATGTTGAAATCTTTTCATCCTTCAGTATCAAGTTGCTGTTACCAGTTTATAGCTTACATTTGCTGTTACCATCTTCTAGTACCTATTGCTGCTACTACTGTCAGTGTGGAGTTGTAGTCTAACAGATGTTCATTCTAAGAACATATACCACAATATTTAAAACTATACTCTCCGTATTGAGTCAGATATCTGGAAGTTTATTGACAATGATCTACATACATTAATTCATTTCCGACATATAGTCTGAGGTATATTTTTCCTAAGATTACTGTAAAATTATGTACATACATGCCTGTCCCCAATTCGTCAATCGCATTACAGTGAATTCACGTGAAGGAAACACGCATTACAGCAGCACGACCTGCACACCAAAGATGCCTTGATTAGTTTCAAATTACTGCAATTAATTACTCAAAAGTTCTCTTGAAATGGTTATGGTCACATTTGGAACAATAGTGCAAAATTGGGGACATATTGTTGCATAAATTACCCTCTTGTCAAAGTGGCTAACTCCAGCATTTAGTTTCAATGCTCAATTTATAGCTATCATTTACACTGTCCTTTAAATCTCTTTTCACAGATGGTACTATTCTTTCACCATGATCAATTGAGACATGAAATGGGAACATGTATTCACCGAAGAAACAGCTAAAGCCTCTGTTTGCAATGGTATACATTTTAAATTTAAGTTCAGGTGACATATAAATCAGATGGATTCTGCAGCTGTTTCATGCAACTAGCTATTAAGAGGTAAGACTGAATTAAATGGCATTTGATTCTCTGAGAAGTTCAGCTGTGACATAGTCCTGCTATAAGGAGGTTTTATTTCCTGGATCACAACATCCATGTTTTAGCTGACTCCCATTGAACTGGCCCCCAGAATATAAAACAAGCTACCAGAAATTAGGACTGAGAGATTGGTTTGTGTGATAGGTTGGGATACATGGATTGTAAAATGTGTTGCTGGAAAAGCGCAGCAGGTCAGGCAGCATCCAAGGAGCAGGAGAATCGACGTTTCGGGCATAAGCCCTTCTTCAGAAAAGGATACATGGATTGTTCATTTTTATATTGTATTCTATTGTAGATGGAATTAAAAGAGAGCAAGTATGAAATAACATAAATATTTGCAATTCAACTAGATAAGTACTCTCAGTAAACTGCCAGATGAATAAACCTATCACATATACTTGAGCTCCAGTTCCTAGACCCTTCCAATGGGTTTCCACTATGGCCTTTCAGTCAGGGGTCTGGACAATGGGGCTCTTCAGGGCCCAGTACCTGGGACCTGGGGTTAGGGGACCTCTGATATTCAGGTAAGAGGTAGGACTGCTATGCTTGAGACAAGGGAACCTGGGCCAGCCCATGATTTCTGTTGCTGGCCTGTTTTAAGTATCAACTGGCATCATTGGAAATATGGTCACTGACACAAGATCTCAAGCAACACTCTCTGTCCAGTCCAACTGCTGATTAGTTACGTAGCTCAGTATTTCCCAAACATTTTCCCTCTATGACCCCATTTTGAGGCTACTTTTCCCACTATGACCCCCTAAGTGAGAAATTTGAGACTGGGTTGGGAGGGGGAGAATGACTTGGGGAGGGAACGAGAAGGGACAAGAGCTACAAGATTGGGAGCCTGTTGGGTCAGATGCACAGCGGCAGGAACTTAGTGAACCCCACAGTAGCTATTATCACCTTGGAGCTCACAGACCCAAACATTTCACCTTGTGACCACATGAAGTAGTTTGGTTCGCCACTTTGGGAGGCAAGACGTTATCCCTGGTCAACAGAATATAGCCAGAGACAGCATATTGCGTAGGATTCTAACAGAGTTGGTACGGTATCTGCTCTGGCCTTTACTTCTTATTAAGGTTGTAATCAATAATTCATTACAAACTCTGAAATTGCATTAACGTATCTAGCGGCAATTGCTCTCCGAAATTACATTAAGTTTATTCGGCTGTTGGGAACAGGAAAACACAGGGTAAAAATACATGGTGAGTCTGAAGGCAGGGTTGGCAATGAAAGCATTCATCTGAGAGAGAGCAGATTGTCAATTTAAATCTCAGCTGGCAATAGTTGGAACCGTCTCCGAACACGTTAGACTGTGGCTTTAGTGCTTCATCTGTTGGAGATTTTCTGCCAAATAATCCCATAAGCTGGTAAAATTTGTTTACCTTCTTCTGAAAGCTCACAGATGGTTAAAAACCACATTCAATCTTGTGGGACAATACATGCTCAAAAAGTCAAGCAGTCTCTAGCAATCCCCTCCTATCCAGTAATTATATGGGCGAGCTTCACTCCTATCCATAATATCCAAGGATGCCTACACGATGCATATTATTTCATTTTTAAAAAATAATGTCCTACTGTGCATTGTTGGCATTTAACTTGCCCTTCTTGCCTTGCAAGCAGCTGCCACAAGTGTTGATTGTCCAAATGCATCTCCTATGTAAATGTGGCAGACATGGGACTGCAACATATGCTAATGACGCAAACTGTGCATCATTGGAGCAGATCCATTTCAGGAGCTGGAGAATTCTATTCTGTTCAGAGTCACTGACAAGAGCAACACCAGCAAGAGAACATGTTGAGGCGAGTGGAATGAAGTACTTGAGTTAGAGGGGTATATTGACCAGAGCTATTGAGGGACAATTGCAAATTGCTGACCTCTCATCATTAATTCTCCAAAACTGAGGGAGTGTCATTTTTCACTTTATCAAAATCTTTCAAAATTTAAAACATTCTTTAAATCTAGTTTTACATCTAGCTCCTGTCCTTGCATCTCAAATCGCTCCATATAAACTGTGATACTTTATTGCTGGAATGGTCTTGGTAAATGTACATTGCACATTCACTGTAGTGATTCCCTTTAATTGGACATTCGAAACTGCTCAGTTTACCCTTTGGATTGATCGACATTTGCATACATTCCCCATTACTTTAGTGTCATTGTCTAAACAAGTGTAACTGCCTTTTTTGGCTTCATCTACATGCACTTATATTTTCATCAAATTAAGTATTTGAGCCCCTGGGGTATTTTATTCGTCATCATTTTGAAGTGTCCTCCATTAACTGTTTGTCCTTATTTTTCTCCCAAAATGTATCTGACACTTATCTACATTACAAAGAAGATGCCAATTAGTTCTCCATTGTGTTTATCTGTCTTTGCTTAACCTCCAGACCTCCAGACTAAGATCGGAGAATTGGCAGCTGAGCTCAGTAACTTTCTGAAGAACTATGTCTGACAAATCTCAGGCCACCATTATCAGGCAAGTGTTCCCTTCACCTTTTCCATTTGCCATTGGTTTCTAGTTCAGTACAAACTTCTCAGCCATGGAGACCACAAGAGGCCAAGATACAATGATGCACACCCAAGGATCAAATCACAAAGCATCAAATTGAAAGCTTTATGCAGATCTGTTCACTGTGGAATTGCTCCTCACCCCGCGCTTGAAACAAAGCTGTTATATCCATTCCCTCCCCACTCCCCACCCTCTCACTGGTGATTGACAGCAATTGACCATGGAGCCAAGTCTCATACAAAGCTCCCAGATTTACCAAACCTGAAGTACATTTTTCTATAGTTCGACAAAGCCTGAGTTCACTTACCGTGGTGATGCCAAATCAAAGGACAGAGCCTCGTTCTGCGAAATCCCAACAGTCGCACTCCAGTCCAGCCAAATCCCAGGAAGACCCGATAGAGTGACCTAGCTTTGAACTGTTTTTAATATAACTAAGCACATTTGTTATCCTTGGTACAACTAAATATCAACCATTTCCAATTGGTATAACATACACTTTACTTTGCTGTTTATTCTCACCTCTCAAAAGGGCAAGAAATTAAGACTAAATAAATAAGGGGATATATATCAGATAAACACACTCAAACACATACATGTGTGCATATGCACATTTTAAATAATAAGATTAATCAATTCATCTTCACATAACGATGAATGAAGTTGTAAAATGCAATCCCCAAAGCAGCCTCAAAATTTCACAGAACAGATTAGGAAAATGTGATTTAACTAATTCAGTCAATGGCCCTGGTGTTACCCTCTGAATGGTATAAACACATTATAAAACATTAAGCTCATTGGTTCATGTGAACACCATCCTCCACTTAGACTATTATTTCATTTTGTAAAGTATTTGAGAGCCAAGAGCATTCTAAATTTCTCACCTTTACACTCATGACCCATAATCATAAAGCATTATTTCAGACGTGTTACGCTTGTCACATTTTTTGTAGGATAATAAATGCAACTGATGTTCAAATTGCATGATTCTCAGCTACATTTTGAGAATGCCATTTGTTGGTTCCATTGATTTATTTGTGTAGAGAATAAAAATCACATGGGCCATAAATAAAAGACAGATAGTGTTGAAAATATCCATCAGAATAGGCATCATTTACAGGAGTTGTTGTTGTTTCAGCTTTCAGTGGCCCGGTCCTTTTGTAAAGCAGTGTTCTTTTGTAAAACAGATATAAAGTAACTGCAAGGGTTTTTCCTGGTCAGAGTCACACATCTCTGGTGAATGCATAAATCATAGACTTACAGAAATGATTACATAGATGAAGGCCAAACAGTTTATCATACACTTGACTACATCTTTAACTCGAGAAAATTAACTTAAATTTCATTTCCCAGTCTTTTCCTTCATAGACTCTTCAAAAGATGAGTGCAATTCCATTGGAAATGAAATCATAGCCTCTGCTAGACTTGTTGTGAACCTTACAGTAGCAAGGATTGAAAACCTTCAAATAAAAAACAGCAGAAGATACTAGAAATTCTTGGACAATCAGGCTGCATCTGGATGGGGGTGGGTGGGGTGGGGCAGAGAGTGCAAAATTAATGCTTCAAGTCTGTGACCTATCATCAAAAATGAAGAGAAGTCGGAATGTCCTGGGTTTGAGCAGATGAAAGCGAGGCAGCTGGAAGAAGAACCAAGGGGAAGGTCTGATATAAGATCATAACAAATAGGAGCGTGAGCAGACCAAACAGCCACTCGAACATGCTCTACAATTTGAACCAATCATTGTTGATCTTCATCTTCAACTCCACTTTGCCATCTGTTCCCCATACCTCTTAATTTCCCGAGAAGCCAAGAATACGTTTATCTCCAGTTTAAATTCCCAAGACAGAGGAAACAACATCTCAGTGTCTAACCTGTTAAGCCTCTTAAGTACATTTCAGTTAAATTGTGTCTCGTTCTTCGAAACTCCAGAGAGTATAGGCCCAACAGGGAACTTGCCTTCCCAAATGCTTGTTGCACCTGCAAGCTTACTTTCTGTGTTCCTTGTACCTTTTAATATGAACATTTAGAAGTTTCAACCTTTTAAAAATTATTCTTCTTTCTATTTCTTAGTTAAGAATCTCACATAGTAAGTGCCATCTGACACTTTGTTACCCATTCAATTAACCTGTGCATTCTGCCTCTTTGTGTCCTTACAACCTGCTTTCTGACCTAGTTTTACATTGTCAGCAAACATAGATAGATTACTTTCCTCCTCATGATCAAAACCATTATGTAGATTGTAAATAGCTATAGCATATTGTAAATCTACATAAATAGATTGTGATAGAGTGAGGAGCAGAAGAGATTTATCAAGAGCTTTCGTAGTTAAAAGTAAGTCAAAGAGTGTGGTTATGGGTGAAATAAAAAATGATGTGCCCAGATGAGGTGTGAAAGACTAACTTACAGCTAAATGCAAAGGTAAAGGGATTAATAAAGAAACAAGAGAAAAAACAAACTAACAAGAGAGAAAAAAAAGCACCACTAAACAAACTGGAGGTACTAAGCATTGAGTCCAGGATGCTAGAGAGTGCTGAGCTAAACAATGATGCTGATACAACAGAGACGGTATAGCTTTAACATTTATGTAATTATTCCATCCCTACCATATTCTTTTTAAACCGTATCTATTCATGCCAACAAAAAATATTTGTATTACTTTGAAAAGAACATGAGTTTCTGCAGGATGCTTTTAAAGAAGTATATTATTCCACCACCTTACCTATATGCAGTGCGTTGGCAGTACTGGATGTTCCTTAAGTAGTGTATTGAAGTACACTGTTAAGACATGATGTTGCAATTCTGCCTGTGATTATATCTGCCACCAGAAATGTAAATTTGAGCCTGAGTTGAATGAGGTTCTGAGACTTTTAGCATGTAGACTAATTGACCTGTTTTTCTTCTTCAGAGCTTCAATAGTTCAATTTGGAAATGTGGTTGAAAAAAACTATTAATTAACGTGTATGAGTACAAGTGCTAATTTTATGTTTAGACTGTATTTTTTGCTTTGCTAGCCCAATAATATTTGATATTCTGAAGAGCTTGTACTGTAGGTGGAAACTGACAATAGCTGACTAACATGTCCTAAGCTGTGAGTGGGCATGGCAAGGAGGCAATCATGCAGTACCAATCCTCTTCCAAAAATAATGGTCATTGTGGACATTACACTTTCAAAATATATTGAATGTTCATTGATACGCTTCACTGCTTAATGCCAGTTGATTTGCCATTGCTTGAAAAAGTTGTTTTCATGTTAAGTAAATTGAAAATTGAACAGCTTGCCTATAGTTTTCAAATTTAGCTGCTATCCCTGTATCTACGTAAACATCAATAATTTTGCATTACTGATGCACTTAGTCATTTATATAAAAATCCTACCAGGTTGTGAAGAGATTGGATGTGGGAGGGTTTTCCAAGTAGGATGTCTAAAATTCAGCTTTAGATCAAATATCGAGGGGGTTGCTTTGTCAGTCCTAGGAGAAATGGCAGGGTGGCATGGTGGCACAGTGGTTAGCATTGCTGCCTTGCATCGCCAGGGACCTGGGTTTGATTCCAGCCTCGGGAGACTGTCTGTGTAGAGTTTGCACATTCTCCCGGTGTCTGCGTAGGTTTCCTCCCACAGTCCAAAGATGTGCAGGCTAGGTGGATTGGCCATGGGAAATGTGGGGTTACAAGGATAGGGTATGAGGCGTTTGTCTGTGTGGGATGCTCTTTGGAGAATTGATGCAAACTCGATGGGCCAAGTATCATCTCCCTGCAATCTAGGGATTCTATTCTATGAGCTTCATTGGAACACTATAGCATGCCAAGCTTGGAAAGGCCAGAGTGGGAGGAAGATGGGAGATTGAAATCACAGGCAACTGAAAGCTCAGGGTCACTACTGCAGACTGAACAGAGGTATTACACAAATTAGTCAGCCAGTTCTTTTTTGCTGTCTTCCTAGTCTATATGTTGCCTGGGACTGCAGTGTGAGCAGCAACTACAGTGAACTAAATGGAAAGCAATGTAATTAAATAGCTGTTTCACTTGGAAAATTTTGTGATAAATTGTTCTGTGTTCAAATAATGCTCTGAGTCATAACATTTTTCTGAGTTCTTCTTCATGTAATGATAATCCCGAGTCTATGCCCTCTGGTTATTGATTCACTATTCCCTATCCACCCACTCAAAAACTTGCAATATTTTGAAACACTTGAAAAGATTTTCCTTGTCGTCTTCTCAGATGAAATGAAAACAGGCTCAGTTATTTAAAATGTTTTCTGGAAACAGCAAACACTGAATGGATCAAGCAGGAGGATGTACTATGTACTAATCAGATATGTCAATGATGATAGAATAAATGATATGACACTGAGATTAGTAGGAGTGGTGACATCAGACTAAAATGAGAGTATAAAGAGAGAGTCTTTGACATTTCACTAGAGAGCTCTGAAAGTAGTAGTTTCTGTGCTAGGGAACAAATTCAGGTTTACTTGCAAAGGACCTAATGCCATTATGTCAGCACATTATTATGCATGACTGGTCCAATCACTGATGATGTCCCGACAAGACAAAGCTTGAAAGAAAGAATTATGTAGTAAGATGCTTTAATTAAATAATTTTATGTATGCTTTAGTCCCAAAAGAAATTTAGCTAATGGACAAGATTCAATCCAGCAAACTCAACATTTGGGAAGAAGCCTTTTGAAATATTTCAATCACCTCAAAAATAAAGAGGAAGTTCTGCAATTGGGTAATTTCCAGACAAACGGAAATCACACAACAAGGAGAAGATTCAAGAAATTAAAAGTACAGAGCAATAGGTGATGACAATATTGTTACTTAAAGTCAAAGAGAGTCAACACAAATCCTGAACCATCACCTTGAAAATACAAGGGTTTGAAACAGAATTTAAAGTTGGCACATGAGCAACTGTTTCAATACTGGCAGGCGGCTTGCAATTGTTAAAATCTGTGCAAAGTCAGGCTGTCCAAATTAAAATGCCAAGGTCTAGCAGGGATAGGTCTTCAGGGGCATAAGCAAAGCAACATGAAACATTTAATCAGACAGGATGAAATTTTAGTAAGCTACTCTTATGTACAGAAAGATCAGAGTATTTCAGTGTTGAACAGAAATGCATGTATTTCCCTTGGTCTCTAAGAGAGAGTTGATATAATAATCCAGAATGAAGATAGAAGAGAATTTCACCAAGAATTTCTAAAATTAATCAAATGCTTAGGCAACTTCAAAGAGGAGTATCACATTACTTTGCAGAAGGTGCTAAACTAACTTATACGCTCTGAGGAAAATTTGTCAATCTTAGATGAGAAAGGCAATATCTCAGTTAGACAGCATGATAGAAAGCAGTGTCACATTGACAGTGATTGAATCAACAAAATGGTGCTCTGGGTTAGTAACAGTTCCCAAGATAAATGGAGAACTAAGACCGTGTGTGTGTCGCATACAGTTGAACAAAGGAATTAGACGAGAAATCCATTCTATTTTGTACGCTGATGATAGCTTCACAAAACTAGATGCAAACCGAGGGCTCTGGCAGATACATTCAGAGCATTACAGAATGCAGGCCTTACACTAATGAAGAATGATAGTTCTCTGGGACGGCGATTGCATTTCTAGGACACCATTTTCCGAGAACAAGGTGAATCCAAGGACGGCAAGAGCCATCTGTGCATTTCCAGCAGGAAATTGTGTAAGCTCTTAGGCATGGTCAATCAAGTGGGGAAGGTAGCCAGTCTTACTCAGCCCAGAAGACAGCTTTAGAAGAAAGCTCAGCAATGGTTTTGGAATCAAGACCACAGTACAGTTTTTGAAAAGCTTAAAGAGAGGTTTCCTTGGTCATGGGAATGTTTCTTTTACACAGACTAATAAAATATACGAAAATGTACAGAATTCCTTTCTGACCAGGGAGCAGCACTTTGAAAGCTAGTGCTTCCAAATGAACCTGTTGGACTGCAACCTGATGTTGTGTGATTTTTTTATCTTTGTACCAGGAGGCAGTCATACCCTTTAAGGTTGAGTCACCTGATTCATTGTGCAGAGATAGAAGAGTGTGACTGCAAGTGAGGAGGATAAATGGATCAAGAGGGCAAGAACACAAAAGACTCGGCCTTTGCAATTGTCCAACAGGCTTGAGGTTCTTTCAGCTTATTTGGAGGATACAGTCTACAGGGTGGATGAACGAAGTGCCAATGTTCAATGGGCCAAATGGCCTAATTCTGCTCCTATATCTGATGGTCTAACTGACCATGGTACTATAATATATGAAGGCATTCAAAGAGGAAAGTAAGAAAGAATGTAAGGGTAGTAGGGAACAGTATAATGAGGGAAATTGACATTGTTCTCTACAGCAAAGCAAATGATTTCAAACAGCTCCCTTGCCTGCCTGGTGCCATGGTTTGGGACATCTGCTCAGGCCTGGAGAGGAACTTGCACAGGGAGATGGAGGATCCAGTCATTGTGGTCCATGTAGGTACCACCAACAAAGGTAGGACAAAGAATGCTTGTTTGTAGTCATTACAAAGAGCGAGGTGCAAAATTGAAAAGGAGAACCTCAAAAGTCGCAACCTATGGATTTTTGTATTAGTCCTCTGCAAATTATTGGGTAAATCAGTCCAGAAAATGAATCTCAGGTACAGAGACAAGTGTGAAAAAAACGAATCCTGGAGAGAAGGAGGCACAGTGGCTCAGTGGTTAGCACTGCTGCCTCTCAACACCAGGGACCCGGCTTCGATGGGTGTCTGTGTGGAGTTTCCACCTTCTCCCCATGTCTATATGGAGTTTGCACATTCTCCCCATGTCTATATGGAGTTTGCACATTCTCCCCATGTCTGTGTGGCTTTCCTTCGGGTGCTCTGGTTTCCTCCCAGAGTCCAAAAATGTCCAGGTTGGGTGCATTAGCTATTGGAAATGCAGGGAAAGGATAGACTCTTTGGAGGGCTGGTCTGAAATCAATGGGCTGAATGGTCTGCTTCCACACTGTAGGGAATCATATGGTACAGCACTGGGAAAGTGAAAGCTGCACCAATGAGATAGTACCCATCTGAACCCTGCTAGGCTTTTGTTCTTGCCAGCCACATAAGTAGGGGATAGAGAGGGTTTTAGACTAATAGTAAGCAGCGTTACCTCTCAATTTCTTTCTGGCTGTGCAGGTCTCGAAGCTCCATGCAAGGCAGTAGCTTTCAGAACCAGAAGTCAGTGCTGCAATTGGCATATCGATGCTGATCACATGTATAGCAACTGGGAGCTAATTAATAATGGAAAGTAAGGAATTGGCAGTTGACTTGGAATGCTGTTTTGCATCAGCCTTCACTATAGAGGGTAGTGACATGGAAACTGTCAGGAAGTATTATTCAAGAATGCATAGCAGGGCACTTAGATAAGCTCAAGGTATTCAAGTAAAATCAACATGGTTTTGTGAAACGTAAATCATACTTGACCGATCTACTGGAGTTCTTTGAGAAGGTAACGTGTTGTGGATAAAGGGAAATTGAGGGATGTACTACACTTAGATTTACAGAAGGCGTTAGATGAAGGGCCATATCCAGATGCCATAAAGTTATAGTGTGGGAATAGCATATTGGCATGGAAAGAAGCTTGGTTGGCTAGTAGGGAACAGAGAGTGGAGATAAATTAATGTCCTTCATGTTGGCAAGATATAACAAATAATGTGCCACCAAAATCAGCACTGGGACATCAATTGTTTACAGTTATATAAATGACTTGGATGAAGGGATGGAGCTATGGTTGCCAAATTTGCTGATGACACAAAAATAGGTAGGAAGGATATGTGAAGAGAACATAAGGAGACTAAAAAAAAATAAACAGGTTAATTGAATGGGAAAAGATCTAGCGAATGAAGTATAAGGTGGGAACATGTGAAATTGTCCATTAGGGTAGGAGGAATTAAAAATATGGTAAAAAAATTGTACAGTTCTATGACATAAAAGGATCTGGGTGCCCTCACACAGGAATAACAAAAGGTTAGTATGCAGATACAGCAAGTCATTATTGAATTGAGTTTAATTAGTTTCATTGTCAAATGTACTCAATTGAATACAGTGAAAAGTTTACAAGTTGCTGCTTACTGTGCAGTCTTATGTATAAAGGTACCTCGGTACAGATTCTTAAGTACTAACTTTTAGGAAAGAAATTAGCAAAATAAAGATATAAGAAGTCCAGCATTACAGATCATAGGAATAGATTAGAAAATAAGGAAATAAAAACTTCAAAACAACAATCATTCCAACCCAGTCCACACTGGCTCCTAGCCTCTAGTCAGTGCTGGGTCTTGATACCAGACCACAGTGGGCTCCACCTTGAGGCCGGGAGACCACTCTGGAATCATCTCAAGGCCAGAGGTCTATGCTGAGGCCACCTGGGCTGACAGACAGCCATGCTGCCTGAGAGACAGCCACACTGAGCCGAAAGACAGCCATACCAAGCCGAAGGACCGCCACACCAAGCCAAAAGATGCCACACTGAGCTGAGAGATAGCCATGCCAGGCCGAAAGACAGCCACACTGAGCCGAAAGACAGCCATGCTAAGCTGAAAGACACCATACTGAGCTGAGAGATAGCCACGCCAGGCCAAGAGACAGCCACACAGAACAGAAAAACAGTGGCACAAGGCTGAGAGATAGCCACACTGAACTGAAATACAGCCATGCCAAGCCGAAAGATAGCCACACTGAGCTGAGAGACAGCCACACTGAGCTGAGAGACAACCAAGCCAGAATGAGAGAGTCACACCAGACTCAGTGGCTGCCATGTACTGCCCATTACAAAAGCTAATAAGATGTTAACATTTATCACAAGGAGAATGGAATACAAGTGAAAGTGGTGGAATTATGCTAATGTCGCAGCATTAGTAATCCAGGACTACAGGCTAACATTCTACGACATTAGTTTGAATGCCATCATGGCAACCGTTTAACTTAAGTTCAGTAAGATCTGGAATTAATAGCTAGTCCATGATTGATTGTTATTAAAAACCCATCTGGTTCACCAATGTCCCTACCTGCAGTGGCCTACATAGATGGAACATAGAACAATACAGCTCAGAACAGGCCCTTCGGCCCACGATGTTGTGCCGAACATTTGTTCTAGCTTAAGCACCCATCCATGTACCTATCCAATTGCCGCTTAAAGGTCACCAATGATTCTGACTCTGTCACTCCCACAGGCAGAGCATTCCATGCCCCCACCACTCTCTGGGTAAAGAACCCACCCCTGACATCTTCCCTATACCTTCCACCCTTCACCTTAAATTTATGTCCCCTTGTAACACTCTGTTGTACCCGGGGAAAACGTTTCTGACTGTCTACTCTATTTATTCCTCTGATCATCTTATAAACCTCTATCAAGTCACCCCTCATCCTTCGCCGTTCCAACGAGAAAAGGCCTAGCACTCTCAACCTATCCTCGTACGACCTATTCTCCATTCCAGGCAACATCCTGGTAAATCTTCTCTGCACCCTCTCCAAAGCTTCCACATCTTTCCTAAAGTGAGGCGACCAGAACTGCACACAGTACTCCAAATGTGGCCTAACCAAAGTCCTGTACAGTTGCAACATCACTTCACGACTCTTGAATTCAATCCCTCAAGTCCCTCAGAACTTACATGTGATTCAACTCCCACTGAAATATGATTGACTCTTTACTGCCATCTAAAATAGCCTAGCCATCAATTCAATTCATTGGAATTAGGGTTAGGCAACAATTGGTTAACAAATACTCCATCCATCCTCAGTCAAACAGAGAGGTGGAAAGAGCAGATTAAACTGTGAAAACACCAATGTATAAATATACAGGCTGGGAATTAGCTGGACTCAGTTACCAAGAAACACCATTGAATAGTGGGTACTCACCAGCTGAATTGTGAGTGAAGGTGGTTAGAAACCATTACACCAGTTTTGGAGCCATCACCTCAGAACAAACATAATCTCTCAAGACCACAAACAAAAGCAATGAGAGAAAAGCCACAGTAAATGAAGCAATGGGTCCAAATCCAGGCACAGGGCAAAAAAATCAAACAACTTTATAACCAGGGCAGAAGTCTGGTAAAGGGACAGCAAGTGAGAAGTCACAGCCAGCAGGGAAACAGATCAACTCAGAACTTACATTGTCAGAACCAACAAAGGGATGGTCAGAAAGAAGAGGAAGGCACTGGACTTAATCAATCCAAGAAGTCACAGGATGTGGGCGAGTCAAATATCTATCTAGGTAAAGTTCCAACAGCCTAGCAGACCTGGCACTGCTTTCTTGTTAGAGAGAAAGAGAGAGAGAGAGATAGAGAAATGACGAGGTGGTGGTTTAACCTGAGGGTCACCATGCCTCAGGCAAGGGGAGAGGTTGCAGAAGAGTTTCCTTCCTGATAACCTCAGCTAGTGCAGGAATTGAATTCACACTGTTAGCATCACTCTCTGTTACAAGCCAGCCATCCAAGACAATCAACGCTCTTCCTTACCCATGAGAACAGATAGTCTGGACCATTAACGATGATCCAAAGGGCTAATTTTTTGTAACTGCTGTCAAAACAACCTGGTGCCCTTGAAAGCTAAACATTGTGATTTCATTTTGTACGTCTGCCCAGAGTACGGCCATTTTACTGACATAAATGTTTGACACAACAGTCAATTAATGGACTTACATCCTTAAATAGTCTTTTCACTTGAAAATACTAATTAAAGTTGCTGCGGCTTCTGCTCTGAGAAAATGTGTGCTCTCAGGGAAGACCTACTTCAAGAGTTGACAGGCTGGTAAATGGAATTATCCTAATTAATGCTATGAAACTTCATTATGAAATAGCCGCGCTTATCAAACTTCTCTCTGATCCACTCTATTCGGAGAGCGAACTGGAGTAACAGCTGGATGAAAACTGTGCATAAATCACCGAGATTGTTTACGATAATATTTAACAGTAACTTGTGGAAGTGTGCTCGCATTATTTTTAAGTAAGAGTGGGGTTTTATTTTTCATTCAGGTAGCCAGGTTTGGGGTGGTATCCTGTGCTGTGATTTTCAGGCATTCACTTTCTCTATCAAATGAATGTTTCTACAAGGATCTGAGTGATAGCAAATCAATTGTTCTGGATGTAAACTCACAACCAGTTCCCCACAGACCCTAACATTAAACACAACCTACATGTAGCCCAGATCAAACACACTTCAAGACTCATGGTTCTAATATCCCCTGTCAGAAACAAAGATGGATTAAAAAAAATCCTTTCACTATCTTCTGACCCATATCTAGATCCGAATGCACCTTAAAAGCAGGCAAGTAGGATGCCTACATGAAGGATGTGTGTGAATACCTTTAAGTAGACTCAGTCCAGAGCTGTTAAAAAGATTTGGTCTGCAAATAGCCAAAGCTGTGGTAGCAGATAAATCTTCCCTCTGAGATCAACCAGCCAGGGGACAGGTCCTGGGTCTCGACATTATGTATTTATAGAAGTATGGTTGGAGGCTATTCAGCCCATCAAGTCCTTATCAGTGCCCTGTAGAGCAATGCCATCAGTCCACACTATCACTTAGTCCTTTCAAAATCATCCATCCTCTCTGAGCCCACCACCCTAGTGGGTTCTAAGCCATTATTCTTCACTGTGAAGAAGTTCTTCCTCATCATTCCTCTGTGTCTCCTGCCCATAACCTGAAATCTGTGATACCTACCGCTTAACCATTGCTAGTGAGAATAGACCTATTTAAATCTGTAAAATTTCAATAGATTATTAAAGATTCTTTCTCAGCCAGGCGTGACAGGAGAGCACCTTCCACCCTCAAAAGGAAATCTCTAGCCTCCCTTGCTATTGCTGTCATGAATATTTGGGTGTTTGATGCCTAGTGTGAATATGATGGGCTGAATAGCCTTTTCCCATGCTGAAAACACACCATGAATCTATGACTCTGTGACATTGCCAAAGGTTTGTCCTTACCCAATTGCCCCTGAAGATTTAGTTCCTCCCATCCCATGCCTCTGACCACCAATCCTATTGGATTTGTTAGCAGCTCATAGCACACCATTTCCCATATCTCCGTGCGACAAAAAAAATCAGGATGCACATATTTCCGATATTCTTACAGTGATATTTCTCGCCTGCTTCCAAGGGTCTGGTGACAACTTTCTCACAAATGGTCCTGTTCCTAAAATATGATAAGGAGGCTGCGCATCTTAAATTTAACCCATCTTCTGTTTTCAGTTTCTGCAGGACAAGATTCCTGGCATTCTGGAAAGCCCTAGGGATGAAAGGAGGTGAGAACTGATGGGACAACTACCTTTATCACGCTGTTTGGGGCTGGCAGGGGCGGGGGTGGGGAGGTGCGTGTGTGCTATCCACCACCAGATCCCAGTAGTACTGGTTAAGATTTCCAGGGTTGGCTGGCCTCCAAACATGCCCCGAGGTTTGATCATCCCACAGTTAAAAATAAAAGAGAACAGGGAGCTCTTGTGGTCCAATAGTAGTGTCCCTATCTCTGAGACAGGAGGCCTGGGCTCAAGTCCTACCTGCTCAAGACACGTGTATTAACACCTCTGAACAGAATGATTATGCAATAGCTAAAAGACACCATGGAACTCACCTTCTGGTCCATAATGTATAAAGAGCAGATGGAGGCCATTTGGTCCATTGAGCTCAATCTGTCAAGTTATAAGAGCATGGCCGATCTGAATATCCTCAACTCCGCATTGCTGCCTTATCCCCATAACCCTTGATTCCCTTAATGACTAGAAATCTATCTATCCCAGTCTTGAATATACTTAATAACCCAGCCTCTGCAGTAAAGAATTCCACAGCTTCTCCACCCTCTGAGAAAAGAAATCCTCTCAATTTCTGGATTAAATGGACGACCCTAGTTCTGAGATAATGCCACAGGGAAACATTCAGATACACCTCATGAGCTTCCCCTTCCCATGATTCTGTTCTTGGCTGGTTTAACCTGAGAGAGAAGCTTGTACTTTTCCCTCCTGCTCAGGTCTTCGACGTTGCGAAAGCAGGCTTTGTCTATGAAGTTCCCCATGGCAAAACCCACAAGGCAGCCAGAGAAATTCATCCATCCTATTGGATATTCTTAAACAAGTCTTAACTTGTACTATTTTCCACAGGAGGGGAAAACAAAACAAAAACTTGCTCAGCTGGGTGCATGCTGATCAATTTAAAAGTTGCTGACCTGACTTCACCTTCTTTGTAAATGCCTTTTATAAAGTAACATGAAACTTTCAAACACCATTTAACAAGGGAGTTTCTCAAAAACAGTAGTTTGTTTATTTTAGCCTCAAGCATCAGTCATGTGCTGCAACCTTAAATGCACTTGGATGTACTTTAGTTTTGTAACTTCTACTGATTCATCCTGAATCTGCTGAAGGGTATCTGGGGAATTTTTTTTACTGTGATCTACTATGACCTTACGATCTGAAATAACTCCATAGAGGCAGGAATCCTGTCATCAAGTCACCGTTTAGTTACATGTGCATAGTTCTTTTTACTGGTCTGACTTCCTAAGGGCCGGCGAAAGTGAGGTCTGCAGATGCTGGAGATGACAGTCAAGAGTAGAATGGTGCTGGAAAAACACAGCAGGTCAGGCAGCATCCGAGGAGCAGGAAAATCGACGTTTCAGGCAGGAGCCTGCTTGATCTGCTGTACTTTTCCAGCACCACTCTAATCTTGACTCGAAAGTCCAGCATCTGCAGTCCTCACTTTCATCTTCCTAAGAGCCAGCTTCTCAGAGTGAACAGAATCCATAACATTCCTGTTTACATCTGTCAGCCAGGGCTCCCTGATTAGACCAGTTTAACAGCCTCAATCAGGGAACTCATATTCTATGAGGTCCACCTGGCTGACCTCATGACAGTCACTACACCATCCAATACATAGTGGATGAATCAGACAACAAAGCACAGATTATAAACAAGGCCAACTGTATGTTGTTCCCTAAATTCCCCTCTCTGTTCACTCTTCAATATGAATGCTTTCACATCTTCTGCTACGCTGCTTTGATCTTTATTTGTTTCCCTGTGCTGTCGCTGGCTAATTTCTCTGACTTGCTCAGCATCACAAGCGGCCTGCAGATCCTAGAGATCCAGTCAAAATATGTAAACCGAATTCTTTAAAAATGTTTCTTTGTTTGTGGGATATGAATGTTGGTGGCCAAGCCTGTATTTATTGCCCAATTGTAATCCCCTTGGAAAAGCTAGTAGTGAGCAAGCCTCTCAAACACTGTAATTCCTGATGTGTCAGGCCATTCATCAGCGATATAGTTCCTAGTCAGGACAATGTGTGGCTTGGATGGAAAGTTGCCAGCGATGGTGCTCCCATATATCTACTGCCCTTGTCCTTCTACTTGGCAGAGATCAGGTTTGGAAGATGTTATTGGAGGAAACTTGGTGTATAAATGTAGCACATCTGGTATTTGGTACATATTATTGCTGCAACACACTCCATGATCGTGGTGAAAGGAGTGAAGTTGTAGGTGCTAGTGGGAAGCTTTCTTCTGGATGGTGTCAACCTTTTTGAATGTTTATGCAGACAGACCCATCCAGGCAAGTGGGGAGTATTCCCTCACACTCCTGACTTGTAGACGGTGGGAAGGCTTTGGGAGATAGCGGATGATGTTCTCACGACAGAATTCACAGCCTCTGACCTGTTCTTGAAGCCACAGTATTTATATGGTTGGTCCTGTTCGGTTTCTAGTCAATGGCTATTTCCCAGGATGGTGATTATGAGGATTTCATGATCCAATGTCACTGAACATCAAGGGGTGATGGTTAGATTCTCTCTTGTTGGAGATAATCTTTGCCTGGCATTTGTGTGGCACTTATATTACTTGCCATTTTTCAGGATGCTGTTCAGGTCTTGCTGCATTTGGGCATAGGCAGCTTCAGTACCTGAGGAGTAGTGTCAGTGCAGAACATTGTGCAACCATCAGTGAATATTCCACTTCTGGCTTATAATGGAGGGAAGGGACCTGATAACGTAGGTAAGATGGTTGGGCTGAGGATACTATGTTGACAAATGCCCACAATTTTGTCTTGGACTGAGATGATGGATCTCCAACAGCCAGAAGCATCTTCCTTTGTCCTGGGTATGACCGCAACCTGCAGAGAGTTATCCCCTGACACCCATTTAATCCAGCTTTGATAGGGCTCCTTAATATCATACTCCATCAAATGCAGCCTTGATGTCATCGGTAATCACTCTCACTTCACATTGTCATTCAACACTTTCTGTCCATGCTTAGAACAAAGCTTTAATGAGGTCAGGAGCTGAGTGGTCCTGGCAAAACTTAAATTGAGGGTCATTGAGCAGGTATTTCTTTGCAAGTACCAGTTATAAAACAGTTGGTAGTCCAGTCCATTACTTTACTCAGCCATTTCAGAGTCATCCAAGTTACTATAGGTCTGGAGGTACATGCAGGTCAGACTAGGTAAGGATGGCAGATTTTAGATCAGAGTGGTGCTGGAAAAGCACAGCAGGTCAGGCAGCATCCATTCCTGATGAAGGGCTTTTGCCTGAAACGTCGATTTTCATGCTGCCTGACCTGCTGTGCTTTTCCAGCACCACTCTGATCTAAATTCTGGTTTCCAGCATCTGCAGTCCTCACTTTTGCCTAAGGTTGGCAGATTCCCTTCCCTAATGTGCATCAGTGAAGCAGATCAGTTGTTTGCAACAACTGGTCACCATTAGACTAGTTTTTAATTCCCAATTGTTTTTTTTGTTCACATTAAATTGCAGCATCTACTGTGGGGGAGTTTGAATCCATGGCCACGGGGCATCAGTCTACCAGACTCAGAACATAACCTCAATTACTGCGGCTGCTTTCAGGTCCCTGACTTAGTTGTTGCCAGGTCTATTTTTCTTGATTCAGGTAGAAAGTGAGGTCTGCAGATGCTGGAGATCAAAGTTGAAACTTTATTGCTGGAACAGCACAGCAGGTCAGGCAGCATCCAGGGAACAGGAGATTCGACGTTTCGGGCACAGGCCCTTCTTCAGGAATGAGCAGAGAGTGTTCAGCAGGAGAAGATAAAAGGTAGGGAGGAGGGACTGGGAGGAGGGGAGTTGGAAATGTGATAGGTGGAAAGAGGTCAAGGTGAGGGTGATAGGTCGGAGTAGGACGGAGGCGGAGAGGTCAAGAAGAAGACTACAGGTCAGGAAGGCGGTGGATGAGTCCAATGACCTGCATATCCTCGGTGGAGTGGGAGGGGGAGTTGAAATGCTGTGCTACAGGGTGGTTGGGTTGGTTCGTCCGGGTGGCCCAGAGGTGCTCTCTGAATCGCTCCGCAAGTAGGCTGCCTGTCTCCCCAATATAGAGGAGGCCACACCGGCTGCAGCGGATGCAGTAGATGATGTGGGTGGAGGTGCAGGTGAATCTGTGGCGGATATGGAAGTTTCCTTTGGGGCCTTGGAGAGAAGTGAGGGGGGGGGTGTGGGCGCAAGTGTTGCACCTCCTGCGGTTGCAAGGGAAGGTGCCGGGAGTGGTGGTTGGGTCGGTGGGGGGTGTGGATCTGACAAGGGAGTCGCGGAGGGAGTGGTCTCTACGGAAAGCTGATAGGGGAGGGGAGGGAAATATATCCTTGGTGCTGGGGTCTGTTTGGAGGTGGCGGAAGTGACGGCGGATGATGCGCTGTACATGGAGATTGATTCAGGTAACCAATGTATCATTCTACAGTATTAGTTAACCTCTTGCTTCTGAAAGATGCCATTCTTCTCTGCACAATCTGCACAATACAACTAATAAGCACTGTATTGAAAAGTTCCAATTTTGATTGTCCACTCTCTTATTCTATATATTGACCTTTGGTGATGCCTTCAATATCCACAGCTCATGACCAGTGATGATAACGTTAAGCTTTAATGCTCCACAACCATTTTCAATTTCACAACTGTCTTTGTGTTGATTGACTGTCTTTCTGACATCATGTTATTGATGGAGCTAAGTTTCCTATGGGTCATCATTGCTGAGATTAAAGCCATTCTTTTGGAAATTGTATGCATTTACCTGTAATTCCATTCCCATTTTCCTGATTGTTCAGTGAAGCTCAGTCTAACTCTACCCAGAGCTCTGTTCACAAGCTTTGAGAAGATTTGTAGCTCAGGTTGAGGTTCTCGATGTACATCCACAGCTATGTTCACAATTCAACAGCAATCCACCAAGTCTGTTCATGCCCACTTATAATCATAGAGTCATAGAGATGTACAGCACGGAAACAGACCCTTCAGTCCAACCCGTCCATGCCGACCAGATATCCCAACCCAATCTAGTCCCACCTGCCAGCACCCCGCCCATATCCCTCCAAACCCTTCCTACTCATATACCCATCCAAATGCCTCTTAAATGTTGCAATTGTACCAACCTCCACCACATCCTCTGGCAGCTCATTCCATACAAGTACCATCCTCTGCATGAAAAAGTTGTCCCTTAGTCTCTTTTATATCTGGCAACATCCTTATAAATCTTTTCTGAACTCTTTCAAGTTTCACAACATCTTTCCGATAGGAAGGAGACCAGAATTGCACGCAATATTCCAACAGTGGCCTAACCAATGTCTTGTACAGCCGCAACATGACCTCCCAACTCCTGTACTCTATACTCTGACCAATAAAGGAAAGCATACCAAATACCTTCTTCACTATCCTATCTACCTGTGACTCCACTTTCAAGGAACTATGAACCTGCACTCCAAGGTCTCTTTGTTCAGCAACACTCCCTAGGACCTTAACATTAAGTGTATAAGTCCTGCTAAGATTTGCTTTCCCAAAATGCAGCGAGGTAGTAAAACCTGGTGAGATGTGGAAGAGGCTGCCAAACTGATTTCCTGACCATCCAGTGGAGTAAATAAGCTTAAAAGAATCACCCTAACAATGTTCGATAAGTCATAGCTACTTTGATTAGCATTCAAAATAGACTTTAGAAAATAAAGTCTCCTTTAAAATTATGATTGTCAATAACTTCATGAATGTGGGGAGATCTTCACAGTCACCTATCGTTGAATGCTCTGAGAAGACTCTGTATGTTTGCACTGTGGGCTCCGACAAGTGGCATCATTTCTTGACAAATTGGAGAAATCTGTGAGACTATGCAACTTATTCCACAGAGCTTCACAGAAGATAGATGATATGTTTCAATTATGGAGTGACCGAAACAAATTTAGAACATCTAGTTAGTTTGGAAGATGACTGAACTCCACACTTACATGCTGGCACTAATAAATAACAAGTGTGGCTTTAATTTGCTATTTAAGGACTGAATTTTGGCCCAATGTCCATCCCACTTCACATCAAATCTGAGACAGTTTTGTGGAGCAGTCATATTTATTTAGCTAACTGCTGATAGAGAAGAGAAACCATGCTAACTGGTAAATTATTTTCATCTTGGAGCCATTCTTGAAGGCTTTAAAAAAAGCAGCAGCAGCTGCACCTGGTGTTCATGCTTTCAAGCCACAGGCTGTGGTAAGGAACATTTATGGATGATCATGAGTGAATGAGCCAATTTTTCTTCCCAGGGCAAACACTTAAAAATACTTTTTCAAAAAAAAATGAATGTAGTGTATCTTTCTCCCCTCTTGTTTCATTGTGTCCTTCATAATCCAAAGTCATTTTTGCGATTTACCTTAGTGAAACATCACAGTATATTCCAGGTCACAATCTGCTAATGTGATTTATTGTTGGCGAAACTGTACTGCTTGATATAAAGGAGGATTTTCTCGTTCTCTCAGGCAGTGTTTGACAGCTGTGGATGGGTGGCCATTTTTCATGAGATTTTAAATCTCTGAGCTGTCAATGGCTCGTGAGAAGCTTTGGATAGATGCAGGTAGACCTCTGAAGCTGATAAGAAAGACCTGAATATCTTTCACTGTCATGAAAGAGGGGATATAGTTCCAAGGAATAAAGGTCTTTACACTGAAACTTCATTAATCTTAGCATACTTATGAGATACTGAGCAGCTGAGTTCATTACATTCGCAGAAGGATTAGATTTTTATCAAACTGTGCAACACATCAATACCTCAGAAAGAAATAATTAATAAATACTTGACTGAGAGTGATATTTTTATAGCAGAAATAGCAGTAATATAAAGATTAGGGCAGTAATTCCAATTTCAAATGTCAACCTCTGTGAAATAAGACATGGATTGTGTTCTGAGATTCTTGTGGGCTTAGAGATAAGTTGCAAAGAATGAATAGAAGCATTTGCAGTGAGAGTTACAGAATTAAATGTTATACTGCAGTCAGATATTGTGATTGAAAATAACTTGGCCTGTACTGTGAGTTTGTGCAGCTTTTTGACGCATTGATGGATCTTAGCAATATTCTTATTGGCTATTAATATTTCATTGTCTCCATTGTAGTGTAACATTTGGACTTTGGTATTTTATATACAGTCAATGGTTTTACAGAGGTCTTTGATCTTTATTTGTCTCCCTATTACACGTGAAAGTATTAAATATCTAACAGGAAAAACCCGCAAGTGTGTATGTCAGATAAATTATTTCGTGTGTTTTAAAGTAACATGTCAATTAGTGCTGTGAGGCTCTGAATGACAGTCTCTGCATCTGTAATTTGTTTAAGTCCCCACAACAAGGCAACTTCTTGGCTTTTATTTTTCATGCAATTCTTTCCATCAATCACTCTCTCTCTCTCCCATCATGAAATGGAGCCCTGAGTTCAGCTGTGTCTGTTCTTTGTAGGCTGCGTTAATATCTTCACTGCTTCTTCCCAATGAACATTTATTTCCTCCAACTGTCCTAAGCCATAGATCTTCTCACTGGAATTAATGCCTGTGAGGAAAATTCCAGATAATCAGTGTTTTCTCTACAGAAACTGTAATTAGCAAGTGCAATGTCCCAAGGCTTTGACCCCTGCGGTTTAATTATGTTTTTCAGAATTTGATGATTTATTTCTGTCACCCTACGTCAATTCAATAAGCAGACAGATGTGATGGAACTGTTTATTTTTCTGGGCATGATCTTTTCTGATACCAGACAATGGGCACTCAGACCTGGCAGTACAATGGAACCTGTTTTTTTTTGGTAGCACCTATTTTCTTAAGTCAGCATTCCATCTCAAGATAGTTAGGCAGGTAGGGTGTACTACATTCATGAGATATTTCATGTCACAAGAGAGATATTCCAGTGAAAATATTACTCTTGCACGTGATGAATGGTCTCTCATTTCTTGAAACACAGGGTTAGGAAGACTGCATTCTTTGCACTTGTAAGATTCTACTTACAGAGAGTGTTGACAATGTTCCATACAATACAACATGCCAAAAATCTGCAGAATAGATCTGAAGAGGACTGTCAGTCAGGATTGAGATTTGAGCTTTATTTACTTATTCAGGAAGACAGTATAACAGATGTTGTGGGAATAGATGAATACAAAAGATAATAATAGGAGCTTTCAACAGAAATTAACCTTTCATTTGAGAGATGTTTCCCAAATTAGTTCATCTTACTGTCATATTCTTTGATTTATTTCTCCCTTGTTTACTTATTGAGCTTCCCTTTAATGTATCCATGCTATTTACCTCAACTACTCCTGTGGTAATAGTGCTTTCCACATTCTCACCACTCTGATGATACAGCTGTACCGCAAGCATCAATTTTCCCTTTAATTCATGTATGGGATGTGGGCATCATTTGCTGTGCCAAAATCAGCCCTTGACCTAGATTGAATAATCTGCCATGGGTGCCTAAAGGAATAAGGGAGGATACCAAATTGAAAGAGAAGGCCTACAAAGTGGCCAAGATCAGTAGGAAACTAGAAGATTGGGAAAACTTTAAAGGTCAATAGAAAGCCACAAAAAGAGCTACAAAGAAAGGCAAGATAGACCATGAGTCACAGAATATAAAGATAGACAGCAAAAGTTCCTATAAACATATAAAACAAAAAATGAGTGGCTAAAGTAAACACTGGTCCTTTAGAGGATGAGAAGGGGCATTTAGTTATGGGATATGATGAAATGGCCGAGGCATTGAACAGGTATTTTGTATTGGTCTTCACAGTGGAGGACACTAATAACATGTCAGTCATTGACAAGGAGAAGAAGGAAGATGAGGACCTGGAAACAATCATTATTATGGAAGAGGTCCTGTTAGGCAAGTTAATGGAGGTAAGGATTGACAAGTCTCATGGCCCTGATGGAATGCATCCCAGGGTACTAAAAGAGATAGTGGAAGAAATAGTACGTGCACAAATTCACTGGACTCTTGGTCAGTTCTAGCATATTGGAAAGCAGAAAATGTGACGTGACTGTTTAAAAAGGGAGGAAGACAAACATGGGGAATTGTAGACTAGTTAGCTTAACTTCTGTAGTGGACAAGATGCTTGAGTCCATTATCAATGAAGCAATGGCAAGGCATCTAGGTAGAAATTGTTCCATTGGGCAGAGGCAACATGGGTTAATGGAGGGCAGGCCATGCTTAATAAATCTTGGAATTCTATGAAGACACTACAAGCAAGGTGGATAATGGGGACCCAGTAGATGTGGTGTACCTATATTTCCAACAAGGTGCCGCACAAGAGGCTGCTGCATAAGATAAAGATGCATGGTATTATGGGTAAAGTATTAGCATGTTTAGAAGATTGGTTGACTAACAGGAAGCAAAGAGTGGGGATAAATGAGTGTTATTCTGGTTGGCAATCAGTAACTAGTGGTGTGCCTCAAGGACCAATGTTAGATCTGCAATTATTCTCAATTTATATCGATGATCTGGAGTTGGGGAACACTTGGTTAGGGTGTTAAAGTTTGTAGATGACACTAAGATGAGTGGCAGCGTAAAGTGTGCAGAGGAACATAGATACTTCAAGTGAGTTGACAAAGGTCTGGCAGATGGAATACAATGTTAATAAATGTGAAGTCATCCATTTTGGTAGGAGTAACAGTAAAAAGGGCTATTACTTGATGGTAAAAAGTTGCAGCATGCTGCTATGCAGAGGGACCTGGGTGTCCTTGTGCATGAATCACAGTAAATTGGTCTACAGGTACAACAGGTAATTAAGAAGGCAAATGGAATGTTGTCCTTCATTGCTGAAGGGATTGCATTTAAAAGCAGGGAGGTTATGCTGCAGCTGTACATGGTGCTAGTGAAGCCACTCCTCGAGTACTGCATGCATTTTTGGCCTCCTTACTTGAGAAAGGATGTACTGGCACTAGAGGGGGTGCAGAGGAGGTTCACTAGGTTGATTCCAGAGGTGAGGGGGTTGTCTTATGAGGAGAGACTGAGTAGACTGGGATTATATTCATTGGAATTTGGAAGAATAATGGTGGATCTTAAGGAAACATATAAAATTATGAAGGGAATAGATAAGGTAGAAGTAGAGAGGATGTTTCCACTCGCAAGTGAAAGTAGGACAAGAGGGCATAGCCTCAAAATTAATGGGAGCAGATTTACGACTGAATTGAGGAGCAACTTCTTCACCCAAAGGATTGTAAATCTGTGGAATTCCCTGCCCAGTGAAGTAGTTGATGCTACTTCAGTAAATATTTTCAAAGTTAAGAAAGATATTATTTTGAACAATAAAGGAATTAAGGGTTACAGTGAGAGGGTGGGTAAGTGTGGCCTGGTCAACAGCAAGATCAGCCATGATCTTATTGAGTGATGGAGCAGGCTCAAAGGGCCAGATGGCCTACTCCTGTTCCTAGTTCTTATGGCTTGCTAGGACATTTCAGAAAAAGGGGAGGGTCAACTACATTACAGTGGGTCTGGAGTCACACATAGATCAGTCCAGGTAAGGAAGACAAATTTCTTTCCCTAAAGGGCAGTAGTGTACCAGATTGGTTTTGATGACAATCTACAATGGTTGCAATTAGGTTTTTTTTAAGCAATTGAATTAAAATTTCTCCATCTACCATCCTGGGATTCAATGCAGAGCTTTAGAATGGAGTTCTGAATTTCTAGCTCAGCGACATTAACACTGCAACACTGCCTCCCTTGACTCATCCTGCTAGTTGCTGGAGTTTGTTAGTGTATGATCAACAGTTTAATAACAGCAAATTGTATAGGCACAGTGCTCCTAAAGTAAAAGAAAATGTCCACAAGTGCTTCACAAGAAGTAATGAAATCAAATTTTACATCAAGTCAAGTAAGGTGATGTTAGAGTGAGTGACCAAAAGCTCAATCAAAGATGTAAGTATCAATAAGCGTTGTAAGGGATGATCGATAGGTGGGGATGTAGGCCCAGTTTTTCATCACCCCTTCCATATCAGAATGGAGATGGAACAGCTTAATAAAAGGACTCAATCCTGGTAGTTGAACCCCCATTCACTCTTAGCATCTTTTTTCTGACACAGGTTAATGTTGAGGCTACACACAGTTGCCTGCTCTTGCTCGTTCCAATGAGGTGGCCATTTCTGCCTGCCTGTTGGTTTCATGGAGTTTTGTCGATTTTGCCAGGAAACATAGTTCAAAGCATCTGAGAAGAATCATGATTCACAGTGAAGCCTCGTCTCAAGGTAAGAGTTTAAAAAAAAAAGACATTCAACATTGCGATGGAAAAGCCTGGCATATCTCACCTTGTCATAGAGCTGTCAGTTAAACAAGGAGTCAAACGCCCATGAACTAAACTTTTATTCCACTTCATACTCCTTGATATTCATCCAATAAAAAAAACAATAAAAGTTCAGTTTAATTAAAGTAGTAAAAAAAGTCACTCAAACAAATGTTGCCCTGCCTTCAAGCTGTGGAACCAGACTCAGACAGGGCTGGTCCATGATCTATTCTTAGAGTTTAACCAAGGATCCATAATGAGGTAATCTTGGAGAAACAAATGTCTCATGACATGATTATTATGATTACATTGCTAGATGGTCTCATTAGGAATAATTGGCTGAGCTCCAAGAATGATTAATAGATTCAACCCTATCGTTATTTTTGGTGCAGCTTGGAAGAGTTCTAGCTTTGCTTGATTGGTATCTTTAATACCAGCTTAGGGAATGTTTGAATGCAGATTTTCTATGAGTTTGTGTGTTCAAGTCCTAACTATTCTTGAGGTAAGTCACAATATGTCCAAAAACGTTGATTAAAGTAACAGTGCCTCAAAATTAGAAGCATTGAGAGTGTGTTGCTGGGAAAGCACATCAGGTCAGGCAGCATCCGAGGATCAGGAGAATTGACGTTTCGGGCATAAGCCCTTCATCAGGAATGAGACTTGTGGGCTGGGGCTGAGAGATAAATGGGAGGGGGGTGGGGTTGGGGGGGGAAGATAACTGAGAGAGCAATAGGTGGATGAAGGTAAGGGGAAAGGTGATAGGTCAGAGGGGAGAGTGATGGACAGGTCTGGAGGGCAGTGCCGAGTTGGAGGCTTGGAACTGGGATAATGTGAGGAGAGGGGAAATGAGGAAGCTGTTAAAATCCACATTTTTCCCCTGTGGTTGCAGGGTCCCAAGGTGGGAATGTAAGGTGTTCTTCCTTCAGGCTTTGGGTGGTAATGGTTTAGCAGTGGAGGAGGCCCGAAACGTCGATTCTCCTGCTCCTCGGATGCTACCTGACTTGCTGTGCTTTCCCAGCAACACACTCTCGACGCTGATCTCCAGCATCTGCAGTCCTCACTTTCTCCAAAATTGGAAGCAGGAGGGATTACACTAGGTTTCCATGCTGCTATCACATTGAACTCTCATATCTGCCTTCCTTTTGCAATGAAAATTCTGCTTTGTAATTCCGAAGTTTTGAGCTACATTTTCATGGAAAATATTACAAATCTCAAACCAATTTTAATGGAACACTAATTACTTGGAGTGGGTATAAATGCTGTTTCAATTAAGACCATAAGACCATAAGACATAGGAGTGGAAGTAAGGCCATTCGGCCCATCGAGTCCACTCCGCCATTCAATCATGGCTGATGGGCATTTCAATGCCACTTACCCGCATTCTCCCCGTAGCCCTTAATTCCTTGTGACATCAAGAATTTATCAATCTCTGCCTTGAAGACATTTAGTGTCCTGACCTCCACTGCACTCCGCGGCAATGAATTCCACAGGCCCACCACTCTCTGGCTGAAGAAATGTCTCCACATTTCTGTTCTGAATTGACCCCCTCTACTTTTAAGGCTGTGCCCACGGGTCTTAATCTCTCCGCCTAACGGAAACAATTTCTTAGCGTCCACCCTTTCCAAGCCATGTATTATCTTGTAAGTTTGTATTAGATCTCCCCTTAACTTTCTAAACTCCAATGAGTATAATTCCAGGATCCTCAGCCATTCCTCGTATGTTAGACCTACCATTCCAGGGATCATCCGTGTGAACCCTCCTGAGGTGTGGGGCCCAAAACTGGACACCGTACTCCAAATGGGGCCTAAACAGAGCTTTACAAAGTCTCAGTAGCACATCGCTACTTTTATATTCCAACCCTCTTGAGATAAATGAAACATTGCATTCGCTTTCTTAATCACAGATTCAACCTGCATGTTTACCTTTAGAGAATCCTCGAATAGCACTCCCAGATCCATTTGTACTTTGGCTTTATGAATTTTCTCACCGTTTAGAAAGTAGTCCATGCTTGTATTCTTTTTTCCAAAGTGCAAGACCTCGCATTTGCTCACGTTGAATTCCATCAGTCATTTCCTGGACCACTCTCCCAAACTGTCTAGATCCTTCTGCAGCCCCCCCACTTCCTGAGTACTACCTGCCTGTCCACCTAACTTCGTATCATCGGCAAACTTCGCTAGAATGCCCCCAGTCCCTTCATCCAGATCATTAATATATAATGTGAACAGCAGCGGCCCCAACACTGGCTGCCATTCAGAAAAAGAACTTTTTATCCCAACTCCCTGCCTTCTGTCAGACAGCCAATCCTCAATCCA